>NC_080043.1:43314306-43639904 GCF_012489685.1 Lotus japonicus
TTGCGTGGATGGAGAAGTGTGAGGCTAGCTTCCAAGAAATGAAGAAGCGGTTGACCACCGCACCTGTACTAGCTTTGCCAAAGGAGGGAGAACCATACGACGTGTACTGTGATGCGTCGCATAATGGTTTGGGTTGTGTGATGATGCAAGAGAAGAGGGTGATTGCTTATGCTTCGCGACAGTTGAAAGTCCATGAGAAGAATTACCCTACGCATGATTTGGAGTTGGCTGCTATAGTGTATGCTCTCAAGATCTGGAGACATTACTTGTATGGCAGTACGTTCACGATCTATAGTGATCACAAGAGTTTGAAGTACTTGTTTGATCAGAAGGATCTGAACATGAGGCAGAGACGGTGGACGGAGTTTCTGCACGACTATGAGTTCTCATTACAGGATCATCCGGGGAAGACCAATGTTGTAGCTGATGCTCTGAGTCGAAAGGCTATACATGTATCCTCGTTGATGGTCAAGGAGTTAGAATTGTTGGAGGCTTTCCGTGATCTGAGTTTGAATGTTGAACTCGCACCGGGGAAGCTGAGCTTTGGAATGGTGACGGTGTCTAGTGGACTCTTGGATGAGATAAAGTCGAAACAAGAGATCGATGAAGGGTTGATTGAATGGCGCAAGCTTGTGGCACAAGGAAAAGCGTCTGAGTTCGCTATTGGGAACGACAATATTCTGCGTTGTAAGGGACGAGTTTGTGTACCCAATGATGCAGTAATGAGGAAGCTGATCTTGGATGAAGGTCACAAAAGCAGATTGAGTATTCATCCGGGGATGAATAAGATGTATCAGGACTTGAAACTTCATTTCTGGTGGCCTGGGATGAAGAAACATGTAGCTGAGTATGTGTCGACATGTTTGACGTGTTAGAAGGCGAAGGTGGAACATCAGAAACCAGCAGGAAAGCTGCAGTCATTGGATGTCCCGGAGTGGAAATGGGATAGCATTTCCATGGACTTCGTGACGGCGTTGCCGCTTACACGAAGGAAGTTCGATGCAATTTGGGTTGTGGTTGATCGATTGACGAAGACTGCTCACTTCGTGCCAATCAATCTGAACTACAAGGTAGAGAGGTTGGCGGACATATACATTGCTGAGATTGTACGCTTGCACGGTGTGCCATCTAGCATTGTGTCGGACAGAGACCCGAGGTTTACCTCGCGTTTCTGGGAAGCTTTGCAGCGGGCTTTGGGAACCAGGTTGAAATTGAGTTCCGCTTAACATCCACAGACGGATGGGCAAACCGAGAGGACCATCCAATCCTTGGAGGATTTGCTAAGATCTTGTGTGCTGGATCACAAAGGCAGCTGGGATGAGATGTTGCCATTGATCGAGTTCACTTACAACAACAGCTTTCATGCAAGCATAGGGATGGCCCCTTATGAAGCGTTGTATGGTCGGAGGTGTCGTACACCCTTGTGCTGGCATCAAGATGGGGAGAACTTGATTGTTGGACCTGAATTAGTTCAGAAAACCACAGAAGAGGTGAAGCGAATCCAAGAGAAGATGAGGGTTTCGCAGAGTCGTCAGAAAAGTTATGCTGACAATCGCAGGAAGGAGTTGGAGTTTCAAGCTGGAGATCATGTCTTCTTGCGGGTTACCCCGATGACAGGTGTCGGAAGGGCGATCAAGTCAAAGAAGCTTACTCCAAAGTTTATCGGACCGTACCAGATTACGGAGTGTGTTGGACCCGTGGCGTATAGGATTGCCTTACCGCCGTTCCTATCCAACATACATGATGTGCTGCATGTGTCGCAACTTCGGAGGTATATGGCTGATAATTCTCATGTGATTGAACCTGATGATATTCAGCTGAAGGATGATCTAACGATGGAAATGCCGCCCATCAAGATCGTCGACAAAAGCACCAAACGCTTGAGGAACAAGGAAGTATCCTTAGTGAAGGTTGTATGGAATCAAGCTACGGGCGATGCGACTTGGGAATTAGAGGATAAAATGCGGAAATCACATCCCGAGTTGTTTGTAGACCCTTAAGTTTCGAGGTCGAAACTATTTTAAGGGGGGGAGTATTGTAAGACCCGGGGATTTATTTATGTTTTGTATTATTGAAGAATAATATAAAGTACGATGTTTTATTTTCAGTAAGGAGAAAATACTGATTAATTGTTACTATAACGCTTGTATAGTAATTTATTACGTAAAGCGCGAGTAGTCGATATGCATGCATGCACATGCATAATTTTGGGTAGTGCATAAAATATGCAAAAAGGGAATTTTCGAGACTCATATCTATTATATTGGAGGAGGAGTTTTATTTATTTATTAAATAAATATAAAGTGTTATGGGAATTTATTTAAATCAGATTTTTATTTTGAATTAATTTATTTTGAGAAGATAGGATTTGAAAATTGGAGATATACCTTTTTTTATGTTGGCCGAAAATTTGGTTTAAAAGGGCAAAAATATTGGAGATATTTTATAATGAAATAAATGCTTTGGGTCATCTTTATTTTAAAAAAATAAATAAATTCAGATTTTATTTAAACTAATATGGAAGGTTTTTAATTTTTGAAAATTGGTTAAGGAGAGAGAGAGTGGCCGAAAACTCTAGTTGCTAGGGTTTAGGGCTTTATTTTGAAATTTAAACCAATTTTCCTTGATTTGAGGGTTTAATTGAAGAGAAAATCAGAAAAATATCCTAACTACCTAGATGAGGGGGGCGGCCAAGGCATCTTGGAGGGGATCTTGGGATATTTTGATTTTTCTTGGTGATTAAGTAATTAATTTGAATTAAAGTTTATTAAAATTATATTTTAACCCTGGGCTTGGGCTGAAAATAAGGGTTTTATTGTATTTTCACCTCCACACCCTCCACTATAAATAGGAGTCTCTAGTGAAGGGAAAATCACAACTCAGAGCTCTCCAAATTTTTGTGAGTCTCTCTATCTCTCCCTCTCCAGAGTTCTTCTTGACCTCTATAGGAAATAATTCCTATAGTAACTAAGCTCTGCTTCCTTCGGGAAGTAGTGAACTCAAGTATTTTTTCTTCTTGTTTACAAGAAGAAGATGAAATATTGTTTGGTTTTAGGGGATGGGGTTCGAATATTTGAAGGGGGGAAATGATGCTCCTTTTTCCTTCAAATTCTAACCCTAGTTTGTTGGTCCGTGCAGGTTCGCGCACGGAAAGGTTAGATCGAACGTACTCGATCTCGCGTGGAAAGCGTAGCCAAGGTGAGGGCACTTCCGTCTAGAGAAGTCTTACTGCTTTCCTGCATGTGAAGTTGTATGCGAGTGTGGTTGATAACATGCTTAGTATTAGTATTCAATATTATGCTAAGTGATGATATGATGTATGATTTATTACTAAGTTAATATGATAAATTCTTAGTATGCTATAGAACTAGTTAGTTGATGTATGCTAGTTCAAGTATGCCTTATTTGCTAAGTGAAATTATGCATGATGTTATTTAATTTCAATAACATGAGATAGAATGCCTGTCTATTTACTTGAAGTAGTAACATGAGACTAGGATATTATGATGTTTACTCGCATGCAAGTAAATTATGATTAGTGGAACATAGGTCTGGTTAGGACTATGAACCATGAGAACAGTGGTTCCGTTAGAGACAAAACGGATAACTTGCACGCGAGGGTGAATGCGGTTTGAACCGTGATGTTATGACTTGTGGGTGTCTGACCCATGGTGTGCTGTGGTCGTTCCAAGGAACGCCATGATGTTGTGAGCTTTGCTCATGGTGTTGTTCGTCTGCTGGACGAATGGTGTTGGATCCAAGGTGAAAGGTGGTTGTGTGAAAAGTGAGGACGCATAGACTAACTGAAACTTAGGCTATGTGATTAACCTTTTAGTTATGTTCTGTTGATTAATGATGATATTATATTGTCTATAACATGCTAGAGACTAGAGATATTTGAGAGTCAGAAGTTGACCCTCTCTATTTGCTATTTGTTGTTTGGGCGCTTAACGCCAACAGATGGTGATCCGGAAGGAGCTAGTGGATCAGGACTGGGAGATTTATCTCCATAGTTTTGATGAGGACACGGCCTGGGGTGTCGACTACCGCCAGGAGAAGAACGTGTACGTCGGCGGCGCGACCATCTTCAAAAGAGACCAAGCTGGGCAGATTGTTGAGACTCAGCCTATCAGAGGGAAGATTCGGTTTCCTCACGCACCCTTCCGTTTTGGACTCCCCTGAGGGATGGATTTTCTCAGCGGTTCGGAGTCGGACCCTAGTGAGGGGCCAGGCTACGAGTCAGGCGAGGGGAGCGAGCCTTCAGTGACTTCCGAGTACCGGAATCCGACAGAGGGACTCTTGGTGCCGAAGGAGGAGCCGGTGAGCCCCATTGCACCACCCGAGCAAGAGCTGAATCAGGGACTCATGGATCCCGTACCATTAGGGTTTGGGTGGAGCTTGGAGGCATTGAGGCAGTGGAACCTGGACATGAAAGTTGAGCTTCCGAAGCCAGGAGAGGAGACGTCGGAGCCTTCCAACATGTGGGCCAGAGAAGATGCAGACTGCAACGAGTGGCCTTGTTTGGGTTGAGAGCGCTGTTTTATTTTTGGAGCTTTTATTTTACTTTGAAGTACTTGTAGTTGATTTTCAAATGTAAACAATTTTGTCAGATTACTAGGGTGGTTTTGTTTACACACATGGGTGTGGCCACCGTACATTATTTCAGTTATTGGATTTATATCAATCGTTCGTTTTCCTTACTCGCACGTTTGTTTATTTGATTTATATTTAACGCTGAGAACTTTCGTAATAATTGGATCTTTGTCATTTAATGAAGATTAATAAATGGACGGCGAAAATTCTTTGTGAAAATCATGATTTTTGGTTTTTCGTGACGTCCGAGAAATCGGGGCGTTACATGAAAGGCTTAGCTCTTTTCTTCTAAAGAATGAGTTTGTAAGGGGTAAAGGTGACAACATTCTTTTCTGCAGAACCTATAAGGATGATATTCTTATAGTTCAGATTTATGTTGATGACATTATTTTTGGTTCTGCTAATCCCTCCTTGTGCAAGGAATTTTCTAAGATGATGCAGGCTGAGTTCGAAATGAGCATGATGGGAGAACTCAAATACTTCCTGGGAATTCAAATTGATCAACGACCAGGAGTCACTTATATTCATCACAAGAAGTACACCTTGGAACTTCAGAAGAAATTCAACATGAGTGACTGCAACATCTCTAAGACTCCAATGCATCCAACTTGCATTCTTGAGAAAGAGGAAGTTTCCTCTAAGGTTTGTCAGAAGCTCTATCGTGGAATGATAGGCTCTCTTCTTTATTTAACAGCCTCCAGACCTGATATATTGTTTAGTGTGCATCTTTGTGCTAGATTCCAATCAGATCCTAGAGAGACTCACTTAACTGCTGTTAAGAGGATCCTCAAATATCTGAAAGGAACCACTAACCTTGGCTTGATGTATAGAAAAACATCAGAGTATACACTTTCAGGTTTTTGTGATGCTGATTTTGCTGGAGACAGAGTGGAAAGGAAAAACACCTCCGGAAGCTGCCACTTCCTTGGAGCAAATCTTGTTACTTGGTCAAGCAAGAGACAGAACACAATTGCTCTATCAACTGCAAAAGCAGAATATGTCTCAGCTGCCACTTGCTGTACACAAACCATATGGATGAAGAATCATCTGGAGGACTATGGTTTGTCTCTGAAGAAGGTTCCTATTTACTGTGATAACTCACTCAGCAAAAATCTCATTCTACATTCAAGAGCAAAGCACATAGAGGTAAAGTATCATTATATTCGAGATCATGTTCAGAAGGGCACTCTATCATTAGAGTATGTTGATACTGACCATCAGTGGGCAGATATTTTCACTAAGCCCTTAGCAGAAGATAGGTTTTTATTTATTCTTGAAAATCTGAACATGGACTTTTGTCCAGAGTAAGGTTCTCTTCAGAACTTCTGACCTTGGTGCTTCTGAAGTCATCAGATGTTACCCTTTTTAGAAGGTACTCGATCAGAAGCACTTAACCCAATGGTTAAACTTCTGTGGTAGGCAACAATACACGTGTCACTTCATTTGTGACATAGTTCCTTGAGTCTCGTGGTGTATCTGCTATAATGATGATGCATACTCTCCTCCACTATGCTATTTTCAGACTAATTATTTTGCAACCGTTGATCTTGTTTTTATTTTTTTTGCCTCTTAAAATCTCAACGGTTACCATTAAATCCACTACGCATGTTTCACACACGATCTTCCATACACTTACACAGACGGTTTTCAAAAACGCTTGTGTGCATTGATTTTCATTCACTCTTCTCCCTCCAATATTCCCCTCTCTCTGAACCCTAAACCTCGCTTCACTGAGAATCATGGGGAAATCAAGGAAATCAAGAGCAAGTGCTACTACTTCTTCCAAACCAACCGCCGAAGATCAAGAAAAGCAAAGATTTGAAGAAGCACAGCAGATTCTGAACACGGAAAATGTGGTCACCTGCGTCAAGAAAGCTGAAGAACTGGTTGTGTGCAACGATTCAAGAGTGGACTTCGACAAACTGGTTGATCATGGGTTTGATATCAGGGATCAAGTTAACTTGCAAGGTTGGTCTGGCTACTTTGATAGGCTCTGTGGTCCTATCTACTACAAACTGGTTGTTAGGAGTGAACATTATTTTTTAAGTATTATCTTCTATGACTAAGTCTATTGTCCCTGAGGAAAATGATGATCCCCGTTATTTGTCTACAAGTTAGTAGATCCTACATTAAAATTAGTAGACTATATAATAAAGCATGCAGATGCCAACACCCCTAAGAAGTCACAAGGTTGAATTTTGTGCAATTTCCATAGCTTTCTTTATATTACCAAATCTACTACTTACTAAAGGTAGAGGGTTTGGAGTACTGTTCATAAGAATACCCGCAAGAGCGGGTTACGGGTCGGTTCTGGTGCGGTTTTTCCGAGACCTATGCAGGAGACCCGAAAACGGTAGCTGCAGCCTGCAGGGTACGGAATATCTTCACTACAGCTTGCAAATCTTCTGCAAGCTTGCCCTCTTCCCCATTTGCCCCCTTTCTCATCTTCTTTCTCTCTCAAATGCCTGAAGGTGACGGTTCTTGGAAGCCTCGGGCCTGTGCAGGTTCTCATGAGGCCGGAATCCACCGTTGGCGAGCTGGTGGCGGCGGTGGCGCGACAGTACGTGAAGGAAGTTCGCTGTTCTATCCTGCCAACCAACGATGCCTCTGATTTCAACCTTCATTACTCGCAGTTTAGCCTAGAAAGTGAGTTTCCCGTTTCCCTTCACAATCTCTTGATCTTCATATGAAATCATGAATATAAATTCTGATGATCGTGAAATTGATCTGGTTGTTTTGTTTATCTATGAAGGTTTGCATAGGGAGGAGAAACTGGTAGAACTTGGCTCTAGGAACTTTTTCATGTGCCCAAGGTTATTTTCAGCCGTTTTTCTTCAATGTTATGTGGCTGATTCTCTGTCTCTTTCACAGGTTACAATTAGTTCTCACAATGTTTTCATTCTAATTAAGATTGTGCACACAACATGTTCGTTAGTTTGCTTCACTGAAATACATTTTATCAACTGTGTTTTTTTTTCCTTTCAGGGATTATATCGTGTTTTCATTCACCATTCTTCACTCAAAATGAGCAGCTCAAGGGAAAACTCGCCAGATTGGTTATGTTATTTTCTGAAACATATGGAAACATAAGGTATGCTGCCTTTAACTATGTTAGCTGGCTGTTTGATATCCTCAATCTATTGTTTCACAGTTGGGATTTTGTTCATGCTACTATAATTACTCATCAAGAGTGATAATGTCATATTTGGGTTTTGCTGGAAAGGCTGTGTGCATTGGCCATAAATTGATTTTTATAATCTACAGATGCATGCTTTACACATCATAAACTCTTAATGAGTAATTGTTTTGTATTTATTATTACTTTGACAGTGGCTTAATCTCAAATAAATCTAATGATATTCTTACTCTTTCAAAAAAAAGGGATGACTAGAGTGTGCTGGTTTGGAAAGCTTACTGCTTCCTATCATGTGCTTCTCTTTGCTGGTGAGTGGTGATGGTGTCAAAGTAGATGAGGAGATGTCAAAGTTGCTTCCTTCTCAGAAAAAGAAGATGAGACAAAAACAAAGAAAGGCATAAGCAAGAGCTAAGAAAGTATTGTACTCATTTCTACAGCTTCGTTTGAACTTGGTGCAGGAAGGGCATTCATTCATCCTATTGTTTTATTTTGTTTTCAGGGGGCAGAGGAAAAGAATGAAGAGTTAAGTGTTAGTGAGGTATTCAAGTCTAGGAAACGACATGTAAAACCTGTGAATCCTGATCCACATGGGGAGAAGTTATTGCAGGTTAAGTTTTAGTGCCTTCAACTTCAGTAACCATTGCGATTCTCTTTAGCCTGTGTTTTATATTTTATAATTTAATGGATAAAATAGAAGTTTTCTCCTTGATTCTTACTAACGGTTACCATTATGGTCATTTTCACCAACCACCATGCATATTGACATTTTAGATCTTGATAGAAAACTCTAAATATTTAAGATAATCAAAGGGTGTTATATTTTAGTTAGAGATAGAGAATATGGTTCTTCAAAAGTGATAGGATTTAGAAATGCACAAAAGGTTCTGTTTGCCAGAAGGAATGCTTCACAGAACAAGGGGATTCTTTAACATTTGAAACAGAGGTAAGTAAGGCAATTGGTGATGAGACAGATGCAAAAGTTTCTAGCTTAGGAGAGAGATATGAAGGTTCGAGAAAGAAGAGGATATTAAGATTTTGTAGCATTGTGAAATTTCTGCATTTCTATAACACAGGCTTCCATAAGAACTTTGTGTATTTTATATGCATATGATCCATGTTATATACAAAACATGAACTCCCCCATTTATGGTTGTATTCATGTGGAATTCTGTGTTTCTGTTATTCTGATTTGGATTCTACTTATTTCTTTATGGACTGTATGTGCTTACAGATTGGCCAAGAGAAAGGGATGCAGCATCACAACCACCTTTGTCTGAGTTTTTTCTCCTCTTTCTGATCTGAACAGGTAGGAACAGATTGTTACTTTAACTGGATCAGCTTATGTATGTTCCATAAGATTATTCAGGTGCACCTATCCAAATACACTAGACACTTTTACAAACTGAGAATTAAAATTGGCCCTTCACTTTTTTTTCAAGCTTTTTTTCATGTCATGATGGTTCGGGGTTCGGGATGAGCAAATGGAGGGAAATTACTTGAGGTTCTCCATGAGATTCTTCTAAATACATCTTGGATTGCTATTATTTATTTCTTAACTTTTGACTTTAAGCCATCATCGAATTTATGACATATACACATTTGAGGGTGTGCTTTAGTTAGGTGAGTACTGAATACTGATGCATGTTCTTTTTCTTTTTTGAGAGTAAAAATTATGCAGTCATACATCTAATAATACAAGTGATGAATTAAATTTTTATAAATTAAAAACTCAATTTCCAAAAACTAATCTGAGAAAAATATGCAGATTGTTGCTTTAAGAGCCACAAGGTCTGTAACCTCTTCTTCAAACTTCCCCTTTAAACTTGGCTTCATATACCTGAGGTTGCATGTAGATAGCTGAAATCAATCTGCGTGCAAACCATCTCATGTGCATAGCATGTTGAGCTGCACTTGCTGCTTTAACCGTATCAAACTGCAAATACACAAAACCTGCACTTCTTTTGTCGACATAAATATGCTTAACCCGCCCAAATTTAGAACACTCTTCTTCTACATCCTCTTTAATGTCTAGATCAAAATCAAGTTCTGTCTCTGATGCATGTTCTTTTAGAATAGGGTTTCTTTTTTCTCAGGCCTGCAAGATATGCATAATTTATTTGTTAACCTTTTTCTCTCTTTGGCTTTTAATTTCAGTTTTAATGGTAAGAACATGCTGCATCTTTTATCAGATTTGGTTGACATAGACATATTATAATGTGGACATCTGATACTAATTAGATTCAATTTTTTTAACACTTGCTGCAGATAAAAATTGATTTGGAAATATTTCAAGAATGGTTATCTTGTGAAAAGCCCAAATGGTACTATGTGGAATGCCCAAGTGTTTAGATGGGGAGGAAAGATTTTTTTGGTTGCTCTCTACTGTCACAAAGCTTTTAAAGGAGTTCATAAAAAGACTGTCGCATGAGACAAATGGTCTATATTTCAGGTGGGTTTTGATAAACACAAGAATGGTATTTTCTATTTTGAGCCAAGCTTTAGTGTTTTTTAAATCATGTGTGGTATTGACTTTCTGATCTTTGGTTTTCAAGTTCTTGATTGCCTTTCGAAATGGGATGTATTTAATTTAATCTATTTGCAACATAATAAGAATGAGAATAAATTTCTTTGTGGCTTACACTTGTGATTCACGACATAAGATTTGAGAAGGAAAGGGTGCAATGTGACTACACTAGCTCATGGTCCATTCTTTTTTTCTTTTCCATTTGGTAATGGATTCAATGGACTGAATGGAGGTTGTTACTGACATTGTTAAATTAACACGGTGGGACAATCCATATGTACCACACACTTATAAAGGACTCTTAAAGTGAAAATATGCTAATTTGAATTCAGTCGATTTTCTATTTAAGGTTTTATCATCACTTTATTTCATGTGGTGTTGGGATACTACTTCTGATGTCTCTGTCAATCATAATATTTTGATGATGCAACCAACTAATTCATAGATGCTTGTGTTTATAGGTTGATGGTGATCGTGAGCTACTTTTTCTCTATGAACGGAGAAAGAAGAACTCATGGAAGGAAATTGGGTTACCATCGGAGGTCTGACAAATATTTATTTTTTATTATTATCAAATTACATGCTTTTCCACAAATTTAGTTCACTTAAAAAACTTTGCCTAATCTTACTAATTAAAAATGCTCATTTTATTAGTCTATTTTTTTCTTCTAACTCATGCAATCTATTTTTGACGTTTAAAGATGGACTAATATTTTTAACTAATTAATACATGCATAACTACTGCATTGTTTGGATTAGCTTCTAGCTTATAGAAAGTATTCAATTGATATTTGGTTCCTAAGAAAAAATTCTTCATTGAATGGGAACTTCTCAATTGTTATTTGGTTCCTAACGAAGAAAATGCCTTTATAAGTGTATATGGTGAAGTTATATGATGGATCTTCTAGAAAAGACGAGGTGCAAATTGATTTTAACTTATGAGAGAAGCTCTTATTTAAAGACAAAATCATTACAAGATTATTTCAACTTCTCCTTTTATGTATGTGCCTATTGAGAAGTTTAACTGAATTGTCTGTAATTTTTTTGTATTTGAAGTGTTGTCTCTCAGTTGTTAGCCTGTCTTAAATATATGCCGGTTGCCTTTAGAATTTTACATTATTTTTGGTTTCTAAAGAGTATTGCATTGTGCTTTGGGCCATAGCGTCACTTTCTCTAGACAGGGTTTGACATTGTATTGATTCTTATATTGCAACTTAGTTCGTCGTCAGCTTGGGTTGAAGTACCTCATATTGTTTCCATAGTAAAAAACAACGGATATTTTAACTCTAATACATGGCCTTATCTCTTCACTTTGATTATGATTTAGTAGGTTTGCCTTATGGATGGTTTGAGTTCTGGGTTTTATTTTCTAGCATTGTTAATTTTAAAATTTGAATCTTGCAGTGCCTAAAAGGGTTACATGTTCTGGATGATAGAAGCTGAAAATGGTGATTGGTAATTTTTGCTACATATTATATTGGCCTGAAGTGGGTTGTTGAAACACTCTAATGATGGATAAACTTTGTTGTTGCCGAAGTTTTATCCTGCAATAGTTGCTTTCGACCTAAAATTGCTTTTCACACAATTAAATTTTGGAAAATCATTCTTTTAGTTATACTTTTTGTTCTAGACTTCTTGGTCAAGAAGTTAGACCACTGAGAGAAATTTCAGAGACTACTGAAACTTCATAGTTGAGAAGGATGAATGTATCTTAAGATGAACAAAACTGCAGTGCATTTTATTCTTATGTTTTATGGTATACTTCTTAAAAGTGAAAAGTGAAAAATAAACAAAAGAGTGCCTATAGTGCATATAGGTCTCAACTATAGTTAATTATAAGAATATGCTGATTATGTGTCACACATGGATGTACTTGCGCATCAAAAACACATTCATTGATATGCTTTTGATGAGTCTTCCTTTTTCTCCTTTCCTCCTTATTGAACCAAGGCTAATTTGTTGAATTGGCAAACATATTGAAGATTGTCGCATTCCTTCTCTGCATTTTGGACCGATAAAAAAATGTTCTTTCTTATTTTATTATTTTCTTGCAGAGCCAAGCTGATATCAACCGAGTGATTTGAACATTGTGAGCAGATGTGGTGACTCCTTATATAATTATTGTATTTCTTTTGGTTATTGTATTTCTATTTCAAATCATAGAAGGCTTGATTCTATGAACTTGGGGTTGCAACCAAGCTATGTCTCTCCCTATAGAGAATAGATGTTTTACGACTATGATAACTTCAATTTAATTTATTAAATGAAATCAAAGTGAAATCAATGATTTAGTCTTTGTGCATTGTATGGGTTAACCACTAGAGCTGGTTTTGCGCCTACTTTAGACCCCTTTATCCGAATGTAAATATTAATTAAATCTAATTTTAAATTATATTGTTATAAATATTAATTAATTATTTTTTAGTTGGAGCATTGATTTAATTTTAAATTATAAATTTAAAAAATAAATAATATAAATATATGTGATACAATGGGATTCCAGTAATAATAAAATGAGGAATCATGGTTGGATTAAATTAACTGTAATTTTTTCAACGATATTAACGATTTAGAGCCCGTGCATCGCACGGGTATAATCACTAGTTATTCAAAATTCCCAAAATGAAGTTTACGTATAAGAATTAACAAATCTTTATATTTGGATGGAAATATAGTGAAGGAAGACCCAATGCAAAACAAAAGAATTAGTTTAACAAGTGAAGACAGTGCAAAAAGTAGAAAGAGGGTGCTATGTTATAGCAGTAGAGTTGAAGAGAAACTGACTTCACCTGCACTTTCGAGCTCATACTAAGAGCAGACAGACCAAAGTGAGTTTTGATAGCGGACTCCATGTTGGTGAGGTTATTCTTGATCATCTTGGAGAATGGGGGTGGCTGGTCACCGTTAATGAGAGACATAATTGGGGTCTTAAAAGAGGATTCTGAAGGTATGAAAAACGATAGAAATGGGGGTTTGAATAGAATTTTCAAATAAAAACTTTTCCTTCTTGAGATTTAGACAAATCTCTCGAACAAATAACACAAGGTGCAAAGATAAGAGATGAAGAGAAGCACACAAGTATTTTATCCTGGTTCACTTGATAAATCCCTCAAACTAATCCAGTCCACCCGTTAAGGTGATTTGTTCCTTCTTAGAATGAAGGCAATCCACTATTCAATGTTTGTTACAACTGCACTAGCAACCTGCTCAGTGACTAACAATACAATGAAATAGCAAACACTAAGATTCACTCTCTTAGTCTTCTCAAGGATCTGACCAGCCTTGGTCCCTTAAGGAAAACAAACTAACTGTTTGAAGGTTTTGGGTTTACAATGAATGCTTCTAAGAAAGCTAGGGTAAACACAATAAGAATGATTGAAGAAAGATTGCTAAGAGAATATTGAATGGTTGCTTGAGCTTGCACAAAGTTTCTTAGCGGCATCTTCCATCTTCAGCCTCTATTTATACTCCAAGGATTAGGGTTGTATCTGTTGCATGGAATGCTACCATTGGAGGGCAAATCTTTAACTTCCAGATTCTGCTATGGCTGAATGTCTTAGGTAAGGTCGTTAGAATGGTACAATTGCTTCAGATCACGTGATTCTTCATTTTGGAACTTGTGAAGCTTGTTGATCAGAGTCAGAGGGAAGCTTTGGATCCTCTGACCTTCGTATCTTCTGCTTCTGGACATCAGAGTTGGAAGTACTTGGTCTTCAGAGTCAGCTTACTCTTGGACTTCAGAATCTTCACTTCTCAGCTTCTGGACCTTCAGAACTTCTGGACCTTCAGAGCTTCTGGACCTTCAGAACTTATGGTCTTCAGAACTTTAAGTGATCTGAATCCACATCAGAGCTTGTCATCTTCAGAACTTCTGAAGCATATACTACAGTTCCATCAGAACATAGTGAGTGCGAAAGCGTTGCATTGGTTACTCTTTGGGCTTAATGCTTCTGATATGTGTGTATTGACCAGAGTCAGAGTCTGTCATTTAAACACTCAGAAAACAATGTTAGAGTACCACAATTGTTTATACACAAATAGTAACCTTGTAATCATCAAAACATAGAGTTGTACCACTTGACCAAATCTTGGTCTTACAATCTCCCCCTTTTTGATGATGACAAAACCAAGTATTTTGATGAACAATTCTTAAACAATAAACTTAATACACTCAGAGTTAAGGGTATAAGAGGTAAACTTATCCTGAGGTGTATGGTTTATTTTGCTCATTCTGAATCCAAGTCACAGCTTGATTCTGAGCTTAGCTCCCCCTGAATCTAAGACTTAGTGAAAACATTAGAAGCATCTAGATTCTGAGCTAAAATAATAGTGATCAGAGTGATGTGTCAGTCATATTCATATATATATATGAGATTATCAGAGCGCATGAATAATCAGAGTCAAAGCAAGAAAGGAGATATCAGAGTTAACCGATTGAGCATACGATCACTTCAGAAGAAGTGAAAATGTATTCCTTGCTAGTGCCCCACTGACATATCTATGGTTATAAAGGTGGATCACTTAAAATTATCCAAAAGAAAAAAAAAAACCACACTAACACAGCTTACACATCAAAAACTGGGTTGTACTCCCCCTTTTTGTCATCAGCAAAAAGTACGAGGTGTGAAAAACTTAGCTTGAAGTACAAGGTACTCCCCCTTAGAGAAAGACTAAGTTAAAGAAAATGGAGAAAAAGATAAATAGATAATAAGGTTAATTAAGAAAATAGTTAATTAATGCAGATGAAGAAAATTAAATGAAGTGAGTAGCACCGGCCAAGAGAGAGAGAGAGAGGAGAACATTTACCACCGGCCAAGAACTTAAAGACTTGCATCAGTTTCCCATAAAAACACCTCGAGAAACTGCTTCAGCAATAACTTCTTGAAACTAAACATAGCTTATAAATAGCAGTTAAACCATAACAGTCTTTCACAATTCATCTGCTTCTGAAATCAAACATAACAAGTGCTTCCGTTGAGAATTACATCAATGAGCTTAGGAGGAAGGCATTTGAAGAAGATCTGTTCCTCAATGTCAGGCACCCGGAGGATCCAAGCGTTTATCAACTTACAAATCAGTTGCTTGGAATGGGTCTGAGTCCAGAAATGAACGCTGCTCTCAGAGGGTTCCTTGGGTTTGTAGAGGAACTTCAAGGCCTTTTCCAGAGGGAGCTGAAAAACTATGTCGAGATAAGAGCGGTGAAGGCTTCACTGGAGGCCATGACGGAGAGTCCTGAGAAGCAGGAGGTGCGCCAAAGCTTGATTCAATTGGAGTACAAGAAGCACCGTCTGGAGCTTGAGAAGGCGAGGATGCGTAGACAGTGTAGAATGTTGAGGAAAAATCCTCCTTTTTGAATGAATGTAATGCATGAATGATTTCAATAATAGAAGTGTTTTAGCAAATATTTCTGTGTTTGTTAATGCATATGTGAAAACAAAAGATTAATTAAGCACATAAGAAGAAACAAGAAGTTAAACGATTGAAATCAAAGTTAAACTTAAAAACTAGTAAATAACATAATAAAAAAAGAGTGAAGGGGAAAGAGAAGAGAGTTCCTAAAACTAAGGTTTAGGTAGCCTTCTGAGGATTTTAGCACACATATTTGAAAGATCTTAAATGAGTGTAGAGTGAGAGCCAAGTTGCCTTTCAATGGAGTCAAGTCTGGCCTGAGTTGGATCAGGTTGAACTGGTGCTAATGGAGCAGCTTCCTTAGAGGACGGAATGTCAGAGCCAAGTGCAGTCTGAGGAGCTTGAGTAGATGTTGATGCAATGTCAGTAACAGGAACAACAGCAAGCATTTCAGCTTGTAGGGCAGCAGCTTGTTTAAGAGCATCAAAACGAGCAGACTCACGTTGAGCTGCTTCAAACCGTGCAGCTTCAACTCTAGCAGCTTCTTCCTGCTCTTTCTTCCTTCTGGCTTCTTCCATAGCAGTCCAGAGCTTTTCTCTTTGACGCATTTCATGCAGAGCTTCTCTCCTTCTATTTCTGGCTTCCAACCTTTGTCTGGTAGCTTCAATTCTTTTCTCTCTGTCCTCAGTGTAATACACCAACATCTCATCAATTTTATCATGGATCCAAGTACATAGACGTCCCCAATCATCAGCAACTATGTAGAGTTTTTCACTATAGTCAGTGCTACCGTACATATTGTGTATCTTAGTTGATGCTTGATCATAGAACACATCAAGGCATTCAAGCAATGTCTCTGGTTCAGGACAGGTGTAGGGAATGATTGGAAGATTGTCTTCTGGTGGTGGAGGAGGATGAAGATTGGAGCTAGTAGCTTCAGAGATAGCTTGAGTGTCAGTTGCTACTTGAGGAGAGGCAACTTCCAGAGCCATGAGATCATAGGTGTTTGAGTCTGGAGTTGGATTAGAGGTGCCAGCTTCAGTGTTGTGAAACTCAAAGTCTTCAGAGTTGAATGAAGAGAAGTGTGAGACAAACACTTTAAAAGACTTTCTTTCCTTTGGAGGAGGAGGAGGAGGAGGATCCGAGTTCAGAGGGACCGCACTTATTGGAAAGTTAGGAACGACCAAGGGTTCTGGTTTTGGTCCTGAATAGTGGTTTGGACTTGGAGCTCTAATGATGTTCTCAAGAAGATCTGAGAGCATTTCACTCGCAGTCTGAAAGAATTGGCGGTCGGCAGAGTTGTTGGATGGTGAGGAACTGACTGTATTGGTAGGAAAATATATGGATGGAGCGGGAGAAGAAGGCTTTTTTTCAGTGTGATCAGAGTATGGTTGATCAGAGACTTGTTTCTCAGAGGTTTGCTGTACAGAAGCTTGTTGTGGTTCAGAGGCTTGTTGAGTGTATGGAAGTAGAATGGGTGAGGTAGGTTCAGAGGGCTGTGGACTTTGAATTCTTTGCCACAGAGGGTCATCATGAATGGAGGATTGGATTAATGAGGTCTTTGGAGGTGATGAAACGGTAGGGGTAGTTTGTTGGATGACAGAGGTTTGTTGGGTAGGAGGAGAAGGTAAAGCTTGGGTAGGAATGGGGTTGGACAAAGCAGCAATGGCATCAAATTCATCATCAGTAAGGACTATGAACTTACTTGAATGCCTGACAGAGGATCTTGTGACTCTGGCAGTTGTTGTCGGTTGAGCAGTTTCCTGCTGAACAACCCTTGTAGCAATTCTGACCCTTTTCTTCTTCTTCTGAGGTGGTGGCTCATCATCATCATCACCCTCAGAGTCATCCTTTGCAACTGTGGTATCCTCCTTCTTCCTTTTTGTCTTCTTCTTCTTAGGAGACTTAACGTCAGGAGCTTCTGGAAGAACTCTGAAGAACTCATCTACATCAATTTCCATACCCATCCTCTTCAGGATCCTCAAGATAATACTTGATTGCCTCTGGATCATCAGCCTTAGACCAGAGAGGGTAGTCATTGAGAGGAACTCTTCTTTGCTGAACCTCATCTGATGTGACTACTGAATCAGCCTCAACTTTCTCTTTTATCAGGCCCATCCTCTTCATAGTTGTAGGGGTGAATGGATCTCCAGCAATGGTTGATAAATCTTCAGTGCAGCCTGCTGCGGTTAGATCCCTTATCAACTTGCTTTCAATGAAAATTTCAGAGAGTAACCTTCCATATGGAATGTATTTGATTGTGTGCTTGGTCATAACAGCGGTTGTTCTTGACTTTCTGATGCATTCCTTGAGATAAGTGAACAGGAAATAAGGAAGACAGATCTTGTCGTGATTCTTGATGAAGTAAAGCATCACCTTCTGATTGAAGTTAATGTAGTCTGGAGAGCTTCCAGTGGGTCTGGGATTGAAGCAATTCAGCATAATCTTGTGCCAAATCCTCAGATCAGGATGAAGATCATTTGTCTTATAATCAACTTTGCCAGGTTTCCAGGTGGAGTACAGCACCGAGTTGATCGTGTCTTTGGTTGCCCTAGTCTTGGGTTCGTTGGTCTGGAATCTGTAACCCTGAATGGTATTTGGACCCAGAAGCAGAGCAATAGATCTCTCAGTGATGATGATCTTCTTGCCCAGCACATAGGAAACCACTTGAACATCATCGCAATCTGCATGTTTCCAGAATTCCTTCACCAATTTGGGGTAGACAGGACCAGTAAGTCTGTCAAAGTACCCTTCCCGTCCTTGAGCTTTCACTTCAGGACGAAGATCTAACCCATTGTCTGCTACATTGTTGAAATCAAAACGCCATTCACTAAGAACCTGAAGTTCTTCTAGAGGAAAACTGCAAGTAACTGCACAACCTCTCTAAGCAATCGGAATGACTTTCTTGGACCCTTGTTTGCAGCTTGAGTAGATTCAGTAGATCTTGAGCGAAGAATCGGACCAGTTTGACCCGTTGCAAGACCCACAACCAATTTAGGAAACACCCTTCCATCTGCAGAATCAGCACTCTCGCGTCTTTCCATGGTGGATGAAGGTTTAGGTAGACAGGGGTTGAACAAGAGAGAGAAGGGAGAGTTTTGAAATAGAGAGAGAGAGAGATAGAGAGAGGATAAGAGCAATAGTGGAGATCGTGTGTGCATAAGTGGGTTTAAAGGTAACCGTTGGCGGTTGTAAAACCAAAAGTAAAATCAACGGCTAGAAATTAATGATGTAAAGGTAAAACAATAAATACATAAAAAAACACGGTGGAGAATAAGCAGATCAACACTCATTACAACAGATTATCCCAAAAGGCACAAGGAACGAGGCATCAGAATAAACTGACACACGTTTGCTGTCTTGTCTCAGAGTGCGTACCAATGGGTACACAGCATCTGACAAAGTTACCTTCTGAACTAGACATCTTCTGATAAGGAAGCATCATAGTCAGAGGTTCTGATCCATCTTCATACTGGACAAAAGTCCATATTCAGATTTTTCAGTATAAAATTAAATATATCCTATGCTAAGGGCTTTGTAAAGATATCTGCCCATTGATGGTCAGTATCAACAAACTTCATAAGAAGTACGCCCTTCTGAACATAATCTCTAATAAATGTGCTTAATCCTTGAATGTAAGATTGGATTCTTACTGAGTGAGATAGCAGCAGTATTGTCAAAGTAGATTGGGATATTGCTCTCAAGGATTTGATAATCTTCTAATTGATGTTTCATCTAGAGCATCTGAGTGCTGCAAATAGCTGCTGAGATATATTCTGCCTCTGCAGTGGATAGAGTAATAGTTGACTGCCTCTTGCTTGCCCATGAGACTAAGTTACTTCCCAAAAATTGACAGTTTCCAGAAGTACTTTTTCTTTCAGTTCTATCTCCAGCATAATCAGCATCACAATAACCTGAAAGCTTATACTCTGATGTTTTCTTATACATCAAGCCAAGGTTAGTGATACCTTTCAGATATCTGAGAATTCTCTTAACAGCAGTTAAGTGAGTTTCTCTCGGATCTGATTGGAAACGAGCGCATAAATGTACACTGAAGAGATATCTGGCCTAAATGCAGTTAAGTATAAAAGAGAACCTGTCATGCCACGATAGAGCTTTTGGCATACTTTACTACTAACATCTTCTTTCTCCAGAATGCATGTAGGATGCATAGGAGTCTTGGCTATTGTAGATTCTGTCATATTGAACTTCTTCAGAAGTTCCTTTGTGTACTTGCTCTGATGGATATATGTTGCTTCTAGTTGTTGATCAACTTGTATTCCCAGAAAGTACTTAAGTTCTCCCATCATACTCATCTCAAATTCAGCCTGCATCATCTCAGAAAATTCTTTGCAGAGATATGGATTAGCAGATCCAAATATAATATCATCAACGTAAATTTGCACAATTAAGATATCATATTTGTAAGTTTTGCAAAAGAGAGTCGTATCTACTTTACCCTTACAAACTCATTTTCTAGAAGGAATGAGCTTAGCCTCTCATACCATGCTCTGGGAGCTTGCTTCAGACCATAGAGTGATTTCTTTAACTTGAAAACATGGTCAGGGTTCTTCTCATCTTCAAAACCAGAAGGTTGGTGCACATATACTTCTTCAGAAATGTATCCATTCAAGAAGGCACTCTTGACACCCATTTGATGAAGAATTATGTTGTGATTCACAGAGAATGATATCAACAGTCTAATAGCTTCTAATCTTGCTACTGGAGCAAAAGTTTCAGTATAGTCTATCCCTTCCTGCTGATTGTAGCCTTGAGCAACTAGCCTTGCTTTGTTTCTGACTACTTCTCCTTTCTCATTGAGCTTGTTTCTGTAGACCCATTTGGTTCCAATGATGTGAACACCTTTGGGTTTCTGGACAAGATTGCAGACATCATTCTTGGAGAATTGATTCAACTCTTCTTGCATAGCCAGAATCCAATCCTTGTCTTGAAGAGCCTCATCCACTGACTTTGGTTCAATTAAATACACCAATCCTTTCAAGCTTAGTAGAGTCTCTTCAGAGGGTTTGAAGGCAGATCTGGTTCTGACTAGTTCATCTTTGTTTCCCAGAATCAACTCCTTAGGGTGAGAGGCAACAATTCTGCTCTTCTTCTGAAGCTGTGAATCAGAGGGACCAGCTTCCTCTGGAGAGTCTGCCTCTGGCTCAGCTTCCTCTGGAGCTTTGCCTTTATCAGAAACAGTTATGCTCATATCTGCAAACTTTTCAGCTAGCTTTGACTTGTCAGAGTCAAGCTTATCATCAAATCTAACATGAATAGATTCCTCAATAGTTTTAGCTTCAGTATTATAATATCTAAAGCCTTTAGAACGATAAGAGTAACCAAGTAATAGACATTTAGAAGATTTAGAATCAAAATTATGCAATCTATCCTTAGTATTAAAAACATAGCAAACACAACCAAAAGGATGAAAATAAGAAATGTTGGGCTTTATGTTCTTCCACAATTCATAAGGAGTCTTATTCAGAATTGGTCTGATAGAGATTCTGTTCTGAATGTAACATGCTATGTTTACTGCCTCTGCCCAGAAGTGTTTTGCCATGTCAGTTTCTTGAAGCATGGTTCTAGCCATCTCTTGAAGAGTTCTATTCTTCCTTTGAACAACACCATTTTGTTGAGGTGTTCTTGGACAAGACAAATCATGTGATATCCCGTAGGAATCAAACAGACTCTCAAACTTGTCATTCTCAAACTCTCCACCATGATCACTTCTGACACGCACAATCCTGCAACCCTTCTCGTTTTGAACTTGGGCAACAAAGGTAGAGAACACAGAATGAGACTCATCCTTGCGGCTTAAGAACTTTACCCATGTCCAGCGGCTATAATCGTCAACAATGACCATCCCATATCTCTTGCCACCTATAGAGTCAGTTTTCACTGGTCCAAATAAGTCGATATGCAGAAGTTCCAACGGCCTTGTGGTGGAAACAACATTCTTTGCCTTGAACAGGACTTTTGTAAATTTGCCTTTCTGACATGCTTCACAAAGAGCGTCTGAAGAGAACTTCAGAGTGGGTAAGCCCCTGACAAGGTCAAGCTTTCTCAGCTGAGAAATCTTTCTCAAACTGGCATGCTCTAATCGTCTATGACATACTCATTGCTCCTCATTAACAGAAAGAAGACACTTTACTTTCTGAGTTTCCAACTCAGATAATCTGATCTTATAAGTGTTGTTCTGCCTCTTGCTGTTAAACAGAATAGAGCCATCGATCTGACTTACAGCCCTGCAAGACTTTTGATTGAAAATAACATCATAACCCTTGTCAGCTAATTGACTTATAGACAATAAGTTATGCGTTAAACCATCTACCAACAGAACATTATCAATGCATGGACTATTATCAATGCCAATAGTACCAGAACCAACAATTTTACCCTTCTCGTTGCCACCAAAACCAACTTCGCCTCCAGGCTTAAGTTTTAGGTCTAGGAACATACGCCTTTCTCTCGTCATGTGTCGCGAGCATCCACTGTCCAAATACCATGATTGGTGTTTCAGTGGAGCGATCAAGGATATCTGCAACATAGATAATCTTATCCTTAGGTACCCATTTTCTGGGTCCTTTCTTGTTAGTTACCTTAGAGGTTCTGACAACCTTGGGTTTCTCAACATGATAATGTAAAGGAATTTGAGCATGATATTTAGACAAAGAGAAAGTTTCCTTTTTGAGAGGAGGTTTAGCAACTTTATCAAGCAATGGTTCAGGCAATATAGTACCAGAGGGTACAAAATGTTCATACAAAGATTTTACCTTAGGCATAGGAGGCTCATTTCTACTGGGTCTAGAATAGCCAATGCCATACATTCCATTTCTGCTTATGTCATAGATCATTGAAGCCATTTCTGCTTTAGATTCATTCTTACTATCAGAGGCATCACAAGCAACAACTTCTTCTAATTTGACAATTTGATTTTTGAGCACAGAGTTAGAATTTACTAAAGCATGATTACTCTCTTTTAATTCAGAAATTCTTTTCTCATGTTCAATAGAAGTTTTAGAGACAGCAGAGAAATCCCTTTTCAACTTTCTATGCTTAGTCAGAAGAGAGTTATATTTATCCATAATTTCAGACAAAGCATCTTTAAGTTCAGAGATTGAGAAAGAAGCGAATACCTCATTTTCATCATCAGAGTTTAGATCTTCCTCTGATGCAGATTCAGCATTAGGTGCATCTTTAGACTCTGCTTCTTTGTCCTTGACAACTGCCATGAGTACCTCAACGATTTCACCATCAGAATCAACTTCTTCTGACTCTGAGTCATCAAAAGTCACCATGAGACCTTTCTTTCCTTTGAAATGCTTCTTTTGGCCTTTTGCCCTTTTTCAGCTTGGGACAATCACTCTTGTAGTGTCCTGATTCTTTGCATTCGAAGCAAGTGACTTCTTTTGATGATGACTTCTTCTGACCAGATGAAGATTCATGCTTTCCTCTGGCCTTTGTTGAGCCTCTGTACTTGCTCTGCTTGTGCTTATAGATGCAGTTGAGATTTCTGGCGATAAGGGTTAACTCATCTTCATCAGAATCTTCAGAGTTTTCTTCAGATTCTTCTGCTGCAGCTTGGAGAGCTTTAGCCTTTTCAGATTTGGATTTCAACGCTATAGACTTCTTCCTGTGATTCTGATGCTCAGCACGATCTAACTCATGACACTTCAGCATACTTATAAGTTCTTCCAGACCCAACTGTTCAATGTCTCTTGAAAACGTCAAAGAAGTTATCAAAGGCATCCAGCTTTTAGGAAGACCTCTAAGGATCCTCATGACATGGTCAGCAGTGGTGTAGCTTTTGTTGAGGGGTCTTATTCCAACAATAATCAACTAGAATCTGGAAAACATATCCTCAATGGACTCACTGGGTTCCATTTGGAAGGATTCATACTGCCTGATCAAAGACAACGCCTTTGTCTCTTTCACCTTTTTGTTTCCTTCATGTGTCATCTTCAAGGAATCAAAGATAGACTTAGCATACTCACGATCTGTTATCTTCTAGTATTCTTCATAAGAGATAGCGTTGAGAAGAATGGTTCTTGCTTTGTGATGTTATGAGTATTTCTTCTTCTGCTCAGCCGACATGTTCTCTCTTGAGATCTTCTTGCCATCACCATCAACTAGACGCGTATAACCATTCACAATGATATCCCAGAGATCAGCATCGAAACCTAGAAAGGAGCTTTCGATTCAGTCTTTTCAGTACTCAAACTTTTTGACCATCAAAGACAGGAGGCTTTGCACTGTAAACATCTTTATGCGCATCACTGGTGGTAGCCATCTCAGCTTTTCACACCGGCTCGGATCATTGAACACTGTTAGGTGTGGTAATCAGAACCAGGCTCTGATACCAATTAAAGGTATGAAAAACGATAGAAAGGGGGGTTTGAATAGCGTTTTCAAATAAAAACTTTTCCCTCTTGAGATTTAGACAAATCTCTCGAACAAATAACACAAGGTGCAAAGATAAGAGATGAAGAGAAGCACACAAGTATTTTATCCCGGTTCACTTGATAAATCCCTCAAGCAAATCCAGTCCACATGTTAAGGTGATTTCTTCCTTCTTAGAATGAAGGCAGTCCACTATTCTATGTTTGTTACAACTGCACTAGCAACCTGCTCAGTGACTAACAATGCAATGAACTAGCAAACACTAAGATTCACTCTCTTAGTCTTCTCAAGGATCTGACCAGCCTTGGTCCCTTAAGGAAAACAAACTAACTGTTTGAAGGTTTTGGGTTTACAATGAATGCTTCTAAGAAAGCTAGGGTAAACACAATAAGAACGATTGAAGAAAGATTGCTAAGAGAATATTCAATGGTTGCTTGAGCTTGCACAAAGTTTCTTAGCGGCATCTTCCATCTTCAGCCTCTATTTATACTCCAAGGATTAGGGTTGTATCCGTTGCATGGAATGCTACCGTTGGAGGGAAAATCTGTAACTTCCAGATTCTGCTATGGCTGAACGTCTTAGGTAAGGTCGTCAGAATGGTACAATTGCTTTTGTACTTGGATAGCGACGTGACCCTTATCCTAATTGACTTCTGATCACGTTATTCTTCATTTTGGAACTTGTGAAGCTTATTGATCAGAGTCAGAGGGAAGCTTGGATCCTCTGACCTTCGTATCTTCTGCTTATGGACATCAGAGTTGGAAATACTTGGTCTTCAGAGCCAGCTTACTCTTGGACTTCAGAATCTTCACTTCTCAGCTTCTGGACCTTCAAAACTTCTGGATCTTCAGAGCCTCTGGACCTTCAGAGCTTCTGGACCTTCAGTACTTTTGGTCTTCGGAACTTTAGGTGATCTAAATCCACATCAGAGCTTGTCATCTTCAGAACTTCTGAAGCATATACTACTGTTCCATCAGAACATAGTGAGTGCGAAAACGTTTCATTGGTTACTCTTTGGGCTTAATGCTTCTGATATATGTGTGTTTTGCCAGAGTCAGAGCCTGTCATTTAAACACTCAGAAAACAATGTTAGAGTACCACAATTGTTCATACACAAATAGTAACCTTGTAATCATCAAAACATAGAGTTGTACTACGTGACCAAATCTTGGTCTTACAGATTCATTGCTAGCAAAAGGCTGGACAGAGTATGTTTTCTGCAAGGTTGGAAAGGGAACTAGCATCCGGTTCTGGCTTGATCCATGGGCTGATATGAAACCGCTTTGCCAGATTTTTCCACGAATTCACGCTATGAGCAGTTGCTAGAATGCGATGATCGCAGACATGGGGTTATTTGTCAGTGGTAAGTGGCGATGGGATTGGAGTTTTAGGCTAAGATTCTTTGACTGGGAGCTGGAGCTATACGCTGCGTTCCAAACTATGATCAATGGGATATACCCAGCGGAAAACAAAGAGGATTCCTTAGTCTAGACGCTGAATCAAAGTCGTTATTATGCAATAAAACCGTTGTGCACTTGGGAAGAAGAACAATTGAACCTTGATAATAAATACATTGCATCCACTCTGAACGCAAAATAGATTCCCTCAAAGATCAGCTTATTCTTCTGGCTAGCCTGTCGTGACAAGATAGCGTCAAAACACAACCTCATCAAGTGGGGAATAATTGAGGAAGGAAATGGGGGTTGTATATTGTGCGGGAGTAACCTGGAAACAACGGATCATCTTTTGTTACTATGCGATAAAGTGAGTGGTTTCTGGTATAGCATTTTGTAGAAAGAAGGGTGCTCATGGACTCTACTAAACTCTCTTCAAGCCTTGTCTCAAGAATGGTCCAGTTTATCAGTCAATTCTGATCCAGGAATTTGGGGAATACTGCCTCTTTCTCTTGTGTGGGCTGTGTGGACAGCTAGAAACGCTCATCTCTTCAGAGGTAACACGATAAACCTAAATGAGGTTTGGGAGTCACATTTGCTAAAGGTCTCTTGGTGGATTAAGGTACATTGGAAAGGTTGTCCCTATGATATTAATCACATAATGCAGAACCTTGGGGATATCAGGTTTGATCCTAAAATAAAACCTATGCGCTGCTGGTCATGGTCTCCTCCCTCTGCTAGATATTTCAAGTGCAATGTTGATGGAGCCTCTAAAGGAAATCCTGGCCCAAGTGGCGCGGGGGGGGGGGGGGGGTATTCAGAGATGAAAAGTGTAAGGCCCTAGACCTTATTTTTGTAATGCTTTGATGATCGATTGAATAAAATGAGATTTTGGTTAAGTTTGAGTTTTGACAGATTTTAGCTGTCACCTTGTGTGAATTTTTAGAGGGTCTTAACGAACACATTTGGGAACACTTTCTTCATTAGAGTTGTAGCCCTTTAAGTTAAGAAAATTCTCAAAGTGGAATCAGGTCATTCCGACCTCTGTAGCTCGAGATATTCGCGTTTTAGCGACGGTGGTTCTGGCTGTACAGTACCAGCGAATTGTTTTATTTTAATTCCGAGTTTAATTGTGAAATTACTAAGAGGGGTCCAGGTTTTAAGTGTGATCAGGCCTGATTATTTGGGGGATTAGTGGGTCAAGGTTACTATGGGTTTGGGCTAAGAGAAAAGCAAACCCTAGCCCAAATAAGTGTTGGCCGTGTATGATAAGGGAGTAAAGGAAGGAGAAAACCCTTGTTTTCTTTTGCAATCAGAAATAGAAGTGCACCCCTACTTCATACTTCACGTAACAGCAGAGAGGGAAAGGAGAGAACTCGCGAGAGAGGAAGAGGAGGCCGCCCTAGCCGCCACCACCGCCAACCGCACGCGCGCACGCGAGAGAGGAGGAGATCGCGAGTGGGAGAGAGAGACCGAGAGCAAGGGGGGAGAGAAAGGGAACTTGGACAGCAAGAAACCATCTTCATTCTCCTCTGTTTTCATGCTTTAAGACCAAGGTAAGGGCTGGTCCTAGGACTTGGGTAGTTTGTTAGGGACTTGTGGCTATATTTGGTTGTGAAAAATCTTGATTGTTGAGGGTTTGCATGAGGGTTTGGGTTGGAAGTTTGCTTGCTGTACTATTATGATATGAGACCTATGTGATTTGATTTTTAATGCTGGAACATAGCTTAAAGCCTTGGGCTGAAATGGTTTATAGCTTAAACTAGAGGTGGGAGTTTCGCTGCCAGTTTCTTGTACTGGACCGCGGACTTCAGAGCCCCTTTTCACCTATTTAGGGTCGTCAAATGAAAACGTGATTAAAATGAAAGTTGTAGATTTTCGAAATAGCTTTCCATACGTATAAAAAATCACAATTCTTGGTTTAGTAATGTGATCTGGAGGTCATTTTTAGTAACTGTTACACCTGCTGTCTTTCCTGTTCCGGACAGTAAGTTTTAAGGCCTAATATCACCTAATTCCATGACTCAAATGAACAAGTTCGTAACTAGATAGCTGTAGATATTTAAAATAGCTTTCCAAAAAGGTATCAGACGTGATTTTTGGTTGAAAGATGCATTATGTGGCTCTGTTTTTGTGAAAGTTGTTTCTGCTGTCAATATGTTGAGTTGCAAAAATGTTTTGAAGTTTTGTTAGGAACATGTGTTTAGGAGATGTTGTGAGTTATATGTTGTTAAGCTTGATTTTATGAGCCTTGGTACTTGCCTTGTGGTGATGTTGTGACATAATATCCATGATTTTATGTATATGGCTATTCTTAAATGATTTCACACTGTTTAATTGGTTATTTGTACAAAAGGGTCGCTCACCTAGCCGTAATTCCCTTTTGTGCACTGTGAATGTTGTGTTGCTATCTTAGTTTTGTGAAGAGAATAAAAGACTCTAGGAAGACTTGACTTAGAGCTTCAATATAAGAGAAAGAGAAATAACTCGCTTGCAAGTAAAAAGTAAAATGTGATGTAATTGGAACATAGGTCTAGTGATGACTATGGACCATGAGAACGATGGTACCGTTAGAGACAAATAGTTACTTGCACGCGAGGGTGTTTGTGGGTTGTACGGTGTGTCCCCACGTGATTTGGTTGACTACGGTCACCTTGTGATTTTGTGGGTTGTACGGTGTGTCCCCACGTGATTAAGGGTTGTACGGTGTGTCCCCTCCGAGAATTGTTCATCTGCGGATGATCGTGATTTGGCCATTGGTGTTGAGGTGGTTGTGTGAAGTGAGGAGTCCGTTAGCCTAACTGACTAACCATTGATGAAAACCCATGATCGATTTTTAATTTATCTGTGATGATTGTTGAGTATTATGTATTTTGCTGTCGACCTGATCCTTGCGCTACTTGCTTATTTGTTATATGTGGGGGGGTAGATGGTGTTGACTACGAACACGGTGACTTCCTGGAAGTTGAGCCATGATGATGAGGAGTCCGAGCTGGAGCCAGAGGAAGAGCTTCCCAAGGTGACCGACGATCCTTGGAATGAGATTAACCCATCCGACGATGAGCTGAGGTTCCGAAGCTTCACTGCAAGGACCAAGCGGCAGTTCCAGAATGGTCAAGGGGGGCGTCTATGAGGACTTGAAGGCTTCATGGAGGACAGGCTCCGGAATGACTAGGGTTGGGTTGAGTGACTTGTACTTTTCTTCTGGGTTGAGAGTGCCGGGTGGGCGGTGGACTATTTACTTTACCTTTCTGTTGGATATTTTCCTTCCATTCAATGTAATTTACAACAAGGTTTCTTTTGGGATAAATATTGTATACATCTCCGTTGTTTAATGAATTTGAGTTCGCATTGGCTTTTATGTATTCCGCAAGTTAATTTGGTATAGTTTTTAAGAGTTTCGCAATATTAGAACTTTTGTCATTTAATTCAAGATTCATAAGTGAATCGACGAAAACTCTTTATGAAAATTGGTTAATTAGTTACTGTGTAACACTCGAGAAATCGGGGCGTTACAAAAAGAAGAAAATTCTTTCTAGGCTATTTTTCAGTGAACACATGTCACAGATGGGCTTATGAGGCCGAGACTAGAGCCATCCTTAATGCTTTGATTTTTAGCCAAGAATTCTTGATCAAGAACATCATAATTGAAAGTGACTCGACCGTGGCGGCGGTGGGATGGGTAACTAGTAAGAAGAATAGACCATGGAGGCTTAATAATGAGGTGAACCACATTGATTTTTTGATACAAGAGGTGAATTGCGTTGAAGTTCGAAATATCTATAGAGAGGGCAATGAGATGGCAGATTTCCTTGCCAAGGAAGGTTGCAACACATGGGACCCTTCGACTTGGAGAGTATGTTCCCACCTTGGAGAGTACAACTATCTGGTTTTGTGTAGAAGATGAAAATGGGGTGAGGGGACCCTTCGACTTGGAGAATATGTTCCCACCTTAACATAGGCCAATTGAATAAAGTTCAATTCCAGGGTGGTCTTAGGGGCTCCCACTGTATGCATTAGCTTTGAGGTTTAAATTGTGTTGTCCCCTTTTCTTTGTTGTTAGTAGGTATTGCGTAGTCACATTTCAGTAGCCCAAACAATGTTTGTGGTATGTGTTGACTGTGTAGGTATTGTGCTACTTCTTGTTGGCTAGATGCTAAGCTGTAAGCTCTTTGGAGAGCTTGTACTTTGCTGGATTGAAATGAAATAATATATCATCTTTTGTTTGCAAAAAAAAACTCTTGTAAAAAAAGTCACTTGAACATTTTCGCTATATGCTCAAAAATGTTTATTAGTGTTTTTACTTTTAGGGTTTTGCACGTTCATGTTACAAAAAGAAATCCGTAAGAATCAATATTTTTACCATTTATAAATTATTCGTTTTTTTTTATATCCAGTTTAAATTTGTTCAGGAAATTGTGGTTACCTGTCCCAGAAAATGACATTCCCATGGTTTGAAGTTATGCTCTCACCCCTACAAGGATCTAGTTTTTCTACCATAGACGAACGCCTTATTAATAATTAATCTATTTTTAATTAAATTTATATGAGTAATTTTTTGATCAAAAAACTTGAAAAGAGACATTCTCAAGCGCAACATAAACAAATAGGAGGAAAACGACTTGTTTACATAAAGGAACAAGACAAGATCCAACCAAAACCTCACCTAAATAGGGAAACACCAAAAGAAACCAACGAACCAAATATCCAAAGCCCCCAGAAAATACCTCTCAAGCAAATGCGGAAAAAAAGACGCCTAACACACACACACCTGCAAAAACAAAACTAAGGCACACAGCTTAAGCATCCACTAGCAAATTCTCAAATCCCCTCAACATCCAAAATTCTAGAAAACAACCATCAAACCTCGAGTTAATGTATACCTTCCTAGCGCGCGTTAAAAGACCCAGAATAATTCTGCAAGCCTGCCAAAAGCAAATACTTATGTTTATAGGTAATCTGTTTATCTCCCACCATCTTCTCCATTGTTGATGCATGATACAACTTAATGACACAACTTCCCAGGCCTACGAGTTGCAACTGATTGCCGATCTCAGCCTGCTTCTTCAAATCAGCAGATAAAGTTTTCGAACAGAATATCCGGATTTCTGCTAAAACTGTGGCATTTTCTAATAAGAACTTTAGCAACTGAATTTCAGCTTCACCCCCATCAAAATTTGAAATAGAAAATAATTTGAGACTATATTTGAAACAAGAAGGTACTGAGTTCAATATCCAGTCTTCACCATCCAAGCAGATATCTGGGGAAATCCCTACATAAGAAATTAAGAATTAATAAACAAGTCAATGGAAAGAAACAATACTACTGTTAGTGCTACTAGCCTTGAAACATGGCAGATGCAAGAACTATAGCAGGAAAAAAGATGTACCATAGGAATATTAAGAACTTCCAATTTTGGTGTCTTTTGGAGAATGTCCATTACAGCTTCTTCAGTGAACATACAATATCCCAAATCCACATTAAGATGTGTCAAATTGTTGAACATTGGAAGGAGATGGAAAGCATTGGAAAAACACTAGTAAAAGAAAAAAAAATTATTGAGGAATATGAAATAAATATAATAAACACACAATTAACGACAAGCATTGTCAGTAGCTGTAATACAGTTGAAAAAAATGAAGATGGTCAGCGTGTTGTTTAACATACCTCAAGCATATCATTTGATAGTCTAAGAGATTTGATACTACCAAGTCCACTCAATAGTTTAATTAGACTTTCTGAGGGAGGAACATCAATATGTGCATCAACTATGGAGGCCAGGTTAACAAAGACTAATTCTATTGTCACATGGCTTTTATAACTAAAAGATAAAAGATTCGCAACATCAATTGTGACTGTAAAATTGAGCAAATGACCTCGACAGGAACAGGCGCCAGAGATGGTTAATGTCTTTAATGTGGGAAATTTTATGTTGATCTGCTCAATGTTGTCCCAATTACAATTACACAAGCTTAACTTCTGTAGGACAGGGCACCCAGAGAAAAGTTGTAGAGCTGACTTCTCATTTGCAAAGGTAACAAATGAAAGCTTTAATGTCTTTAGGCTAGGAAAATGAATGTCGCTAGAAACATCTAGAACACAACCCAAATGTAAAACCAGCTTATTCAATGATTTAGAAGCTGAGAAACAATTAGATAAATTAAATAGAGGCCTCACAGGTAGGAAAAGCTTAAGCTCTTCAATGTTGTGCTTCATTGCAGCAGATATAAGAGAATTAACTTTATTCGCATCAATCGAAAATCCATGAAGCATGGCACAAGCTGGATCAATCATGACACTGAACCTTTTTACACAATTAGAATGATATAGTAGTCTGTCCACTTAATCAAAAAGGCAATCTACAGATTTCTGTGTTTGGTTCATGAAAGTGTTTGACTGATACTTTCTAAAATCAAAGACACATAAGCCGGTCCACAAGTACTTCCACCTTTTCGCCAAAATGGAAGTTTGTATAGCATCTTTCGTAGGGAGTAAAGAAAGAATGTAATGAAGAATGCTATCGGGTAAGTTGCTAATCATATCTTTCATGTCAGCCACATTATGTCTTTGGAGCTTATTTGAATCAGGTGATGAGATTAAACCAGCCATTACCCCTGATGTGCCTACCAAGAAAGGGAAAGAATTATAATTATCAAGCAGTCAAGTGTGATGGTTTATAGATGCAAATAATAGCCAAGTTCATAGCTTTTTGCTGCGCAAAGAAAACATGGATTAATGAATAATCTTTTACAGAATCTGATGTATTTCAATGGCTTGCAGGATCACTCGCTCTCACACTCAGTTGTACTGCAACGCAACAAGGTTTGAATTGAGAGGAACTAGCATAGCAAGAAATATAAACAAAACCTAGTTCGAATTGCATTTAATTCATCTTAACTACACTTTTGTATGGTAGACACAACAACAATAGTCAATTTGACAGAAATTTTGTATAAATGAAAGATCCCTAAATATTTTAGGGTTTAGGGTTTGAATGCATGAAGAGGCAAAAAAAAAACACGCAACTAAAGCAAAGATCACTCAACAAGGAAGAGAAAATGATGAAATTATCGAACCTTTATCAGAGAGTAGGGAAGGGGTTTATACCTGAAGGAGCGTGGGTGTAGGTATAAACACTGAAAACGATGAAAGATCCCTAAATATTTTAGGGTTTATGGTTTGAATGCGTGAAGAGGCAAAAAAAGAACACGCAACTAAAGCAAAGATCACTCAACAAGGAAGAGAAAATGATGAAATTATCAAACCTTTATCAGAGAGTAGGGAAAGGGTTCATACCTGAAGGAGCGTGTGTGTGGGTATAAACACTGAAAACGATGAAAGATCCCTAAATATTTTAGGGTTTAGGGTTTGAATGCATGAAGAGGCAAAAAAAAAAAACACGCAACTAAAGCAAAGATCACTCAACAAGGAAGAGAAAATGATGAAATTATCGAACCTTTATCAGAGAGTAGGGAAGGGGTTCATACCTGAAGGAGTGTGTGTGTGGGTATAAACACTGAAAAACGAAAAGGTTAACGAGTTGAAAAGGACGTTGTGATTTTTGCTCGGGCCACCGTTGAGAAGGCGGAATGCGTGAAATCTAATCTTCCTTCTTATGAGAAGGTTTTTGGCCAGGTCATTAACTTTGACAAATCAATGTTATCTTGCAGCCGCAATGAGCCAAGTTCCTATTTTAACTAGCTAAAAAGTTGCATGGAATAAATATAAATATAAGGTATTGTGGGACCCAACAAAAAAAAAGACAAGACAATAAAATCTGCACGAGTTGCTTATTGGAGTTTTATAAGTTGTGCTCCCGAAAAGAAGATGCACTTTATTGTTATAAGTAGTACGTATGAAATATTATATGACCTCCTCAACTGTATAGTCTCTTACTTATAAAGTCTCGAAATACATCTTGTTCTGGTGTAAGATCGGTTCAATATGTGTCTCTTCGCCTAAAAGTCTTGCCAAGAGCTGCCAACTTGGCAGTGCTTTCTCATTGCACCGACGATCATTCTCCGCCCTCGTCAGCCTCGGGTATCACAGCTTACATCTTATAAGGCCTTTTAGACCCACATAATTAATTTTAGGTGACTCAAATAAGAAACTTGGGTTGTGCATGCTCTGAAAAAGTATCCTCAAATCGCCTTAGCGTAATTAGATGATTTAGTTCTTTAAATATAATAACCAGATATTTAAAACTAGTTAAAACCAAAAAATACACTTCTTAAAGTGTAACTTGCATGGAATTTAACACATAGAATAACTAGGAAAAGAACTAAACAACTATTATAGTTGTGTTCTCTAATTGCAAATGGACTTTAGATTAACTTTTATTTTCTGGGTCTAGATAGTTTTGATGAACTTAAAAACATTATCTTGTGAAAATAGGTCAGGTTATGTCAGAATTTGCGCAGCCAAGTCTGGTTTGCATTCTAATTTCACAGCTCAAGTCTGATCTATAGTCTACCATAAGAAAAAATTTAAAATATAGTATGACCTAATCAACTAGTCAATTTACATACAAGTCTATTCAAGAGAAAATGTCGTCCTAAAGAGGCCAATAGGCTAGCAGGAGAGTAGGACGCGAGCTAATAGGCTTTTCTACATATTGGTTTTTTACAAAAAAAAAAGTTAATTAAAATAGTATACTATTTCATTAATATTATTAATAATAATAAAATTATGTAAACAAGTGTCAATCAGACCAAATAGACTTTTGAGCTTATTTAGTTAATGAGGGTTTTAGACTTTTAGTATCACCCTCTTGCATTTTCATACCATCCCAATTCCCTAAATGTCCTCCTTGATTTTTACACTCCGCAAACTAAAGTGCGGAATTAATTTTATCATTTGCGGTAACTTCAATACGCGCACAGTTGGCTAAAGTGCGAGAACTTAATTTCTACCCCGTTTTAATCTGCTAAATATTTGCATTGGATCGCCAAAAAGGGTTACGCACTTACGCTAACTAAAGTGCGAGATCTTTAATCTTACCGCATATTTAATTGCAGGATAAATAACCAAAGTGGTCTGAAACTGCTCAACACAGGACAATCTGGGAGCAGTTCAACCACTTCAGTGGTCATTGTGACATAAAACATCTATCATGCTTTTTGCTTGCCCCTCCCTCACTTCTAAAGCAAGTAAAACTTTTGTTTACCATTGGAATGTCCAACAACTCCATACTGTCAATAAAATTGATAAACTCCCTAATTTCACCACTACTTTCGGAAACCACATTATTTTGTCCCCTTCTTTCTACTCTTCTTCTACTCGCATTAAAATCCCCCACAAAACCCCCACAAACTGTGAGACCCAAAGTTTTAAGTTTGGAATAAACCGAATGAAATTCCTTTTCACGATTAATTTGATGTAACGTGAAGGAAAACCTGAACAAGTGTTTATTGAACGGAATAAATTTGTGAAGGAGAAAGTTCAGGAAAAAGCTAAGGAATGTATCAAAGTCGATAGGAGTTATAGCACGATTAGTATTCGCTTAAACCTAGGTCAAGAACGCTAGAAAATAGCTAATTTACGTTTTAATACACGATGGGAACTAATTCCAAAAATCTTCAGAGAAATGTTAGAACTTCTCTTATTCGTCTATAAACAAGCGTTCTGATACGAAACCCTGGAATGTACGAACGTCAAATTCCAATACTCGGAAGTTTGCCGAAACCGAAACCCTGATAGTTCAAAAACCCTAAAATCAACGGACGATGAAGACTTTTTCTATTCGGAGCTTCAAATGAAGATTCCACACGCGTACGCCTATTTCTCTCCATGATTCTAATCTTTCTTCAGAACGAAGTTTTCTCATCCGACATCAACTGCAAAATGTAGTTTTTCGGGTAAAATCGATTTACACCGACTTTTGATCGTTTGATTAAATTCCAAGAAACCTGTTTTGAGTTCTGGAATTCTGTCGCTAGAACCTATCTTAGAATTCTCCGAGGATTACGCAGGAAAAATCGGAATCGCGAAATTTTCATTTTTCCAAATTTTCCAAAACCTATAAATAGCGAGAAAATGAAAATTTTTTCAAAACTTCCCCATTTTCTTTCCCAAACCCGCGAGCAGCCCCAAGGAGAGGAGGAGGATTTGATTTTCGCCGTTTCTTGCCTGATTGCTGCACAGTTCGTTGCTAATTGAAGACCTCGAGGTAGGGATACCATATCTCACATCTGATCGTCAATTCTGTCGCTTTTCTCTATGTCTTTCTGTGCTCAAAGTTTTGAGCTTTTTTGTAAAACTGTCCAAATAACTCGATTTCTCTGTCTAAACTTATTCTCTGCATGCCCCTGAGCGTGTTTAGCGGATTACATTTTGCCGAATGTCGCCGAAATGCCGCCGGGATTCATTTCTGTTGGAAAAACCCATTTCTGGGCAAAGTTTCGTTCTTTACGCTAAAAATTCATGACTTAGCTTAGTGTTAGTAGGATTAGTCGTCATAAACGTCGTTGGTGACGTCCCCATCCAATTTGTTTTTCGAAAATCCAGTTTTGAAATTCTGAGCTGAAAATAATGACCAAAATACCCCTGTGACAGTTTTTGATCCGAAAATTTTTCTGAGCTTAGATTCATCTTAGTTACGGCTAATGATAACCTAGGAACCAAGTTTGATCGAAGAAAAATTGGCCCACCTAATTATGAAAAGTGGCCGAGAGTTCCTCATCAGGGGGGGGGGGAATTTCGTTTTTCGAAAACTTGTCTTAACGTGTTATATTGTCGTACTTCGGAGTTTGTAATGTTTCGTGTAACCCTAGTACGTATTGTTTGCTGAGTTTCTGACTCATTGTGATTGATTTATGTGAATTTGTCCTAAGGTTCGTTTGAGGAACTTTGTGGATTCTCGAAGAAGAAGTTTGTGAAGGAAGGGTTGAGGAACAAGCTGGAAAACCTACAGGTGAGGGCTACTCACTGAATACTAGATAATGAATTAGGTGTCGACGATTTCGACTTGATTTACTGTTTATGCACTTGATTGTGTTTGACTGGGAAAAACGTTTTCTGAGGCTACGGCTGACAATTGATAATCTTTTATTGCTTGATTGTTGTTGAGGTTGATTCACATGCTATGTGCTACCTCGTTAATCTAGGATGTGTGATATTTGCCCTATATGCTAAGTGCTAAATGGTTATTCCTCAATGTGTTGATATATGTGCCATGACTGTTGGATTGTACCGTTTTGAATATGCAAACACACATATATCTGTTGTCGTCAGAGTGAGGATAACGGGCAGTTATGCCAGAGGTTATCGTGAGATTTTGAGAAAGTTTAACGGGACGAACAGAGATTCGGGCCTTGTCGTTGTTTTGATGGATCGAGACCTTCTCTGGGAATTACTTGGGATTATGGGATCTTTTGAACAACCTTTGAATCTTTGAATAATGATCATAATCACAACTAAGAGCTTAGGACTTGGACATTAGTTTTGGAAAAATGAGAAGTGTCGCCAAATCCAAGTTTTGGGGAAACTAATGAGTTTCCGAGTATGTCGATACTCTTTGCTCGATGAGCAGTTTTGTTGTTTGACTATCTAAACGATAAGTCGGGAAAATTAATAAGTTTCCGAGTATGTTAATACTCTTTCGCTCGATGAGCTGATTTGTTGTTGGGCTATCTGAAAGATAAGCCGGGAAACGGGTAGTTTCCAAGTACATTGGTACTTTTTGCTCGCTGAGCAGTTTTTGACCATCGGATGGAGATGAGTCGGATGATTCGAGAAATCATCATGAGATACTTTTTATAATTAATTGTCTTTTGTCGCAGAATCGACATTTACCTTAGGGTAATCTTTTTAGAGACAATAAGTTAGCTAGAACACGTGACGACGTGACGAGTGAGGTCGGAGACGTTGTTTGGCTAATCACGTTGCATTCATGCACTCATTTTGAGGTTAATACACGGTGGGATGCCGGACCTCGGTGGATTCTAAAATGGTCATAAGACCCGGATTTCCACATAAGAACACTGCGGTAATTCTTAGTAGCAGACGGAAATGGCAGGCCTGCGGGTTTACTGCTGATCTGACTACACTTTGTTTGGTATAAGAGACACCCGAGCAGAAATGGTCCCACCGTGGCTGGTGTTAGGGCTGACTCGTAGGTGCCCATCCCTCCGGAATGCATCTTGTTCCTTTGCATTTACATTTCATGCACCATTCATGCTGATTTAGTTGCGGAATGTATTTGTTACCTGTTAACATTGCTTGAGATATGTTAATTGCCAGTAAATGGTATTTATTTTCGTTGACAGGATATACCATTTATAATGTTGTCATTCATAACTAAGCCCAAAACCCTTAGTGCTCTGGTTTCTCAACCGGAGCTTTGATACCACAATGTAACGCCCCGATTTCTCGAGTGTCACACAGTAACCAAACCACGTAATTTTTAGAAAGAATTTTCGTCGGTTCATTTAACATTCTTTGCTTAATGACGAATTGACATTTATTATGAAATCCTGAACTTGCGTAATAGAACAGTTACCAAATTTAAACGTGCGGAAATACAAATAAAGTTGTAACTGAAAAGTCGTGGCCACACCAGCGTGCGAAAGCCCACAATTATTTATTAACCATGCATTTATTCTCCAAAAGTGAACTAACCAAAACCAACAGTAAATAACCGTTTACTCCAACAACTTTAACCATTAAAAATAAGTCTGATAAAGAAAACGTAAAATTAAATTCGATGCTTCAACTCTCAGGTTTCCCCCCAAAGTATACTACCCTCCAACTCAGGTGTCGTTGTCTACTGGTTCCTTATCCCGACGTCGCTTCTTCAACGAAGGCTCAGGTTCTGGAAGAGGCTCTTGAGGGAAATCATATAGCTTCATCTCCCAGGAGTGGATCGTCGTCGTTATCTTCACGACCATCTACCCCCCCCCCCCCAAATAGACACATAACAAATAATGCAAGGGTCAAGTCAACAGAAACAACAACATATTCAACAACAGAAAGCACATAATGTATTTTAATGAGTCTTTTATGGGTATAATAAGTCAGTTAGTCAGTGTACTAGCGGAACCTCACATCACACAACCCACCAAACCTTCCTTGGCCAATCACATACATCCGCAGATGTACAAATCACGTGAAGCTGTAATACTTCACAAAAATCTCATGGTGACCGCAGTCAACCAAACACACGTGGAGTCGCAATGATCCACAAAATTCTCCCTCGCGTGCAAGCTACCGTTTTTCTCTAACGGAACCGTCGTTCTCATGGCCCATAGTCTTCACTAGACCTATGTCCAATTAAATTACATTTCCACTTTTTACTTGCAAGCGAGTTATTTATCTTTCTCTTATATTGAGGCTCTAAGTCAAGTCATCCTAGAGTCTTTATTTCTCTTCAGAAAACTAAAGGTAGCAACACAACATTCACAGTGCACAAAAGGGAATTACAACTAGGTGACCGACCATTTTGTACAAAAAACCAATCGACAGTGTGAAATCATTTAAGAATAGCCATATACATAAAATCATGCATATTATGTCACAACAGCACCACAAGGCAAGTACCATGGCTCATGAAATCAAGCTCAATAGCATATAACTCACAGCATCTCCTAAACACATGTTCCTAACAAAACTTCAAACATTTTCGCAACTCAACATATTGACAGCAGAAACAACTTTCACAAAAACAGAGCCACAGAATGCATCTTTCAACCAAAAATCACGTATGATGCCTTTCTTGAAAGCTATTTTAAATATATACAACTCTCTAGTTAAACACTTGTTCATTTGAGTCCCAGAATTAGGTGATATTAGGCCTTAAAGCTTACTGTCCGGAACAGGAAAGACAGCAGGTGTAATAGTTACTAAAAACGACCTCCAGATCACATTACTAAACCAAAAATTATGAGTTTTATATGTCTGGAAAGCTATTTCGAAAATATACAACTTTAATTTTAATCACTTTTTCATTTGACGAACAGAAATAGGTAAAAAGGGGCTCTGAAGTCCGCTGTCCAGTACAGGAAACTGGCAGCGAAACTCCCACCTCTAGTTTAAGCTATAAACAATTCCAGCCCAAGGCTTTAAGCTATGTTCCAGCAATAAAAATCAAATCACATAGGTCTCATATCATAATAGTACAGCAAGCAAACCTTCAACCCAAACCCTCATGCAAACCCTCAAATATCAAGATTTGTCACAACCAAACATAGCAACAAGTCACTAACAACTACCCAAGTCCTAGGACCAGCCCTTACCTTGATTAAGAGTGAAGAAATCAGAAGTTGGGTGATGAATAAGGGATCAAAAGCTGCTGTCCAAGACCCTCTCTTCCCTCCTAGTTGAGCTCTCTCTCTCGCAGGTCTCCCTCTCTCTCTCACGCGTGCACAAGGTGGCGGTGGTGGCTTTGTCGGCGGCGGCTAAGGGAGCAAGGGGTGGTTCTCTCACTCTTTTCTCTTCTGTTTTCTTTACGTAAGGAGTGCAAGGGTTTCTGTTTCAGAACTGAATGGAAAAGAAACTTTTCCCCCCTTCAAGACCCTAATACAACCGCGGGCTCCCCCTCTTCATGGGCTTGGGTTTCTTTTCTTTTCTCTTGAGCCCGCTCCAAGTCAAACCCTTGACCCAATAACTTAAGCACTTAATCAGACCTGAATCTAATTAAAAACTTAAGCCCTCTTAAGTAATTTCATAATCAAATTCGGAATTAGAAGAAAACAAACTAATTTACTCGCTGGTACTGTACAGCCTGAACCACCGTCGCTTAAACGCGAATATCTCGAGCTACAGAGGTCGGAATGACTTGATTCCACTTCGAGAATTTTCTTAACTTAAAGGGCTACAACTCTCAAGAAGAACGTTTTCCCAACCGAGGTCGTCAAGATCCTCTAAAAATCCACAGAATTTGACAGCTATAATCTGTCAATTTACAAACTTGGCCAAAAACCTCATTTTTATTCAATTTTTCTCAAAAACGATACAAAATGAATTTAGGGCCTTACAATACCACCCTCCTTAAAAATAGTTTCGTCCTCGAAACTACTATAGGAATACACACCACGCTTCCATTGCGCACTCTGATATTTTCCACAAATTTCTCGGTCGTCTCGACTCATAGGTTATTGTCCTTAGTCTCATCTTTCTGGTCCTCACGTGACATCTCTAGTGGTCTCGTTCCACATCATTTTCACAAGGGGAAACTGTCTCTCCTTAACGTTCCTGTCACAATCCAACACCAACCATCATTCCGATCACCATTTTCCAATATTAAGTTGATCAGGCTCAATATCAAAAAGATGGCAACTCGAAAAATAACTGGTAAGGACGTTCAAGTCACTCTCATTTCACTGTCCATAACCAAGACACTCGTCGTAGAACCTCACGGAACTCTTCCGTCAGAACACGACCCAAACTGCCTCACTGCAGTCACACAAAACAACAAAAGTTTAAGTTAAACAGGTGTTATGCTCATGCCGGTACACGCTGGTCGGCGTCCCGTCCAGGTGATCCAGATGCAACATCAACAGCTCAGACACGGGAAAACAAACTTTCCGGACACCGAGCTCAAAGGTTCCATCCACCAATTCACTCGTTCGGTAGTTCCATCCACCACCTAGTCCATTCGACAGTTCCATCCACCATCTGGTTTGTCTGATCTATGGTTCCATCCACCATATACGATCGTTGGTTCCATCCACCAATCCCGTCTTTCCTGATGGTTCCATCCACCATCTCGGTTTGACCAATGGTTCCATCCACCATTCCTGCTTCACCGATGGTTCCATCCACCATCTCATCGACCTTGATGGTTCCATCCACCATCTCGATCGACGCAGTCCGTTCACTGGCTCCATCCGCCATCTCATCGACCTTGATGGTTCCATCCACCATCTTGATCGACACGCTCTAATCACTGGCTCCATCCGCCATCTCACCGACCTTGATGGTTCCATCCACCATCTTGATCGACACACTCTGTTCACTGGCTGCATCCGCCATCCTTTCTTAGCTGATGGCTCCATCCACCATCTTTGCCAAGTAAGGAAAAACAAAAATCGAGAGTGTAACACAGTCACACAAAACACCACAAAAACGTAAGGAAGACATTGACTCGGTCAGTGTTCTTCCCCGCCTCTATGACTCAACAATGAGCCTTCAGCACACCAAATCACATCACACAAATAAATCACAAACCATTCACAAAATGAAATAATATCATTATGATTTATTTTACCAAGTCTGACACAAAGTCTAGATGTGGTCAGGCGTGTCCCACTTGGAGCGTCTATTCCAACCTCAATCTTTGGTAAGCGACAACCGTTAGATATCTAGCAATCATCTGCAGATAGACCTAGATATCACACTCGTACTATGGCACTAGGCGCCAAATCCAAATCCAATTGATCAACCGTTTATAAGCTAATTGTCATCTTAATACCTAACAATCCATATGTCATCTCTTGTTTCAGAACTATCCTCATTCAGACCTTAAATTAATCTTTCACTTATCCACAAGTCAAATTATATCTTATTTTTAAGTCTAAAATCTCTGCATAACTCAGAATTCATTCCCTTCAAGGTCTAACCAGATACTGTGCCTCAAGGGACTTAGCCCAACTTTCGCTCCCTAGATTTTAATCTTCAAAGGTTCAACTGCTATCGTCACAACTAAAACCATTAAATCTCTTATTCATACCTGTCTCTCAACTCTCAAGGATAATCTTAACCCCTAAGGTTTTAATCCAGCTTAGTAAATCTCACTTAGTAGTCATGGCACATTTCTCTGAAATCCATATCAACACTCTCATGTATTCAACTTATGCTAAAACTTTCTTTCTCTAACTCGATCACTATCACACCAATCAACTTCTTAATCTCTCAATCCAATTCGAACAAACTTTAAGTCCTACACAATTAGGACAAGAATTTATGGTCTTAAAATCTAAACCTTCACCGAGTTCGCACCAATAATGTTCTCTAACTCTTCGACACTTTTTAGATGAATATTCATTTCTTCGCACTACGACTTCTTCACAAAGGGATCAAATGCCTAACAAAACTCATCTCTCAGTTTTGACCAACATCTATCAATTCATATCAACCTTTCTATCATGGTCCATCACTAGCTATAATTCTAAATATCACCCCCCTTCAATATTAAGTCGATTAGGCTTAATATGTCGAAGATGGAAATTTAGAAGAAAAAATCACTGGAAAGGTCAATGAGTCCCTATCATCCAGTAGTCACATAAATTGAGATCATATCCAATTGATTCAATTTCTAATACTTCAACCTCAAAAATCATGTACCCTTGACATCTCATCTCTGGAATTCATATGTCATTCCACTAAGATTCATCCTTAGCTTCTACCTTCGCCTCTTGACACGTCAAACACGTTGATACATACTCGACTACTCGTTTCTTCATCCCAGTCCACCAAAAATGAAGTTTTAAGTCTGATACATCTTTGTCATTCCCGGATGAATACTCAATCTACTCTTATGACCCTCATCCAAGATCAACTTCCTCAAAATATCTTGACAAAGAGTCAAACACTTAATCTCAGGTATCACGGCAATGATACTAATCACAGACATTCTCACAGCCAAGCAAACATCTTAGCAAACAAGTCTACCCAATCTCATCGCGAAGTTTTGAAAACACCTTTATCAAAAACAAAACACCACGAGTTCGGAAACTCGTAAGCCCAAAACCCTTAGTGCTCTGGTTTCTCAACCGGAGCTTTGATACCACAATGTAACGCCCCGATTTCTCGAGTGTCACACAGTAACCAAACCACGTAATTTTCAGAAAGAATTTTCGTCGGTTCATTTAACATTCTTTGCTTAACGACGAATTGACATTTATTATGAAATCCTTAACTTGCGTAAAAGAACAGTTACCAAATTTAAACGTGCGGAAATACAAATAAAGTTGTAACTGAAAGTCGTGGCCACACCAGCGTGCGAAAGACCACAATTATTTATTAACCATGCATTTATTCTCCAAAAGTGAACTAACCAAAACCAACAGTAAATAACCGTTTACTCCAACAACTTTAACCATTAAAAATAAGTCTGATAAAGAAAACGTAAAATTAAATTCGATGCTTCAACTCTCAGGTTTCCCCCCAAAGTATACTACCCTCCAACTCAGGTGTCGTTGTCGACTGGTTCCTTATCCCGACGTCGCTTCTTCAACGAAGGCTCAGGTTCTGGAAGAGGCTCTTGAGGGAAATCATATAGCTTCATCTCCTAGGAGTGGATCGTCGTCGTTATCTTCACGACCATCTACCCCCCCCCCCAAATAAACACATAAACAAATAATGCAAGGGTCAAGTCAACAGAAACAACAACATATTCAACAGCAGAAAGCACATAATGTATTTTAATGTCTTTTATGGGTATAATAAGTCAGTTAGTCAGTGTACTAGCGGAACCTCACATCACACAACCCACCAAACCTTCCTTGGCCAATCACATACATCCGCAGATGTACAAATCACGTGAAGCTGCAATACTTCACAAAAATCTCATGGTGACCGCAGTCAACCAAACACACGTGGAGCCGCAATGATCCACAAAATTCTCCCTCGCGTGCAAGCTACCGTTTTTCTCTAACGGAACCGTCGTTCTCATGGCCCATAGTCTTCACTAGACCTATGTCCAATTAAATTACATTTCCACTTTTTACTTGCAAGCGAGTTATTTCTCTTTCTCTTATATTGAGGATCTAAGTCAAGTCATCCTAGAGTCTTTATTTCTCTTCACAAAACTAAAGGTAGCAACACAACATTCACAGTGCACAAAAGGGAATTACAACTAGGTGAGCGACCATTTTGTACTAAAAAGCAATCGACAGTGTGAAATCATTTAAGAATAGCCATATACATAAAATCATGCATATTATGTCACAACAACACCACAAGGCAAGTACCAAGGCTAATGAAATCAAGCTCAATAGCATATAACTCACAGCATCTCCTAAACACATGTTCCTAACAAAACTTCAAACATTTTCGCAACTCAACATATTGACAGCAGAAACAACTTTCACAAAAACAGAGCCACAGAATGCATCTTTCAACCAAAAATCACGTATGATGCCTTTCTGGAAAGCTATTTTAAATATATACAACTCTCTAGTTAAACACTTGTTCATTTGAGTCCCATATTAGGCCTTAAAGCTTACTGTCCGGAACAGGAAAGACAGCAGGTGTAATAGTTACTAAAAACGACCTCCAGATCACATTACTAAACCAAAAATTATGATTTTTATATGTCTGGAAAGCTATTTCGAAAATATACAACTTTAATTTTAATCACTTTTTCATTTGACGAACAGAAATAGGTAAAAAGGGGCTCTGAAGTCCGATGTCCAGTACAGGAAACTGGCAGCGAAACTCCCACCTCTAGTTTAAGCTATAAACAATTCCAGCCCAAGGCTTTAAGCTATGTTCCAGCAATAAAAATCAAATCACATAGGTCTCATATCATAATAGTACAGCAAGCAAACCTTCAACCCAAACCCTCATGCAAACCCTCAACAATCAAGATTTGTCACAACCAAACATAGCAACAAGTCACTAACAACTACCCAAGTCCTAGGACCAGCCCTTACCTTGATTAAGAGTGAAGAAATCAGAAGTTGGGTGATGAATAAGGGATCAAAAGCTGCTGTCCAAGACCCTCTCTTCCCTCCTAGTTGAGCTCTCTCTCTCGCAGGTCTCCCTCTCTCTCTCACGCGTGCACAAGGTGGCGGTGGTGGCTTTGTCGGCGGCGGCTAAGGGTGCAAGGGGTGGTTCTCTCACTCTTTTCTCTTCTGTTTTCTTTACGTAAGGAGTGCAAGGGTTTCTGTTTCAGAACTGAATGGAAAAGAAACGTTTCCCCCCTTCAAGACCCTAATACAACCGCGGGCTCCCCCTCTTCATGGGCTTGGGTTTCTTTTCTTTTCTCTTGAGCCCGCTCCAAGTCAAACCCTTGACCCAATAACTTAAGCACTTAATCAGACCTGAATCTAATTAAAAACTTAAGCCCTCTTAAGTAATTTCATAATCAAATTCGGAATTAGAAGAAAACAAACTAATTTACTCGCTGGTACTGTACAGCCGGAACCACCGTCTCTTAAACGCGAATATCTCGAGCTACAGAGGTCGGAATGACCTGATTTCACTTCGAGAATTTTCTTAACTTAAAGGGCTACAACTCTCATGAAGGAAGTTTTCCCAACCGAGGTTGTCAAGACCCACTAAAAATCCACATAAGTTGACAGCTATAATCTGTCAATTTACAAACTTGGCCAAAAACCTCATTTTTATTCAATTTTTCTCAAAAACGATACAAAATGAATTTAGGGCCCTACAAGCCTACAAGGGGCTTCATCGGAGTCTAGCTCACCCACCGTCGCGGCTGCTGTTGTTTTGGGATCGGGTACAGTACCCGTAGGACCCGCTGTGAGAATCGACGCAATCATTGACCTGATCGTCCTGGATTCAGATTCAGACGACGATCATGGTGATGCGTAGCTGGGAGTGGTGTGTAGTACTCCTCTAGTCAGGATTAGGGTAGGAGTAGCGTCGTGGCTCTAATCTTCAGTTTTTCTCATTTTGGGGCAGGGTAGGTCCCCGACCTTTAGCTTTTTGTGTGGTTCTCTTTACGAGAGTCACCGGGAGTTGGTCGGATTAGGAGGTCTTTGGGCTGTTTTGAGCTGACCTACTTTCTTTTTGGAGGACTGTATATCAGAATACTGACCTTATATTTTGTGTTGTACATATTTGCCGGCAGGCACTACTTTCCCGTCACTGGAGGTTACTCGTGACGTGGCTTGCTGTTTACTGTGGGGAGTGTATATATATTGTATATTAGTCTTGTTTATCTTTCGTCGATACGTCTTTAAATCTGACAAGTCTTTATTTACTGAAAACAAATATCGAAAAAAAATATTCACGTTTTTCCGCTTTTATTTTCTTTTGGTTACTAAAGTGACGCCACCGAAATCGGGGTGTTACACAAACCATTCCCTTCACTTCTCCTAATTCGAGATAATTCTTCCCATAATTTTATTTTCTCAGATCGATAGAAGATAATGATTATATATCATGGTTCTGTACTATCCCCCTGAAACGTTTAATCCCTAAAAAACCAACACACTGAAACGTACTTATCAGATCCGAAAACACTGAATAAATCAGAAGAAAACACAATTATGTATAGGGAATAGGTTATCAAATATTGTGTACAAATTTTTGGTAAGGAGAAACAATTACAAGTTGGCAATTCTTCATCTATTGAAAAAAAAAAAACTTGGCCTTGCTGCTGAAGGCAATAATTCCAAGTTAATCAGTGATAACAGATTCAGAACTTCAAAGAAAGATCGAAACTATCCCCAAAAAAAAATATAAGAATTCTTCCGGCACTGCCAATCATGTCGTATACTTTATGAATGTCTTCCAATTTATAACAAAGCAAACTTCTTATCTCGCTCTTATTGAATCTTGGAGTGCATTTTAAGGTAGGTTACTATTGGGAGATATGTACCCTGGCCCTCTAGCAAGCTAAATTGAACTTGAAGGGGACTGTGAAAGGAGGGCATATTTTTGGATCCCTTCCTAAAATGTTGCTTAGGAAAACAAATTCTAAAGCTAATTATGATGAGGCCTACTATTGATCAATGGACCTAGGCAATAACACTAGTCAATTTTGTCCAATATTATGTATATTTCAAATAACAAAAACAAGGTCATTTAGAAAAGTGAATGCCCCATAAACCAGTCTTGTAAGTCTAACCAGGTAGGGCGAATTCATTTAACCAGAACTCAAGCTTCAAAATAAGGTTATCAGTACATAAATGAATCCTTTTTGGCGAAAAAATAAAAGAGAAGATTTACCGAAACTTAATGACACAACTTCTCCCGCTACGGGTTGGAACTGGTTGCTGATCTCAGTCTGCTCTTCTTCAATTCAAAAGACAAAGTCTTTGAGAAGAATATCAAGATCTCCCCTAAAACCTTGGCATTTTTTAACAAAAACTTGAGCAACTGAATTTCAACTGCACCCCATCAAAATTTGAAATAGAAAATAATTTAAGTCTATATTTGAAACAGCAAGGTACTGAGTTTAACATCCAGACTTTACCATCCAAGTAGATTTGTGGATCAAATCCCTACATAAGAAAAACTTCCAATTTATGTGTCTTTTGGAGAATGCCCATTAGTGCTTTACTAGTGAACTTGGAAGATCTCGAATCCACATGAAGATGTGTCAAATTATTGAACATAGGAAGGAGATTGAGAGAATTTTGTCCGTAGGAAAGACAGTAGTAAAAGTAAAAAATAAAATAAAAAATTAGAGGAAATATGAAATAAATATAATAAACACATGATTCAAGGCACACTAGATAGAAACGCCTAACCCCGATATGTGCATCAACTATGGAGGCCATGTTAACAAGGACAAATTTTACAATTAGATGCTTTTGCACCTGAAATGTAAAAGATTCAGAGCATCAATAACGACTGTAAAATTGAGCAAATCAACTCGGTCGCAAAAGATGGTTAATGTCTTCAATGTGGGAAATTTTATGCTGATCTGCTCGATGTTACACCAATTACAATTATACAAGGTTAACTTTTGTTGGACAGGGTACTCAGAAAAAAGTCAGTGAACTGACTTCTCATTTGCAAAGGTAACATATGAAAGCTTTAATTTCTTTAGGCTAGGGAAATGTATGCCACTAGGAACATTTAGAACACAACTTAGTTTTAAAAGAACTAGATGAAAATACTGCATGTCAAGCATTTATTATCCTTTTTATTTTAACTCTCAAGAAAATAAAAATTATTTGGCCAGCCTCAGAAGCAAGGATGGGATAAAATGTACAAATTCAAGTTTCAAAAACTAAAGTGACTGAGAAATTGATTGGTGTATGCTACCATAATGTTGTTAGGCGTGAACATTATTTTATAAGTATTATCTTCTATGACTAAGTCTATTGTACCTGAGGAAAATGATGATCCCCGTTATTTGTCTACAAGTTAGTAGATCCTACATTAAAATTAGTAGACTATATAATAAAGCATGCAGATGCCAACACCCCTAAGAAGTCACAGGTTTGAAGTTTGTGCAATTTCCATAGCTTTCTTTATATTTCCAAATTATTCAAAATTCCCAAAATGAAGTTTACATGTAAGAATTAACAAATCTTCATATCTGGATGGAAATATAATGAAGGAAGACCCAATGAAAAACAAAAGAATTAGTAACATGTGAAAACAGAGCAAAAAGTAGAAAGAGGGTGTTATGTTATAGTAGTAGAGTTGAAGAGAAGCCAGACCAAAGTGGATGAGTTTTGATAGCGGATTCCATGTTGGTGAGGTTCTCTTCAACTTCGACATTGTCCTTGATCATCTTGGTAGGTATTTCCTCTGCTTATTCTTTGGTCTAAGTACAATGTGTTTTTAAACCTATCTGCAGCACAAATAGTGTAGAAAAGGAAGATATATATCAGCAAGGTGTTATTCTATTTGAAGATATCACAGGCAGAAAAATACCACCCTCCAGTAAAGTAGAGGAACTGAGTGATGAGGTATCCATAAAACACTTTTTGTTTTAAGTCAGATATCTTCAATTTAGATTCTCATAAGTTATATAATTTCCTAATATTACATGATAGATGTTTTAAACCCCATTTGAAGAATTATAAATGCTTACTCTTGCTGACACCAAAAAGTTAACCAAATAAAGCTATATTTTTATTATCTGTGATTCTGTCTTTTCATGTTCAGCTGGAGAGAGGTTCATCATCAGAAGCAGCACCAATTCTAAGAAGCTATGCATTAATCAATGAGAACTGTAGTTCAGATTACCATCAACTATCTCTCGAAGGTTCTAGTTAGCTTCCTTCAATAGAGGATTTGAATCATAGATCAATGGATCTAGGTAATACTCTGATCATTCTAAAAATTGTAACACTAGTCAATTTTAGCCAATATTATGTACATTCCAATAACAAAACAAAGTCATTTCACAAAGTACATGTCCCATAAACCAGGCTTGTTAGTCTAACTCGGTAAAGCAAGTCATGTAACCACAATTCAAGCTTTGGAATAAGGTTACATAACCATCTGTACATAAATTAATCCTATTTTGCAAAAATAAACCAAATAAAAAAAGAAGAAATAAAGTTAAACAAAATAAAAGAAAGAAGATTTACTAAAACTTAATGACACAATTTCCCAGGCCTACATGTTGCAACTGATTGCTGATCCCAACCTGCTTCTTAAAATCAGCAGATAAAGTTTTAGAACAGAATATACAGATCTCCGCCAAAACTGTGGCATTATCTAACAAAAACTTGAGCAACTGGATTTCAGCTTCACCCCCATCAAAATTTGAAATAGAAAATAATTTGAGACTATATTTGAAATAGCAAGGTACTGAGTTCCATATCTAGTCTTCCCCATCCAAGCAGATTTGTGGGTCAAATCCCTAGACAAGAATCAATAAACAAGTAAACGGACAGAAATAATACTGTTGTTAATATGCAAGTAGTGAAGCACGATAAAAGAAGTACCATAGGAATATCAAGAACTTCCAATTTAGGTGTCTTTTGGAGAATGTCCATCAGTGCTTCATTAGTGAACTTGGAAGATATCGAATCCACATTAAGATGTGTCAAATTGTGGAACATAGGAAGGAGATGGAGAGAACTTTTTGCATAGGAAATACACTAAGTAAAAGAAAAGAAAAAGTATTGAGGAAATATGAAATAGAGAAACACATAATTAAAGGAAAATTTGTCAATAGCTGTCATACAGTTAAAAACATGAAGATGATCAGGAAGCAGTTAAACATACCTGAAGAGTATCATTTGATAGTCTAAGAGATTTGATGCTACCAAGTCCACGCAATAGTTTAATTGCTGAAGGACCAGTAGTTTGTAGCGATGCTGGATGGGAAGGCTCAACATCAATATGTGCATCAACTATGGAGGCCAGGTTAACAAGTACAAATTCTACTTCTAGATGGCTTTTGCAACTGAAATATAAAAGATTCGCACCATCAATCTTGACTGTAGAACTAGAATAGAGCGAAAGAACTCCAAGAAAACAGATGGTTATTATCTTTAATGTGGGAAGTTTTATGCTAATCTACTTGAAGTTGTGCCATTTCAATTACACAAGGTTAACTTTTGTAGGACAGGACACCGAGAGAGTTGTTTAACTGACTTCGCATTTGCAAAAGTAACATATGAAAGCTTTAAGATCTTCAGACTAGGGAAATGAATGCCACTAGGAACATTTAGAACACAGCTCAGATCTAAATGCAGCCTATTCAATGATTCAGAAGCTGAGAAACAATTAGGTAAGACAATTGGAGAGTTTACAAGTAGGGAAAGCTTAAGCTCTTTGACTTTTTTCTTCACTACAGAAGATATATGAGAATTAACTCTATCCGCATCAATGATAGCCCCAATATACTTGACACTGAGACTTTTTGCAGGATTAGAAAGATAAAGTAGTCGGTGCACTTGATCCAAAAGACAATATAAATACTTCAGTCTTTGGTTTTCTTTCATGCTAATGATTGGAAAATTAACAGTTTTAAAATCTAAGACAGATAAGTCAGTCCATAAGTTCTTCCACCTTTTCGCCAAAGCGGATGTCTGTATAGCATATTTGGTAGGGAGTAAAGATAGAATGAAATGAAGAATGCAATAAGGTAAGTTACTGATTAAATCTTTCATGTCGTCGCCCACTTTATTTCTTTGGAGCTTATTCGAATGAGGCAATGAGATTAAACCAGCCATAAATAAACCTTGTTGTGCCAACCAGTAGAAGGGAAAGAAGTATAAATTTAATTATCAATCAGACAAGTTTGAAGTGATAAAGATGCAATTAATAGCTAATTTCATAGCTTTTTTTTGCACAATGAAAAAATATGGCTTTTTGAATGATTCTGTACACAATGTAATATATTTCAATGGCGTATGGGATTACTCACTCTGACATTCACTTGTATGGCAACGAAACATGGAAAGAAATATAAAGAAACCCCAGTTTGATTTGTCATTCATTGAATGTGATTAAGATACACACTTGTTTGATTAATTTCAATGTAATTACACGAAGAGGCATACAAATTAAAACACGAAACTGAAGATGAATTAATGGAAGATGTATCATTTGAATCAGAGAGCAGGGAAGCTAATGGTACCGGACTGACGGATGATGAAGCGTGAAAGCGAAGGAAAAAGGAAAACCAGATTAAAAATAAGGCGTCACGACAGGGGATCGTGTACAACACACTTTAGTAGAAAGCTAGAATGCCATTTAATCAGGGTTCCATCCGGGTATGAATGAAGAATGGTTTGTTTGGAACTTAAATGGATATCATTCACTGTTTGTTTGTTGACAAGTAGAAGCAAGACACATTGAAGAAGTAATAACTTTTGTTTTAAATTTTAATTAAAAAAAGATATATTTTATGATGCAGTAGAGTTTAAATTTTTTTCTTTTTACGATTAGCTAATTGTGTAAAACTAGTTTACAGTCACATGCACACACTTTTAATTCTATGATTCAACAGGTCTACCAATTTAGTGTGATCTCATATGTTCAAAATAGTTAGTATCATGGCTGTCGTTTGGAGACTATAAGTTTACAACTATTTAATATTTGGTAATTGATATTCAAACACTCTCACATCTATTCCAACACTGATTATATTTGTAAAATCCGAAAAGACCCTTAAAAAAATCCGTTCGCACTTTCAAGGTGCACTACATACGTACTTTAAAGTGCGTTTCGGTCCAGAAAAAATACAATCTGAAAAAACGACGGGTTGGTGTTGGGCGACAACGACAGCGATAGAAAGAGGAGAAAGCAAAATATGGAGGTTGAGTATAATGATGGATATTAGTATGGGTGGTGGTGATGGAAGTAGGAAGAAAGAAAAAAGAGGAGAGAGAGGGGGGGATGTGAGGGTGAGTGGTTGAAAATTATATATTTTGTAAGAACAAGTTTTGATCGTGTAGTACAACTCTTATGTTTTGATGATTACAAGTTAACCTTTTGATATGAACAATTATGGTACTCTAACGTGTTTTTCTGAGTGTGCTGTTTACAGGCTCTAACCTCAATTCAATCTCACACAAATCAGAAGCACTGTGCATAAAGAGTGACCCAAGCAACGCTTTCGCAACATCTATGTTCACTATGAACAGTAGAAATGTTTCAGAAGATCTGAAGTTATACAAGCTCTGATGTGGACTCAATCACTAGAAGTTCTGAAGATCCAAAATTTCTGATAACCAAGAAACACTGAAGGTTCAGATGTTCTGATGGTGTAGAAGACTCTGAAGATCCAGAAGCTGAATAGTGGAAACTCTGATGTCCAAAAGCAAGAAACTCTGAAGACCATGTACTTCCCTCTGAGTTCAGAATCAGAAGATACAACGTCCAGAGGATCTGTGCTTTCCCTCTGACTCTGATCAACCGGCTTCACAAGTCCCAACATGAAGCTTTCCCCTGATCAGAAGTCTCCTAGGTTTAAAGGTCAAGTCACTATCCAAGTACAAAAGCAACTGTACCATCCTGACGACCTACCAAACGTTCTCAGCCACAGCAGAAGCTGGAATTTCCAGAACTGCCCTCCAACGGTAGCATTTCCATGCAGCGTTCAAACCCTAATCCTTGGAGTATAAATAGAGGCTGAAGATTGAAAGATGCGGTTGGAAGAATTACACACTCGCAAGCTATATTCAGAAACCTTCAAGCATTCTTTCATCTGAATTCATTGTGTTTACTATTAGCTTTTTAGAAGCAAATCTCTTGTAAACCTTCTTTGTTAAACAGTTTGTTTAAGTTACCTTTAGGAGATCAAGGTTGATCGGATCCTAGAGAAGACTAAGAGAGTGAATCTTAGTGTGAGCTAAGTCAGTGTAATTGTTAGTCACTTGTAGGTTTCAAGTGCAGTTGTAACACTTTACCTGATTAGTGGATTGTCTTCATTCTAAGAAGGAAAAAATCACCTTGACGGGTGGACTGGATTAGCTTGAGGGATTTATCAAGTGAACCAGGATAAAAATCCTTGTGTGCTTTTCTATCTCTTATCTTTAGCACTTAAGTTCTCGAAAGATTTGCTAGAATCTTTAAGGTGGAAGTTTTTACTTGAAAACGTTATTCAAACCCCCCCCCCTTTCTACCGTTTTTCATACCTTCAATTGGTATCAGAGCGCAAGTTCTGATTACCACACCTAACAGTGTTCAGTGATCCGGGCCGGTGTGAAAAACAATGGCTACCACCAGTGAAACTCAAAGAGATGGTTACAATGCAAAGCCTCCCATGTTCGACGGTCAAAGATTCGAATATTGGAAAGATAGACTTGAAAGTTTCTTTCTGGGTTTTGATGCAGATCTCTAGGATATTATTGTGGATGGCTATGAGCGTCCAGTTGATGCAGAGGGCAAGAAGATCCCAAGGTCAGAGATGATTGCAGATCAAAAGAAGCTATACTCACAACATCACAAAGCTAGAGCAATTCTTCTAAGTGCTATTTCCTACGAAGAGTATCAGAAGATTACAGATCGTGAGTATGCAAAAGACATTTTCGAATCTCTGAAGATGTCTCATGAAGGAAACAAGAAAGTCAAAGAATCAAAGGCATTGTCTTTGATCCAAAAGTATGAATCCTTCGTCATGGAGCCAAATGAGTCCATTGAAGAAATGTTTTCCAGATTTCAGTTGCTGGAATACGACCTCTCAACAAGAGCTACACAACTAAAGATCATGTCATAAGGGTCATCAGATGTCTTCCTGAAAGCTGGATGCCCTTGGTGACTTCAATAGAGCTCACAAGAGATGTTGAGCGTATGAGCTTAGAGGAACTCATCAGCATACTGAAGTGCCATGAGCTGAAACGCTCAGAGATGCAATATCTGAGGAAGAAGTCAATAGCCTTAAAATCCAAATCTGAGAAGGCTAAAGCAGAGAAGTCAAAAGCTCTTCAAGCTGAAGAAGAAGAATCTGAAGAAGCATCAGAAGATTCTGATGAAGATGAGCTGACTCTGATCTCTAAGAGACTCAACCGAATCTGGAAGCATAGGCAGAGCAAGTACAAAGGCTCTGGAAAGGCCAAAGGAAAGTCTGAATCCTCAGGTCAGAAGAATTCCTCACTTAAGGAAGTCACATGCTTTGAGTGCAAAGAATCTGAGCACTACAAAAGTGACTGTCCAAAATTGAAGAAGGACAAGAAGCCAAAGAAGCACTTCAAGACCAAGAAAAGTCAGATGGTGACTTTTGATGAATCAGAGTCAGAGGATGTTGACTCTGATGGTGAAGTCCAAGGACTCATGGCTATTGTTAAAGACAAAGGAGCAGAGTCAAGGGAAGCTGTTGACTCTGACTCAGAATCAGAATGAGATCCTAATTCAGACGATGAAAATGAGGTATTCGCTTCTTTCTCTACCTCTGAACTGAAACATGCCTTGTCTGATATTATGGATAAGTATAACTCTTTATTGTCTAAGCACAAGAAGCTAAAAAAGAACTTATCTGCTGTTTCTAAAACTCCTTCTGAACATGAGAAAATCATATCTGATTTGAAAAATGATAACCATGCTTTAGTAAACTCTAACTCTGTGCTTAAGAATCAAATTGCTAAGTTAGAAGAAGTTATTGCCTGCGATGCCTCTGATAGTAAGCATGAATCTAAGTGTGAAAAATCTTTTCAAAGATTCCTGGCTAAAAGCGTAGATAGAAGTCTGATGGCTTCATTGATCTATGGTGTGAGCAGAAATGGAATGCATGGCATTGGGTATTCTAAACCAATTAGAAATGAGCCCTCTATGCCTAAAGCTAAATCTTTGTATGAATGCTTTGTTCCCTCTGGTACCATATTGCCTGATCCTTTACCTGCTGAAGTTGTTAAACCTCATCTTAAAAATGGATCTTTCTCTATGTCTAAATATCATGCAAAAATTCCTTTATATTATCATGTTGAGAAACCCAAGGTGATCAGAACCTCTGGGGTAACTAACAAGAGAGGACCCAGAAAGTGGGTACCTAAGGATAAGATTATCTATGTTGCAGATATCCTTGATAGCTCCACTGAAACATCAGTCATGGTATCTGGACAGTGGATGCTCGCGTCACATGACGGGAGAAAGGCGTATGTTCCAAGAGCTAAAACTTAAGCCTGGAGGTGAAGTTGGCTTTGGTGGCAACGAAAAGGGTAAAATTGTTGGTACTGGTACTATTTGTGTAGATAGTAGTCCATGCATTGATAATGTGTTATTGGTAGACGGCTTAACTCATAACCTATTGTCTATAAGTCAATTAGCTGACAAGGGTTATGATGTTATCTTCAATCAAAAGTCCTGCCGAGCTGTAAGTCAGATTGATGGCTCTGTTCTGTTTAACAGCAAGAGGAAGAACAACATATATAAGATCAGATTATCTGAGTTGGAGGCTCAGAATGTGAAGTGCCTTCTGTCTGTTAATGAAGAGCAATGGGTATGGCATAGACGGTTAGGGCATGCCAGTATGAGAAAGATTTCTCAGCTGAGCAAGCTAAACCTTGTCAGGGGCTTGCCCACTCTGAAGTTCGCTTCAGACGCTCTTTGTGAAGCAAGTCAGAAAGGAAAATTCACAAAAGTCCCTTTCAAGGCTAAGAATGTTGTCTCAACTTCAAGGCCGTTGGAACTTCTGCATATCGACCTTTTTGGACCAGTGAAAACTGAGTCTATAGGTGACAAGAGATATGGGATGGTCATCGTTGACGACTATAGCCGCTGGACATGGGTAAAGTTTCTAACCCGCAAGGATGAGTCTCATGCTGTGTTCTCTACCTTCATAGCCCAAGTGCAAAACGAGAAGGCTTGTAGGATTGTGCGTGTCAGAAGTGATCATGGTGGAGAGTTTGAGAATGACAAGTTTGAGAGTCTATTTGATTCCTATGGAATTGCACATGATTTCTCTTGTCCCAGAACTCCTCAACAGAATGGTGTTGTTGAGAGGAAGAACAGAACTCTTCAGGAGATGGCTAGAACCATGCTCCAAGAAACTGGCATGGCTAAGCACTTTTGGGCAGAGGCAGTAAACACAGCGTGTTACATTCAGAACAGAATCTCTGTGAGACCAATTCTGAATAAGACTCCCTATGAATTGTGGAAGAACATAAAACCCAACATTTCTTACTTTCAACCTTTTGGTTGTGTTTGTTATGTTCTCAATACTAAGGATAGATTGCATAAATTTGATGCTAAGTCTTCTAAATGTCTATTACTTGGTTATTCTTAGAGATCTAAAGGTTTTAGATTTTATAATACTGATGCTAAGACTATTGAAGAATCTATTCATGTCAGATTTGACGATAAGCTTGACTCTGATCAGTCAAAGCTAGTTGAGAAGTTTGCAGATTTAAGCATTAATGTTTCTGACAAAGGCAAAGCTCCAGAGGAAGCTGAGCCAGAGGAAGATGAACCAGAAGAAGAAGCTGGTCCCTCGGATTCACAAACTCTAAAGAAGAGCAGAATCACTGCAGCTCATCCTAAGGAATTGATTCTGGGCAACAAAGATGAACCAGTCAGAACCAGATCAGCCTTCAGACCGTCTGAAGAGACCCTGCTTAGTCTGAAAGGATTGGTGTCCTTAATTGAACCCAAGTCAATTGATGAAGCTCTTCAGGACAAGGACTGGATTCTGGCCATGGAAGAAGAATTGAATCAATTTTCAAAGAACGATGTTTGGAGCTTTGTGAAGAAGCCTGAGAATGTCCATGTTATTGGAACAAAATGGGTGTTCAGAAACAAGTTGAATGAGAAAGGAGATGTAGTCAGAAACAAGGCAAGGCTAGTTGCTCAAGGCTACAGCCAGCAGGAAGGAATAGACTACACAGAAACTTTTGCTCCAGTAGCTAGACTAGAAGCAATCAGACTGTTGATCTCCTTCTCAGTGAATCACAACATAATTCTACATCAGATGGATGTTAAGAGTGCCTTCCTAAATGGATATATATCAGAGGAAGTATACGTTCATTAACCCCCCAGATTTTGAGGATGAGAAGAACCCAGACCATGTGTTCAAATTGAAGAAATCACTATATGGTCTGAAGCAAGCTCCCAGAGCATGGTATGAGAGACTCAGCTCATTCCTTCTGGAGAATAAGTTTGTAAGGGGTAAAGTAGATACAACTCTCTTCTGCAAAACTTACAAAGATGATATCTTAATTGTGCAAATTTATGTTGATGATATTATATTTGGTTCTGTTAATCAATCTCTATGCAAAGAATATTCTGAGATGATGCAGGCTGAATTTGAGATGAGTATGATGGGAGAACTTAAGTACTTTATGGGAATACAAGTTGATCAAACACCAGAAGGAACATATATCCATCAGAGCAAATACACTAAAGAACTTCTGAAGAAGTTTAATATGCTGGAATCTACAGTGGCCAAGACTCCAATGCATCCTACATGCATTCTGGAGAAAGAAGATGAAAGTGGTAAAGTATGTCAGAAGCTCTATCGTGGTATGATAGGTTCACTTCTATACTTAACTGCATCTAGGCCAGATATATTGTTTAGTGTTCACTTATGTGCTCATTTTCAATCAGATCCAAGGGAAACCCACTTAACTGCCGTTAAGAGGATCCTAAGGTATCTGAAAGGTACCACTAACCTTGGCTTGATGTATAAGAAAACATCAGAGTATAAGCTTTCAGGTTATTGTGATGTTGATTATGCTGGAGATAGAACAGAGAGAAAAAGTACTTCTGGAAATTGTCAATTTCTGGGAAGCAACTTAGTCTCATGGGCAAGCAAGAGGCAATCAACCATTGCACTATCAACTGCAGAGGCCGAATATATCTCAGCAGCAATATGCAGCACTCAGATGCTCTGGATGAAACATCAGCTGGAGGATTATCAAATCCTTGAGAGCAATATCCCAATCTATTGTGATAACACTGCTGTAATTTCATTGAGTAAGAATCCTATCTTACATTCTAGGGCAAAGCACATTGAGGTAAAGTATCATTTTATTAGAGATTATGTATAGAAGGGCGTACTTCTTCTGAAGTTTGTTGATACTGACCATCAATGGGCAGATATCTTTACAAAGCCCTTAGCAGAGGATAGATTTAATTTCATTCTGAAAAATCTGAATATGGACTTTTGTCCAGTATGAAGATGGATCAGAACCTCTGACTATGATACTTCTTCATTAGAAGTTGTCTAGTCCAGAAGGTAACTCTATCAGAGTTTATGTACCCACTGGTGCTGACTCTGAAGCTGAGACAGTAAAGGTGTGTCAGTATCTCTGATGCATAGTTCCTTGTGCCCGTGTGACAGTCTGTCATAATGAGTGTTGATGTGCTTCTCTCCTGCGTGTGATATGTATATTTCCTGATAATATCTATCTTTAATTTTTAACCGTTGATTTTAAATTGCTTTTTGAATCAACAACGGTTATTTGTCAAAACCCATTATACACACACGTTCTCCTACACTTACGGTTTTACACACTCTCTCTTCAGTTTTTCCAAAACCTCTTACCCACGATTTATCTCTCGCTCTCTATTCATCTTTCAACTTCATCTTCAACCCCAAAACCTTCAACCGCTCCAACAATGGTGAGACAAACCAGAGCTGAAGCGACCAATTTCCCTCACATGGTAGTAGGTCAAGCTACAGGCCAATTGGGTCCTAAAGCTCCTGCTCAAAGTCAAGTTCAAGAGCAGATAATTTCGATTGCAGAACGGGGCTGTGCCGTTCACTGTGTGTACGCTCCTGAAGAACTTCAAGTACTGGCAGAATGGAGATTCGACCTCGACAATCTTGCTGAAAATGGGTATGATCTTCGTCCTGAAGTCCGTGTTCAAGGCTGAGAAAATTACTTCAACACACTTCGAGGACTGGTGTATGACAAATTGGTTAAGGAGTTCTGGAAGCACGCTGACTGCGATGACACTCAGGTGGTCTCCCACATTGCTAGAAGGCGAATTATAATTACTGAGAAGTCTTTCGTGAATCTGCTGGGTGCAGACACTGCACATGGGTATCGATTTCAACTGACCGAATCGAAGCTGAAACCCAAGACCAAGGATACAACCAACAAGGCTCTGTACACCACATACAAACCGGGCAAGACTGATTACAAGGTGGTGGATCTTCATCCCAAGCTCAGAATCTGGCACAAGATTCTGCTGCACTGTATCAACCAGAGGCCAAAGGGCAGTTCCCCAGATTACATCAACTTCTGCCAGAAGGCGATGTTATTCTTTATCCAAGACAAGAAGAAGATCTGCCTCCCCTTCTTCCTGTTCTCTTACTTGAAGGAGTGTATCAAGAAGTCGAGAACTACTGCCTCCATCAAGTCCGCCATCAAGTATATCCCCTTTGGGAGATTGCTATCAGATCTCTTCATTGAGAGCAACCTTGTGCAAGATCTGGTCAATGCTGGATGCACAGAGGATCTGACCACCATCGTCAGTGATGTCTTCACTGCCAATTCTTTGAAGAAGATGGGTATGGTCCAGAAGAATATTGCCCCAGCTCATGAAGATACATCTTCTGAAATCAGACAGAGAAGGGTGCCTCTGAACGACTACCCTTTGTGGACCCAGGCAGACAATCCAGAAGCTATCAGGTGCTATGTACAAGATCTAAGGGCACAAGGCTTTGAGATTGATGTCGATGAATTCTTCAGAAGATTGCCCCCAGCTCCAGAGTTTGACTCTCCTCCCAAGAGGAAAGTTCAGAGGAAGATGATCCTAGAAGAATCCTCTGAGGAATCTGATGTCCCTCTGAAAAAGAAGAAGAAGACTGACCAGCCAAAGAGGAAACATGATGATACCAGCAAGCCAGATGATGGTGATGATGGTGATAATGAGGATGGTCCTTCTCCTCCCAAGAAGAAGAAGAATCAGGTCAGAATTGTGGTAAAGCCTACACGGGTGGAACCAGCTGCTCAAGTGATCAGAAGGATTGAAACTCCTTCCAGAGTGACTAGGTCATCAGCACAATCATCACGTAAGTCTGCTGTTGATTCTGATGATGATTTGAATTTATTTGATGCACTCCCCATCTCTGCTATGCTCAAACGATCTTCAAACCCACTCACTCCTATTCCCGAATCCCAACCAGCTGCACAAACCACTTCTCCACCCCATTCACCAAGGTCTTCATTTTTCCAACCTTCTCCAAATGAAGCACCTCTCTGGAACATGCTTCAGAACCAACCATCTAGACAAGATGAACCAACCTCTCCCATTACCATCCAATACAACCCATTAACCTTTGAACCCATCATCCCTGACCAACCTGTTCTTACCCAAACAGAACCTGATCCCAGAACGTTTATCACTCTGTCCCCAGAGCATCAGCACGTAAAGCTGCCAGAACCACTGATACAGACTCCTCCACTGCCTATACACCTGTATCATTCCCAACAAATGTTGCTGACTCCTCCCCTTCCAATAACTCTGAATCAATTAGAAAATTCATGGAGGTGAGAAAAGAAAAGGTGTCTACCCTAGAAGAGTATTACCTCACTTGTCCAAGCCCTAGGAGATATCCTGGCCCTAGACCTGAACGTCTAGTTGACCCAGATGAACCTATCTTGGCCAATCCCTTACATGAGGCAGACCCTTTGGCTCAACAAGCTCAACCTGACCCTGTCCAACTAGAGCCAGTTCAACCAGACCCAGAACAATCTGTGTCTAACCACTCTTCGGTTAGATCACCCAATCCTCTGGTTGACACTTCAGAACCACACCTTGGAGCCTCTAAACCTCATGTCCAAACCTTTGACATTGGCTCTCCCCAAGGTGCCTCTGAAGCTCACAGTAGCAATCACCCAGCCTCTCCAGAAACCAACCTCTCTATAGTTCCCTACACTCACCTCAGACCCACCTCTCTCTCTGAGTGCATCAATATTTTCAATCATGAAGCTTCTTTGATGCTACGCAATGTACAAGGTCAGACTGACCTGAGTGAGAATACTGAGTCTGTGGCTGAAGAGTGGAACAGTCTGAGCACTTGGCTAGTGGCTCAGGTTCCCATTATGATGCAGCATCTGACTGCGGAAAGGGATCAGAGGATCGAGGCTGCCAAGCAGAGATTTGCAAGAAGGGTGGCTCTTCATGAACAACAACAGAGACATAAGCTTCTTGAAGCTGTTGAAGAGGCCAGACGAAAGCAAGAGCAAGTAGAAGAAGCTGCACGTCAAGCAGCAGCTCAAGCTGAACAAGCCAGATTAGAGGCAGAACGACTTGAAGCTGAGGCTGAGGCCCTTAGATGCCAAGCACTTGCACCAGTAGTGTTCACTCCTGCTGCGTCTGCTTCCATTCCAGCTCCTCAAGCTGCTCAGTTTGTTCCTTCAAGCTCTACACAGTCAAGCTCGTCCAGACTCGACATCATGGAACAACGTCTTGACACTCATGAGTCTATGCTAATTGACATGAAGCAAATGATGATGGAACTTCTGCGTCGATCTGATAAACCCTAGTCTTAGGATCTCTTCGTCTTTCTCTCTTAACTTTGTTTTATTTTGTTAACCTCTGTTTATTTTCTTTAAGTTACTTTAGTTTCTCTCCTTGGTCCGTTTGTGATTACTTTTTTGCATATATATATATATATATATAATTGTCTCTCTGTGTTTGCAAAAATCTTTTTATTCATAATCCTTTTGTGTTTACATCATACATTTTTTTGTTTCCTAACTTCTAGAATGGAGGATCCCTCCTCATTCTTCTGCACTCCTGGCGCTGCTCTGACCTCTCCTTCTCCAGACGATCCAGTGAATACTGGATGTTGTTGAGACTGACATTTAGCTCATCCCTCTCCAGAATTTCTTCTGCAGTCTTGAGCTTTTTCTCCATAATTTCTTTTTCTTCCAGCAGCTTCAGTTCAAGCTGGCTGAGTTCTTGCACTTCCTCTACGAAAGCAAGGAATTCTTCTAAGTCTCTCTTCAACTCTGGACGCAGGTCCTCCTCTAGCAATGTCCTTGTCAGCTCTGATATGGTCCTTGTACCCTCTGGATGCCTTATATTAAGGAACATATCCTCCTCAAAGGCCTTCCTTCTGAGCTCTTCCAGTGCTACCATGTGTGATGCCATTTTTTTTCTTTTGATGGTCTTGATCGAGTTGTAAAGCTTACCCTCCTCTAACCCGCCTTATATAAGCTTCATTCGCTTCTTGGAAGTTATTGCTCCTGCAGTTTCTCGAGGTTAAGTCCTTGGTAACTGAAGTTCTCTTTACTCCCGTGGCCGATGGTAAACGTTCTTCTCCCGCATTTAACTCCTTTCTTTATTTCGCTTAACTCTCGTTCATGCATCGTTTCTTTCTCCATTTTCTTAAACTTAGACCTTCTCTAAGGGGGAGTACCTTGTACTTCAAGCTAAGTTTTTCACACCCCATGCTTTTTGCTTATGACAAAAAGGGGGAGTAAACCAAGTTTTTGATGTGTAAGCTGTGTTAGTGTGATTTATTTTTATTTTGGAGAATTTAAGAGTTCCACCTTTATGACCATAGATGTGTCACTGGGCAAATACAAGGAATACATTTCACTTCTTCTGAAGTGATTACATTTGACTCTGATATATAGTTGACTCTGATACCACTTATCGTTGACTCTGAATACTTATGCGCTCTGATTATTCTTTTTCATCTATGTCATGCGCCTTCACTCTGAACTCTTACGCTTATTAGCTCAGAATCTAGACTCTTCTAACGTTTTCATTAAGTCTTAGATTCAGGGGGAGCTACGCTCAGAATCAAGCTATGACTTGGATTCTGTTTGAGCAAGATAAACTATTCACATCAGGATAAGTCTGATTCTATATCTCTAAACTCTGAGTGAATTCAGTTTATTGTTTAAGAATTGTTCATCAAAAATTTTAGTTTTGTCATCATCAAAAAGGGGGAGATTGTAAGATCAAGTTTTGATCGTGTAGTACAACTCTTATGTTTTGATGATTACAAGTTAACCTTTCGATATGAACAATAACGTGTTTTTCTGAGTGTGCTGTTTACAGGCTCTGACCTCAATTCAATCTCACACAAATCAGAAGCACTGTGCATAAAGAGTGACCCAAGCAACGCTTTCGCAACATCTATGTTCACTATGAACAGTAGAAATGCTTCAGAAGATCTGAAGTTATACAAGCTCTGATGTGGACTCAATCACTAGAAGTTCTGAAGATCCAAAAGTTCTGATAACCAAGAAACACTGAAGGTTCAGATGTTCTGATGGTGTAGAAGACTCTGAAGATCCAGAAGCTGAATAGTGGAAACTCTGATGTCCAAAAGCAAGAAACTCTGAAGACCATGTACTTCCCTCTGAGTTCAGAATCAGAAGATACAACGTCCAGAGGATCTGTGCTTTCCCTCTGACTCTGATCAACCGGCTTCACAAGTCCCAACATGAAGCTTTCCCCTGATCAGAAGTCTCCTAGGTTTAAAGGTCAAGTCACTATCCAAGTACAAAAGCAACTGTACCATCCTGACGACCTACCTAACGTTCTCAGCCACAGCAGAAGCTGGAATTTCCAGAACTGCCCTCCAACGGTAGCATTTCCATGCAGCGTTCAAACCCTAATCCTTGGAATATAAATAGAGGCTGAAGATTGAAAGATGCGGTTGGAAGAATTACACACTCGCAAGCTATATTCAAAAACCTTCAAGCATTCTTTCATCTGAATTCATTGTGTTTACTATTAGCTTTTTAGAAGCAAATCTCTTGTAAACCTTCTTTGTTAAACAGTTTGTTTAAGTTACCTTTAGGAGATCAAGGTTGATCGGATCCTAGAGAAGACTAAGAGAGTGAATCTTAGTGTGAGCTAAGTCAGTGTAATTGTTAGTCACTTGTAGGTTTCAAGTGCAGTTGTAACACTTTACCTGATTAGTGGATTGCCTTCATTCTAAGAAGGAAGAAATCACCTTGACAAGTGGACTGGATTAGCTTGAGGGATTTATCAAGTGAACCAGGATAAAAATCCTTGTGTGCTTTTCTATCTCTTATCTTTAGCACTTAAGTTCTCGAAAGATTTGCTAGAATCTTTAAGGTGGAAGTTTTTACTTGAAAACGTTATTCAAACCCCCCCCCCCCCCCGCTTTCTACCGTTTTTCATACCTTCATATTTTTCATTTCATTAAAGGCATTTTAGTATTTTTTGTACTTTAAAGGTGGATTGGAATATATGTGAGAGGGTTTGAATAACAGTTCCCTTAACAGATAATGTTTTGGCTTAAATGGTCAAATGACCCTGTAATTGTAAAGGGAATCAGTTCCGATTCCTGAAAAAATTTCGCATCAAATTGTGTCCCAATAATTTTTTTTTAATTCAATTAAGGACAAAGGCTGCCAGACTTCAATTTTATCCTACTCAGCAATTCCACGTGACATTTTTAATTTTTTTAAAATTGAAAAATTCTAAAACTTTATTTTTTAATTCCAACTCATATATTAAAGCATAAAAAAAATAAAAAACTTAATAAAATCCCTAATTTAAGGTAACGTTTGGTGACGGAACGAAATATGACAGAACAGAACGAAACAGGACAAAACATGATGGAACAGGACAATAATGTTCTATGTGTTGTGTTTGGTAACTCCAAGTCAATAGAACAGAACCATGATTTTATTACATATATAACCCTGCATGTTTAATATTTGATTGAGGAAAATAAATTGAACTCAATTGAACATTTTGCATAGAAACCGTTTGTTATTGCTTACTTCATGAAATAATCACTTATTTCTTTAAAATAATCACTTATATATTGTTTAAGTTGTTTTAGTATGCTATTGAAAAAAGCAGAAACCTAATTATCTATTTAAGCTATTTTAAGTTCGTTTATTTAGATTAAAAATATTGATTTTTAACTATAATTTTTTTAAGAGATTTTGAGAAAAGCATAAGTTGATTCGTGTTCGACTACTCTAATTAAAATCACTTTTTTTTTTATCTCCCCTCATCTATTATCATAGATTTTCATTATAAGCTAAAGTAACTGTTTCAAATAATTTGTTTTCAGCTTCAGCTGAAACAAACACAAAAAGTGATTTTTCCAAAATAAGTTGAATTAAACGCATTCTAATTGGCTCGTTTATCATTGCTTACAAAAACTGATTTTACTTTTGAAAAAATAATTGATTTTATTTTAATTAAATTGATTCGTGTTTGATTACTCTAATTAAAATCATTTTTTTTATCTCCTCTCATCTATCATCATAGGTTTTCATGATAAGCTAAAGTAACTGTTTCAAATAATCTGTTTTCAGTTTCAGCTGAAACAAACACAAAAAGTGATATTTGATTAAAAAAGTGATTTTTTGATTTTAAAAGTGATTTTTGATTAAAAAAGTGATTTTTTTGACTTTAAAAGTGATTTTTTGACTAAAAAGTGATTTTTCCAAAATAAGTTGAATCAAACGCACTCTAATTGGCTCGTTTGTCATTGCTTACAAACGCACTCTAATTTTACTGTTGAAAAAAATAATTGATTTAATTTTAAGTGATTTTTTTGAAAAAGTAGATTTTTATTTTATTTTGTCTACAAATATAATAAGTGCTTTCAATTTTATAAGTGATTTTAAATTGTTTAGATACATACAATTTCAAATATAAATTAGGGGTATTTTTGAACTTGCAAAAGTTTTAAGAGAGTGTTCCGTTCCGTTCCACCCCTCAAAGTGTCCCGTTCCTGAAGCCTTTTGTCCCGTTCTGTTCCATCTTAAAAACACGACAAACACAGAACGGAACTCATGTGTCCTGTTCCGTTCTCTTCCTACCTGTCTACCAAACGCTACCTAAATAAAAACCTAATCTAATAAACCCTAATAGCCGCACCCAACCACCACCTTCTTCTTCTCGTCGCAATCTGGTAAGTTATCGACCCGATCCACATGTTATGTATCGAATCACACTTTTTAAAGTGCGATAGCAACGCACTTTAAAAGTGTGATAGCCACACACCTTTAAAGTGTGTTTCCTACGTACATTGAAAGTGCGATTTAGACGCACTTTAGTGATCTGCAATTTCATTCTCCCATTTTTGTTTTGTGTCTTATGTCAAGCATTCAAATCTTGGTACATATATGGCAAGAACAAAGAATCCATATTGCCCACGTGAAGAAGCTCGCGCATCTTGTGCAGTAGTGTTCCTCCTACGACGTCCAAACATAAAAAGCGTGAAGAAGCCCGCACATCTTGTGCAGTACTAGAGCCTGAACCTGAAGATGTCCCTCACATTATAAATCAACCTCAGGAGGATGATGACATGAGTGATGCAAGAGTTAATGAGGAGAATGAGGAGCGGAAGGAGGAGGAGGATGAGGGTTTTTGTGAGGAGGAGGCAGACGGTTCTGATCAGGATGAGGATGTGCAAGAGGAGAAGGAGGAAATATACTTCCCAGGGGGGCTTTTAAGTTGACATTGCTGAAGAACTTCAAGAGACATGTAGCATGTCAAGTTTAAAGGTCTTACAAAAAACTAAATGAGACAGTTCAGAGTGTCTTGAAGACTTACCATCATGGGAATGCTTTGAACGGGAAGGGGAAAACACTAAAGTAATTTTCCAGATACGTAAAGGGAAGGGTAAGGCGGCTGGTCTATTGAGTTTGATGACATGCAACCTGCCCTCGGGGGATAAGGCTACATTGTTGGCGTTTGTGGAGCGATGGCACCCGAAGACTTCCTCTTTTCATATGTCGTTCGGGGAGATGACCATCACACTGGATGGTGTAGCTTCATTGCTACACATCCCTGTCACGGGGAAGTTCTTTACTCTCCCAAATTTGAATCGTGAAGAGGCTACTGTTGAACCGGTTAAGAGGCTTGGTGTTACTCGTGAATAGGCTGAAGATGAGGTTCGGAAGTCCAATGGACTGTATGCTCGTTATACATGGCTCCTCAAGGTGGCTGAGGACATGGCTGAGAAAGGATTGACGAAGAAAGCTGCTAGAGCCTTCTTGCTGCGATTGGTGGGGATGGTGATCTTCTATGGGAAGACGAACAATAAGGTGGAGGTTGCATACCCGGGCATGTTTTTTTTACTTAGATAAAGTTGGGGAGTATGCATGGGGCGCTATGGCATTAGCTTTCCTCTATGAGCAGCTAAAGGAAGCCAGCAAGATCAGCTACACTAGCCTTGGAGGCTACTCGAATCTGTTTCAGGTTTGTGACAATCTCAAATTATGGTTTAATTGAATTGACAGTATGAAGTCATAAAGACCAGATTTTGGACTCTTTGCAGCAATTGTGTTGGAAGCTTCTTCCGGAGGGCTCTGTCTCTCTCACAGTCGATGGTTCTTATAATCACTCTCAGAACTGTATGATGCGTGGGGTTATTTGCAATTCTCATGGTGTCTAGTTGGCGGGGTTTTATGCAAGCATGCAAGGAGGGGACCCTTTGTTAGGTGTGTTGTAGGCGATGAGGATGAGTTTGTTGTTGCTCTGGCAACACAATATTAGAAAGGCTTACACTGAGTCAGATTGGTGGGATGTTGTGGATATGCTTCGTCATGAGAAGTTTTGTTTCCATGCGTGAGCGAGTTTGTTTATGGATATCCATCTCCTTTTGACGCGCAACTGAGATATTTGCTAGCATCATATTTTTCGAGAAGCCAATGGTCCAACAAATTGCGTTGCTAAGTTGGGAGTTAGCACTCAACGTGACTTTACTTGCCTTGATACGCATTTGGACACAGCTGATCCTTGACTGTCTAGAGATGCCTTAACTTTGTAGTTTCGTTGAATTTTTCCATTAAAAATACTTTTTTAATTTATCATCATTTTAACAAAATAAAAATTTAATAAATAATTTTTTTTAATTACTTCACATAATTTGTTTTTTGAACGTGACATAAAAAAAAATTAAAATTGAGAAATGCAACTACTTAACCAAACAATAAAATTTACAAATTTAAGAAAATTGAATTGATTCATTTGAATTTTGAGATTTTTTGCATTTCTTTCCTTCATGTGTCTGTTTCACGATTTTCTGTTATTACTTATTAGTCAACTTTCCACCATTCATGAACAAAATTACTCTCACAATTCATGAAGACGAGGCGATGACACTGCATCAGATCCACACCCCTACAATCTTATCGTCGTCGATGACATGGTGTTTGACGGTGGCTTTGGACCAACGGTTTTGCCTAAACCCTCAAACTTGATTTTCGTTTTTCTATACTGATTTATTCGCTGAGGTGAATAGTATCCTGCAGAATTAGATGAATGGTCTCGATAAGTAGTGGTGACTGGTGGGTAAACTGTTTTTGTACTAAATTCTTTTGAAATTAAATTACACTAGTTTCAGTATATGCTTTATATTTATTTCTCACTTACCATGGTTTCTTTCATTTCTAAACAGACTCTCCTTGAACTTGAATCATCTTCAAAGTTAATAAATAATATCTCCTTTTCATCAAGCTAGCTAACTGCTTTTTCGCTATCGCAATGGATTGCAAGGGAATCCAAAGCAGCTCTTCATCTTGGATGATATGGAAGTATGATGTGTTTGTGAGCTTTAGAGGCGAAGACACACGAAATAACTTCACTGATCATCTTTTTGGTGCTCTCCATACAAAAGGCTTTGTTATATTCAGGGATGATAGAGAGCTCAGAAAAGGGGGAAGTATATCCACTGAGCTTCTACAAGCAATTGAAGGATCCCGAATTTTGATTGTGGTCTTCTCAAAAAACTATGCTTCTTCCACATGGTGCTTACAAGAACTGGCGAAGATTGCCGATAACGTTGAAGTATCGCAAACTGTTCTGCCTATTTTCTATGATGTGAGTCCATCTGAGGTGAGAAAACAAACTGGGAATTATGGAAAAGCCTTTGTGGAGCATGAAGAAAGATTCCGAGATAATTTAGAGATGGTTCAAACATGGAGGGATGCTCTAACACGAGTAGCCAATCTCTCTGGATGGGATGTAAGCGATAAGTAAGTTATCCTTTTTTTTCCGCAGTAGATTATTAGCACTTTTAGGGACAGCAACAAAACTTCAATGGTTTCTTCATTGAAACTCTTTCCCCATACATAACCATTTTGCTGTATGTGTGTCCTATACATATTTTCAATGTTCTATTAATTGAATTTATAAAATGGTTGGTAAGAGTTTTAATAAATTAATTAAATATTTTTTGTTTTTTCATATATCCTTCTACTTTTTGTTTGGGGCTGTCATGTAATGAGTTGGTGTTTCTATCCTTGATCTTTTAGGCCACAATATGGAGAGATTGAAAAAATTATTAAGGAGGTAACACGCCTATTGGATCGCAAACTTTCAACTCCCTCCGATGATATAGTTGGGATGCAGTCACGAGTGGAAGAATTAGAAAAGCTTTTGGTTCTAGACTCAAATGATGATATTCGAGTTGTAGGGATTTGTGGCATGGGTGGAATAGGGAAGTCAACACTTGTTGCTACTTTATATTGCAGAATCTGTAATCAATTTGATGCATCATGTTTCATTGATGATATAAGTAAACTTTTTGGAGACTATGGTCCAATTGAGGCACAAAAGCAAATTCTTAGTCAAATTTTAAATGGGGAAAGTCTTCAGCTGAACAATCCTGCCATTGCAACTAATTTGATGCGAAATAGGTTACGCCACAAAAAGGTCCTCATAGTTCTTGATAATGTTGATGGAGTACTGCAGCTGGACAAATTGGCTCTAAAACGTGAATGGCTAGGTGCAGGAAGTAGAATCATCATAATTTCAAGGGATGAACATATCTTGCAAGAGTATCAAGTGGATAAAGTTTACAAAGTTCAACTCTTGAATTATCGAGATGCTCTACAATTGTTTTGTAGAAAAGCTTTCAAATGTGATGATATCGTAAGAGATTACCTTGACTTGACAAATGAGGCACTAGAGTATGCTAAAGGCCTCCCATTAGCAATTAAAGTATTGGGTTCATTGTTTTTCGGTCGAGATGTTTCTGAATGGAGAAGTTCATTGGTTAGGCTAAGAGAAAATCCAGAAAAAGATATTATGGATGTGCTTCGAGTTAGTTTTGATGCACTGAAGGATACAGAAAAGGAAATATTTTTAGATATTTCTTGTTTCTTTCATGGACAATCAAGGGAATATGTGGAACATCTTCTAGATATTCGTGGATTTTATCCTAAAATAGGTATAAGAAATCTCGTTGAAAAATCGCTGGTCATAATCCTTGAAGATGAGACTATTACAATGCATGACTTGTTGAAAGAGTTGGGCAGAAGTATTGTTAGAGAGAAGTCACCAAAAGAACCACGAAACTGGAGCAGGCTGTGGGACTACAAGGATCTACACAATGTTATCTTACAAAATATGGTAAAATGGATATTCAACAAAATCATATATTGACATTTTTCTCTATTCTATAACTCAAAATGTTCAAAATTTTGTTCTTCTTGGCAATGTATTAGGCAACTGAAAATCTTGAGGCCATAGTTATAAGAAGACATATACCAGAGTTTCCGGAAACAACCATGAAAGCAGGTGCTTTGTCAAAAATGAGTCACCTTAAGTTGCTCATTCTCCAAGGTGTCATCTTTTCAGGAAGTCTCAATCATCTTTCCAATGAATTACAACACATTTGCTGGGAAAAGTATCCTTTCTGGTGTTTGCCACCAAACTTCGAACCAGATAAACTTGTTGAATTGGTCCTGCATCGAAGTAGCATTAGACAACTATTGAAAGACTCAAAGGTACTTTAACTTACTATTTTTTCTATTTTATCTTTGTTCCGATTAATAAATAATAAGACAAAGTATGATGTTCTGTTCTTTACTCTCTCTCTGAGTTAATTAAATAAACAATATAAAGCTTAAATGAGATCTAATTTGTCTCCTTTTGTTGACCCTTCTTTGCAGCCTCTGCACCATTTGAGAGTGATGGATCTTTCTTACTCCAGAAATCTTATTAAAACACCGGATTTTAGGGAGGTACCAAATCTTGAGTCCCTCGAACTTCAAGAATGTATAGAACTTGTGCATATCGATCCTTCCATTGGCATTCTGACAAAGCTTGTTAATTTGAACTTGTCATATTGTACAAATCTAGTCAGTATTCCCAATATTATTTTTCATCTTAGCTCTCTTGAATATCTAAATCTTTCTGGCTGCTCAAAATTATACATTAACCAGTTGTTAGGGAAACCGGGGCATGCCGAACATGTGAAGATACTTGAAATAAATGAAAGTAGTATCAAGAAACAATCAACATCCTCCATCCTGAAAATTGTTAGGTTCCCTCTCCATTGGTTTTATTCTGGAAGGCGTGAAGAATCAATTGGCTTACTGTTGCCATCTGTGCCTCATTTCCTATGTTTGAAAGAGCTTGACCTAAGTTTCTGCAATCTATTTCAAGTCCCTGATGCTATTGGCTGTTTACATTCTTTAATGTGGTTAAACTTGAATGGAAATAATTTTGTTACACTACCTTCTAGCATCAAGGAACTTTCCAAACTTCTAGAGTTGAAGTTGGAACACTGTAAGCTGCTGAAATATTTACCAGAGCTCCCTGTAAGAAGCAAAGCATCTTTCGATCACTATGTAGCAGGATTATATATCTTCAACTGCCCCAATTTGATTGCGATTGAGCGATGTTATAACATGGCTTTTTCATGGATGATACAACTCCTTGAGGTGCCTACCCCATCCTTCCTTTCCATGTCTCTCTTTTCATGTGCATGTGAACAATGCATAACAAGTTTTTGTCATATCAGGTGCACATGCAATCCTCTCTTCGCCATGGTGATATTCACATTGTTATTCCTGGAACTGAAATTCCAAGGTGGTTTAATAAACAAAGTGCTGGTAGTTCAATGAGCATGGATCTTATTCCTCATATGCATGATGAAAATTGCATAGGAATTGCCTGCTGTGCAGCATTGGTGGCACATGTTGAGCCCACTAATTTGGGTTGTACAAGGAAAAATCATGATGGTCCAACTTTTATTCTTGGAGAAGGCTCATTTTGTTTCATTTTTGAAATGAAAAAGGGTAACTTTGTGTACTTTATGCCGATGCTTATAGTAAAAGATCTGTTCACAGTTGAATCAAATCACCTGGTGCTACTATTTTTCAGTCGGGAAGCATTCATTAGCCGTAAAAGTTTTACACCAGCAGGAACACATGATTTCGATAGTGTGAAATTGATTTGCTCAACTCACAAGCCCCAAGGTTTGCATATGGAGGTGAAAAGTTGTGGGTATCATTGGCTATTTAAGGAGGACCTGGTAAAATTAAACCGGAAAATGACGCATAGTGGGAATTCTTCAGTTAGGAAGCACATGCTTTTAACAAATGGATAGCCATATCATTAAATGGACTAAGAAAGCATGGACATTTCAATTTGGCTACTGTCTCATCAAAGAAGCTCTGATTTATTTGAGGTAAGACTTAGTACAACAAGGCTCTTTTAATGTTATAAATTTTTAGTCATTCATTAATTTAATACCTGATTTTTGTGTCTTAAAGTTGATGATATGGGGATTTTGTCTTTTTACTCACTTACCATGCTAGTGTCTATGCTAACTGACAACACTTCTCATTTGATAATAAGCATATTGAGTCATGGATTGTTGTAGTCTGATGGGAATGGGTCAGAGCAGCAAGAGTAACTGAATGCAATTATTTTGAGAAAATAAGTGGTGGCAGATCTGCAGTTTTGTTTCAAAAGTGTATTTAATAATAGGAAACTGCTTGTTGGAAGTTATTTGCTGTTTTTGGGATATATCTCTAGTTTTTTAGGGAGAATTTTATTATTGTTGTTAGTAGATTGTGGACAGAAAACATTCTCTGTAGGAGAGACTTTAGTCCCTAGGACAGCAAGTAAATTGTTGTAACTATGTTATTTGTGTTCAACAGTACATATTTCATGAGTTAATTTCTGGTGCTCTATCATAGTCAACTCAATATTGTTGCAGAAACTTATGTTCTGGTAACTTAAAATTGATGATACGATGATATATAGTCAAAATTTCAAGGGAAAAAAGGTACATTATCATCTTGGATATAGCTTTATATCTTTAAATTTCTGACAACGATACACTTTATCATGTACATTTTTTATACGAAAGTGTGAAAAGGAAAGAAAGGCTAAAGTCACTAATAATAAAAATTACAAACTCAAAAATCATATTAGTTGCCTTAATAATCTATGTCATTTTATGTAAGTTGAGTTAATATGCAGCAAATCTAATTCCAGGTATTGTTACTGGGTCTTAAACTAACAAGTTTCCAAATTTTTGGCAGAACATAAACTACCATCGAATTTTATTAAGTTGAAGCAAGTCTGCTACAGGAATTCGAGAGAGTATTCATGGAAAAGGGTTTGTACATGACGATGGAGTATATGACCTATTGAGGACTGGTATTGTTGTAAATAAGGAATTAATATAAGAATTATTATTAGAATATTATATTCAGTATTAGGAGATTTATTTTCTTATTAGGAGATTGTGTACATAATTAGTTATTTCCTTATTTAGGATTAGTCTTCTTCTATATAATGTAATTACCCTTTGTATTCTGATTAAGAAATAATAATACAGTTTCTCCTACTTTCAAGTTGGTATCAGAGCTCCCGATCTTGGGAGTTCTGCTTCTGCGAAAAAAAAACCTAGCAGTCTTATTACGGCCCTTTTATCTGGTAACGTTTTCTGTTTTGCCATTGTTGGCTTATACTGTTTGGAGGCATGTTGTAACGCCCCGAATTTCAGGGGTTACAGTAACAATCTGATAAAGTAAATATGCAATGTTTTCCAAAAGGATTTATAAACACAAGTATTATTTTTTCTTCTCAAAGTATTTTCAAAACATGTCATGCATACTCTCAACTGTAAATAAATTTACATCGAGCCTTAAATAAGGCAAGTACCTGAAAGCACCCAACCTACAAAACCTAACCAATAGAAACAACTCAACAAAGAACCTATTATGCAATGACACCATAAATCCGAAATACTCCCTACGACCAACCGCAGGAAAGCAATGCATCGGAACCTACTCGAAACCTCAAATATAAATTCATAAAATCATTATGCAAGCTTAAACCAATAACGGTAAGCTCTCTAACCCAAGGCTCTATCCCTACACCCGACTCTATTCTTTGAGTCTTCCATAATTCTTCAAGTCCTCATCTCAAACTCGTACGAAGGTCAACCTTCATCGAAGATTCTCCATCGCCTAATAGCGTTAAGCGCCCAAACAACAAATAACAAATAGAAAGGGTTAACTCCATGCAACAACCACATAAAAAGAGAAAATCATGCTATTCAAATTTAAGTGCATACATGACACATAAGCTATCAACTTAGTTCAAGATAGATGACAACATATATCCAACAACATGAAATCAAATCAGATATCAACAACATATATTTAATCAGATATCAGCAACATAATAACATATTTAAATCAAATAACAATATAACAACAAATCAGATATCAACAACCTTAACAATATAACAACAAACCAATTATCAACCAAAACATCAGAAGCAAATATTATTGTCCTATAATGCAACTATATGTTGCAACCAAAATGGATCGATCAATAATGTCTCGCAAGACGGGATAGAGCGAGGAACGGAGCCCCCCTGAACTATCACCAAATATCGCCCATGAAAGACGGGACAGACGGAGAACGGACTCCCCTGAATGCCACTTAATAACGCTCATGAAAGACGGGACAGACGGAGAACGGACTCCCCTGAATGTCACTTTATAACGCCTCGAAAGACGGGACAATCCCGTGGGACAAACCCACCTCATCGCCACTTCAAGCAAACCAAAACATCTCATCCAACTCAGTGGTCACTCAAACAACAATCTCAAATCCAATAATCTAATTAATATAATCACATGTTATTCATATTATCAGCAAACATAATTCAATTCAATTGCATACCAACTCAGTTCAATGACAGAAACCAGTAAACGGCCGAAGCCTCTCAGAAAACGGAGATACACGTCTCAATAAGTTCACTCGGCCGAAGCCTCCAGAAAACATTTTCTCAGTTCAACATAATAATCATAATCATCTGCCAATCAATATAAACATCTTCATCTCAAACGCAGGCAGTGCGATAAAAGCAGGCAAGACTCAAAGACGCGCTAAAACCGAGTTACCCTTACCTTAGCCAATTTTCTTCCTAAACTGCAACTCCAATCCTATCACATCTATGTTTTCCGCGTCGGCTCGCTTCCTTCTATTCTTTAGCTTCGTCGCAAGGCGCTTTCGTCCTTCGTACCCTTCACAAGTTCACATACTAAACCTTAGCCTCTAAAGTCACATCTAAAGTTCCAGAACAAACTTAACCAATCTTTCTAGCTCACTTAGGCTAAATGCACAAACTTTATGTTTCAAGGACTAAAGTCCAAAGATAAAATATTTGTGAGTTTTAAAGAAAGGCCCCTTTAAATGCCCATTTAGAAAACAACTCCTCAACTTTTAAGTAATTCAGCCCTAGTCCCTTGACAAGCACATAATCACGAAAAGGTCCTCACATAAAAGTAAGTTCTTTTTCAGCCCTCAAACTTTACTAAATTTATTAAATAAACCCCAGTACTTTTATAATTAAAGTTTAACCCAAACCTTCTCAACCTCTTGTGTTTCAGCCCAAAGTTTTCCCACAATAAATTTTTAGTACTCAAACTTATCTTATGATTTTCACTACACAAAAACACGTTTCAGAATTAATTTTTCACACCCAAAATATGTGCCATAGCCTCGGCCACCCTTACATAACCATGTACAAATTTTCCTTTTTCCCCAAATCACTTCCAAAGTTATTTTAAACATTTAAAAACAACTTTTTAGAAAACTAATCGGTGAAATCTATAGATCCAGTGATTGGAAATAACATTTATAAAAGCACTTTGGAAAAAGCTCTAATTAAAATTTTTACAAAGATAATAACTCAACCTTTTTGGAAATGAAAACCATGGTTCACTATATCTTTTCCATAGTCCTAACTTTAATGAAGATACTAGGTGTGAAAACTAAAAGGGTTGACTAAAAAGATGAGCAAAGAAAAGAGAAGAAGTTTTATCATAAAATTGGAAGATGAAGATGATGGTGCTGCACAAGAGAGGAATCACGTGAGGGAGGAAAATGGACCATGATGTGCGTTTTTTCTGCTCAGGGGAAAGAAAAGAGAGGAAGAATAAGTGGAAAGAATTGGTGAGCTGCAGCAAAAGAAATGAAAAGAAAGTGAAAATGATGTTGTGTATTAGAAGGAGAAAAAGAGGAAGATGGTGCTGTAACTAAGGAAGAGGAAAAAGTGTTGCAAGGAATAAAAGAAAAGAAAAGAAGAAGAGAAAGAGAAGTCTGCAGAAGAAGAAGAGAGAAAGATATTATGAAGAAAAGAAGGAAAAGTCACAAGTGAGAAAGAGAGTGGACGAGAATGAGAGGGAGGGAATCTGATTGGTGACACCTTGACTGGTGGGACGTGGAGGACGGATATCCAAGGAAAAATGAGAAGATATTTATTAATCGGTACAAATTAATTTGGACACTGAATAATTTAGCTCACAAAGTTAAAAGAAAAATATAAGGATGATATATTACTATATCAAAAATTATGTGGAACTCTGTGAAATAATGAAATATAAATTTGAATTACTTTGAGCAAAATAAAATGATCCATGGATAAGAAAATGTGTAAGAATTAAGCTAAAGAATAATTGTTAGACAATTAGAACAAATATGACGTTGTCATATTATACAATTAAGCTAAGTATCGATCCAAGAAAGGACGATACTTGCATCGGATTCATTTAAGTGAGAAAATGGCTTGAACGCAGTATGCTTCAAAATATACCGCAAAACTACTTTTTGCAATTGATGTCGGATGAGAAAACTTCCTTCTGAAGAAATGTTAGAAACATCGAAAGAAATCAGTGTACGCGTGTGGAATCTTCGTTTGAAGCTCCGAAAAGAAAAAGTCTTCATCGACCGTTTATTTTAGGTTTCTTGAGCTATCAGGGATTTGGTTTCGGCAAACCTCCGAGAATTGGAATCGGACGTTCGTATGTCTCAGGGTTTCGTATCGAAACGCTTGTCATAGAAAGGATTAAGAGAAATTCTAACATTCCTCTGAAGATTTTTGGAATTAGTTCCTACAGTGATTTGAGGGTAAATTAATCGCTTACTAACGCTCTTGCCCTAGGCGTAAGCGAATAAGAGTCACGCTATAACTTATATCGACTTTAATACTATTCTTAGCCTTTTCCTGAACTTTCTCCTTCATAAGTTCATTCCATTCGATAAACACTTGTTCAGGTTCCCTTCACGATACATCGAAACCTAATCGTGAATATGAATTTAATTAATTTATTCTAAGCTTAAAAACTTGGGTCTCACATTACTACCCTCCAAAAAGAAAGTTTCGTCCTCGAAACTTAGAGTTCAGTAAAAAGCTCAGGATATTATTCCCTGACCTTTGCCTCTAACTCCCATATAGCACCGTCCGTGTCTTTGTTCCAAATAACTTTCACTAAAGCACTCTGCTTCCTCCTCGATTGTTTCACCCTTCTAGCCCCAATGCTGACCGACGGCGTCTCAACAGACATATCATCATCTTAATATCTAACATTCCATTATTGTCATCTCTTTCTGAAACTATCCTCATTATAACCATCCAATCAACTTTTCTCTTAGTCACAAATCAAATCATCAACTTATCATCCATCTTAACACTCTACACATCTTAGAATTCATTTACTTCAAGATCACTCTTATATTATACCTCAATGTATTTAACCCGAAACTCATCTTCGGATCTTCAATCTTCTAAGATTCAACTTCTATTGTCACCCCTACAACCATAAGTTCTCGTACTCGTACGTGATTCTCAACTCACCAGGTTAATCTTATCCCCAAGATTCAAGTTCAACTTAGTAACTCTCAGTCGTCAAACTTAACATGTTCCTCAGAAATCCAAAATCTTTGCTTGATCAGCACTTATACCTCTAGAGTATAACTAGGAGGTAATCCATCAAGTCTAGTCTCTTAGTGCAATTAGCACGAAATCACATAGCCTATGGTTTTATAACTTTCGAAAGAATACTTAAGACTCTCCAGCATTGAATCTTTTGTCTTAGTCTACCTCTACTTAGAGTAATCATGCGGACACTAATTATCGACTATACGACAATCGTCAACTTTCAAAGATTTAAATCTCACTCCTCTACAATCAAGTGCTTATCATAAACTTATCTCTCAAACTCGACTAATCATCGATCAAATCCAATCAATACTCCTATCATAGTCCATGCCAGCTGTGATTCCAAATATCAACCCCTCAATATTAAGTTGATCAGGCTCAATATCTTGCGGAAGAAAATTCAGAAAAAACTCACTAGTAAGGTCAATGAGTCTATCTCAGCAAGTGGTCACATCTAAATTAAGATCATCTCTTAATCTACTCAATTTCTAACAACTTCATCTAGAAGAAGTACAACCTTAGTTCCTGGAACTCAAACAACACTCCCTTACGATTCATTCTAAGCTTCTATCTTCCTTACTAACATATCTGTACCAAAACAAGTTTTAAGACTTAGAAACTGCTCTAAACCCTATACCATTGTCCTAATTAGAATGCACACAACAGTCAAAGGAATGTGCCTAATGCAAACTTCTTTCCCTGTTCAACAACATATAGTCTCTACCTGGATCACTGAACAAAGCACGCAAACAACAAGTATAGTTAATATTTTTGTGGGGGTACTAACCATCTAGTCAAAAGCTAAGGGGTTAGTGTTCAAGAAAACAATAACAACAAGAAACAACTAGTAGACAAAATAAACAATTAATCATATTATCTATATGGTAACACTCTGTCAATCGATCAACACCCAGCTGATCAATTACAAAGTTCAAACAACCTAACACAGAATACCTATTCCCCAACAAGCTCTGGTTTCTCAACCAAAGCTCTGATACCACAATGTAACGCCCCGAATTTCAGGGGTTACAGTAACAATCTGATAAAGTAAATATGCAATGTTTTCCAAAAGAATTTATAAACACAAGTATTATTTTTTCTTCTCAAAGTATTTTCAAAACATGTCATGCATACTCTCAACTGTAAATAAATTTACATCGAGCCTTAAATAAGGCAAGTACCCGAAAGCACCCAACCTACAAAACCTAACCAATAGAAACAACTCAACAAAGAACCTATTATGCAATGACACCATAAATCCGAAATACTCCCTACGACCAACCGCAGGAAAGCAATGCATCGGAACCTACTAGAAACCTCAAATATAAATTCATAAAATCATTATGCAAGCTTAAACCAATAACGGTAAGCTCTCTAACCAAAGGCTTTATCCCTACACCCGACTCTATTCTTTGAGTCTTCCATAATTCTTCAAGTCTTCATCTCAAACTCGTACGAAGGTCAACCTTCATCGAAGATTCTTCATCGCCTAATAGCGTTAAGCGCCCAAACAACAAATAACAAATAGAAAGGGTTAACTCCATGAACCTACCACATAAAAAGAGAAAATCATGCTATTCAAATTTAAGTGCATACATGGCACATAAGCTATCAACTTAGTTCAAGATAGATGACAACATATATCCAACAACATGAAATCAAATCAGATATCAACAACATAGATTTAATCAGATATCAGCAACATAATAACATATTTAAATCAAATAACAATAACCTCAACAATATAACAACAAATCAGATATCAACAACCTTAACAATATAACAACAAACCAATTATCAACCAAAACATCAGAAGCAAATATTATTGCCCTATAATGCAACTATATGCTGCAACCAAAATGGATCGATCAATAATGTCTCGCAAGACGGGATAGAGCAAGGAACGGAGCCCCCCTGAACTATCACCAAATATCGCCCATGAAAGACGGGACAGACGGAGAACGGACTCCCCTGAATGCCACTTAATAACGCCCATGAAAGACGGGACAGTCATGTGAAAATATCCACTCCACTGCCACTTAATAACACCCATGAAAGACGGGACAGACGGAGAACGGACTCCCCTGAATGTAGAGCTGTCAATATGGGTTCCAACCCGCGGGTCAGCTCGACGGGTTGGCTAAATGAGCCGGGTTGGGTTGGTTAAGTTCCAGCTCGAAAAGAACTTGGGTTAGTGCAACCCGGCTCGTTTAACCCGCGGGTTAGACAAGTCAACCCGCGGGTCAAGCGAGCCAACCCGTCGGGCTAGAGTTATTTTTTATTAAAAAAATTATTTTATTTCTCTTTAATTCCATGTTAGTTTTATGGATTAATTTTAGATAGAAAAATGGAAATTTTCAGTTATTTTAATTTGAGTCAATTTTTTATGTTTTATTTATTGTTATTATATTATTTATCTCATTTTAAATGTGACAGTAAAATAATTGTGTTCTTAAATCCTGTAAACTAAATTCTTTTTCTATATTTCAAATGTTAGATAAAAATAATTGCGTTGATAAACCTCTTTTTTATGAGTTGATACCAATTTCTACAAGTATTTTTTTGAAATTATTTTTTTATAACATTTTAAACATTTTCTAATCCAATTTCTCAAATTTTTATATTTATTTCACTCAACCCGCGAGCCAGCCCGCCAACCCGCGAGCTTGTAGCGAGTCGGGTTGGGTTCATATTTTTCTGGCTCGTTTGGACCCCGGGTTGACACAACCCAACCCGTTTTCAACCCATCCCATACGAGCTGACCCATATGGGTCGGGCTGACCCGTATTGACAGCTCTGCCTGAATGTCACTTTATAACGCCTCGAAAGACGGGACAATCCCGTGGGACAAACCCACCTCATCGCTACTTCAAGCAAACCAAAACATCTCATCCAACTCAGTGGTCACTCAAACAACAATCTCAAATCCAATAATCTAATTAATATAATCACATGTTATTCATATTATCAGAAACATAATTCAATTCAATTGCATACCAACTCAGTTCAATGACAGAAACCAGTAAACGGCCGAAGCCTCTCAGAAAACGGAGATACACGTCTCAATAAGTTCACTCGGCCGAAGCCTCCAAAAAACATTTTCTCAGTTCAACATAATAATCATAATCATCTGCCAATCAATATAAACATCTTCATCTCAAACGCAGGCAGTGCGATAAAAGCAGGCAAGACTCAAAGACGCGCTAAAACCGAGTTACCCTTACCTTAGCCAATTTTCTTCCTAAACTGCAACTCCAATCCTATCACATCTTTGTTTTCCGCGTCGGCTCGCTTCCTTCTATTCTTTAGCTTCGTCGCAAGGCGCTTTCGTCCTTCGTACCCTTCACAAGTTCACATACTAAACCTTAGCCTCTAAAGTCACATCTAAAGTTCCAGAACAAACTTAGCCAATCTTTCTAGCTCACTTAGGCTAAATGCACAAACTTTATGTTTCAAGGACTAAAGTCCAAAGATAAAATATTTGTGAGTTTTAAAGAAAGGCCCCTTTAGAAAACAACTCCTCAACTTTTAAGTAATTCAACCCTAGTCCCTTGACAAGCACATAATCATGAAAAGGTCCTCACATAAAAGTAAGTTCTTTTTCAGCCCTCAATCTTTACTAAATTTATTAAATAAACCCCAGTACTTTTATAATGAAAGTTTAACCCAAACCTTCTCAACCTCTTGTGTTTAAGCCCAAAGTTTTCCCACAATAAATTTTTAGTACTCAAACTTATCTTATGATTTTCACTACACAAAAACACGTTTCAGAATTAATTTTCCACACCCAAAATATGTGCCATAGCCTCGGCCACCCTTACATAACCATGTACAAATTTTCATTTTTCCCCAAATCACTTCCAAAGTTATTTTAAACATTTAAAAACAACTAATCAAAGCTTAAATTAAAATCACTAAAACATCAAAATCACTTAAGTCAAAAAAAGAACTTTTTAGAAAACTAATCGGTGAAATCTATAGATCCAGTTATGGGAAATAACATTTATAAAAGCACTTTGGGAAAAGCTCTAATTGAAATTTTTACAAAGATAATAACTCAACCTTTTTGGAAATGAAAATCATTGTTCACTAGATCTTTTTCATAGTCATAACTTTAATGAAGATACTAGGTGTGGAAACTAAAAGGGTAAATTTAATTGACTAAAAAGATGAGCAAAGAAAAGAGAAGAAGTTTTACCATAAAATTGGAAGATGAAGATGATGGTGCTGCACAAGAGAGGAATCACGTGAGGGAGGAAAATGGACCATGATGTGCGTTTTTTGCTGCTCAGGGGAAAGAAAAGAGAGGAAGAATAAGTGGAAAGAATTGGTGAGCTGCACCAAAAGAAATGAAAAGAAAGGAAAAATGATGTTGTGTATTAGAAGGAGAAAAAGAGGAAGATGGTGCTGTAACTAAGGAAGAGGAAAAAGTGTTGCAAGGAATAAAAGAAAAGAAAAGAAGAAGAGAAAGAGAAGTCTGCAGAAGAAGAAGAAGAGAGAAAGATATTATGAAGAAAAGAAGGAAAAGTCACAAGTGAGAAAGAGAGTGGACGAGAATGAGAGGGAGGGAATCTGATTGGTGGCACCTTGACTTGTGGGACGTGGAGGAGGGATATGCATGGAAAAATGATAAGATATTTATTAATCGGTACAAATTGATTTGGACACTGAATGATTTAGCTCACAAAGTTAAGAGAAAAATATAAGGATGATATATTACTATATCAAAAATTATGTGGAACTCTGTGAAATAATGAAATATAAATTTGAATCACTTTGAGCAAAATAAAATGATCCATGGACAAGAAAATGTGTAAGAATTAAGCTAAAGAATAATTGTTAGACAATTAGAACAAATATGACGTTGTCATATTATGCAATTAAGCTAAGTATCAATCCAAGAAAGGACGATACTTGCATCGGGTTCATTTAAGTGAGAAAATGGCTTGAACGTAGTATGCTTCAAAATATACCGCAAAACTACTTTTTGCAATTGATGTCGGATGAGAAAACTTCCTTCTGAAGAAAGGTTAGAAACATCGAAAGAAATCAGTGTACGCGTGTGGAATCTTCGTTTGAAGCTCCGAATAGAAAAAGTCTTCATCGACCGTTTATTTTAGGTTTCTTGAGCTATCAGGGATTTGGTTTCGGCAAACCTCCGAGAATTGGAATCGGACGTTCGTATGTCTCAGGGTTTCGTATCGAAACGCTTGTCATAGAAAGGATTAAGAGAAATTCTAACATTCCTCTGAAGATTTTTGGAATTAGTTCCTATAGTGATTTGAGGGTAAATTAATCGTTTACTAACGCTCTTGCCCTAGGCGTAAGCGAATAAGAGTCACGCTATAACTTATATCGACTTTAATACTATTCTTAGCCTTTTCCTGAACTTTCTCCTTCATAAGTTCATTCCATTCGATAAACACTTGTTCAGGTTCCCTTCATGATACATCGAAACCTAATCGTGAATATGAATTTAATTAATTTATTCTAAGCTTAAAAACTTGGGTCTCACACATATGCTCTTCATCACCGGCCTGCCAACCTCTGTTCCTGACTGCGATTGCACAGAGAGGGTTCCCCGTGCCTTCTGGTCCTATTTCCGAGGGTCGTTTCCTCACTTTGTTGGTGTTTTTTCTTAAGAAGCCTTTGGTTCTTCCATTCAAGGAGAGTGCAATCTTCTCTGTTTCTGTTATTTTCCTCTTGTTTCCCTTCTACAGTAACATCTCTCAGTATGTTTGGAGACGAGATTCCCATACCTAAGGAGAAACTCACTTCTGGAGTGAAAGGGGTCTCTCTTCCACCTTTGACCCACAAAGATCTCCCGGTATTACAAGGTTCCTTTCGCTTGGATGGGCACAACTACCTCCAATGGTCCGAGCTCGTCCGTCACACTCTCATAAGTTGCAAGAAAATGATTTATATTGAAGAAACAGCCCCTGCTGAAACTGATCCACAATATGACACATGGCGTGAAGAGAATTCTTTTATTATGACCTGGTTTTGGTACTCCATGATTCCGGAAATTAGCCGGAATTATATGTTTTTCCCTACTGCCAAAGAGATTTGGAATAATCTGGCACAAGCATACTCTAAGAAACAAGATCTCAGCTTGTTATGAATTGGAAAATAAAGTTTTCAATTCTAAGCAAGGAACTCTCTCTGTGACAGATTACTATGGGACCTTGAATGGTCTCTGGATTGAATTAGATCAGTATCAAATCTGAAGATGAAGTGTGATTCTGACTCCACAACATTGAATAAGTTTATTGAAAAAGCGCGAATCTTTAAGTTTCTCTCTGGGCTTAACTCTGAATTTGATTCGATTCAGGTCCAAATTTTGGGTAAAGAGCAACTCCCCTCTCTCTCAAAGGTGTTCTCTATAGTTCGTGGTGAAGAAACTCGGAGGACAGTGATGGTGGAAGACAAATCAGTTGATGGTGCAGCCTTAGCCTCTAGAAAGGGTCCCATAAAAGGATCCACCTCTTTCGGACGCCCTAACCGTGATGATCGCCCCAACCGTGATGATCGCTTTAACGGTGATGATCGCTTCAACCGTGATGATCGTTGCACTTACTGTAAGAGGTTTGGTCACACCAAAGAGTACTGCTTCAAACTTTATGGAAGGGAAAACGTCCTTGCACATATGAGCAAGTCCAAAGGTGCTCCGCAAAGGCGTGAAAATCACACAGCTTCTTACATGGAGAATGATGGTGAAGTCCCACCTGTACCACCAGTAGAAGATGTCCCTAGCCTTAGCAAAGCAGAATTGGAGCGCCTGAGAGCTTTTATGGACTCATTGAGTAAGCCCTCTGGTTCTTGTTCTCTCACAATGACTGGTAAGAGTTCTACCTTCTTATCTCTTAATGCTTTGAGTACTGAAAATGACTGGATTATTGACTCTGGTGCTACAGATCATATGACACCTCACCCCTCACATTTATCTTCTTATTCCACTTACCCTGGAAAACATTATATCACTGTTGCTAATGGATCCCAAAACCAGATTACGGGATGTGGTAACATTCACCTTAGTCCATCTCTTCCCTTAAAGCGTGTGCTTCATGTCCCAAAGCTTTCTAACAATCTTTTGTCCATCCATAAACTCACTCGAGACTTGAACTGTGCAGTAACCTTTTTCCACTCTCATGGTGTTTTTCAGGATCTTGCCACGGGACAGATAATTGGGATTGCTAAGGAACAGGACGGGTTATACTGTCTGCAGCACGAGGAAAGCAAGTGTCATCAGACGAGTTCAAAGTCCTGGAATACTTCTCAAATATGGTTGCGACACAAGCGTCTTGGGCATCCCCCTTTTAGTATTCTTAGGACTATGTTTCCCCATTTATTTTCAAAAGTGTCAGTCGAATCTTTTCATTGTGATGTTTGTCAGTTTTCTAAGCATCATCGTTCAACTTTTCTTCCTAGTAATAATAAATGTGTTCAACCTTTTGATCTTGTTCACTCTGATGTGTGGGGACCTTCGTCCATTTCTAATGTTTCTGGTGCAAAATGGTTTGTTACTTTTATTGATGATTGTACTCGGATTACATGGGTTTTTCTTATGAAAGATAAGTCTGAGGTGTTTCAATTATTTGTTAACTTTTTCCACATGATTAGAACACAGTTTGGGAAACCTATTAAGAGGTTAAGGTCAGACAATGGGAAAAAGTATGTTAACAAGAATTTTTCTGAATTTCTTACAAAAAATGGTGTTGTTCATGAGTTGACTTGTGTTGACAGCCCACAACAAAATGGGGTTGCTGAAAGGAAAAATCGTCATCTTCTTGAAATCACTCGAGCTTTACTCTTTCAAATGAATGTTCCTAAGTTTTATTGGGGGGAAACATTCTTGACGGCTGCTTATTTAATTAATAGGTTACCTTCTAGGGTTTTATCTAATGTTAGTCCTGTGCAGGTTATGACTAGCTTCTTTCTGTCAGTGCCCATTAAGTCAGGGTTTCAAAGTCGTGTATTTGGCTGTTCCGCCTTTGTACATGTTCATGGTCATCATCGGGATAAGTTAGATCCTCGGGCTATTAAGTGCATCTTTATAGGATATGCCTCAGATAAAAAGGGATACAAGTGTTATCATCCTCCTAGTCGTCGTGTCTATATATCCATGGATGTTACTTTTCAAGAATCAGAGTCTTTTTATCCCAATCCTCAGCTTCAGGGGGGAATACTCAGGAAGCTGAGTCTCCAGAATTGTCTGTTATTCCTCTTCTACAGGAGCCCTTGATGCCTTCCTCCATTCCTATCACTGAGGACAGTGATGATGATGACAATGGTCCTGAACAAGTACCAAATCAGAATGATGACAATGGTCCTGAGTTAGTACCAGATCAGAATGATGACAATGGTCCTGAACTAGTACCGGATCAAAATAATGTTGACAGGTTCAGGATAAAGTACCAGCGGAAAGTAAAACCCGTCCTGATCCAACAACAAGACCAACCATCTGATCCTGAGGTAAGTGTTCCGAACCCTGAGCCTAGTAATTCCTATGAGCATAACCTTGATGTAGTACCTATTGCCTTACGAAAAGGAAAATGATCTTGTGCCAAGTACCCTATATCCCAATTTGTGTCTACTCAAAATCTTTCTGTGCAGCATCAAAGTTTTATTTCAGCTATTAACTCTATTAGAGTCCCTACATCAGTACAAGAAGCTTTAAAAGATAAGAACTGGATTCAAGCCATGAATGAAGAGATGCATGCACTGGACAAAAATGGCACTTGGGAGATTGTTGAGAAGCCAAATGACAAGAGGACAGTAGGTTGCAAGTGGATATATACCGTGAAGTACCGATCTGATGGCACACTTGACAGGTATAAGGCGAGGCTAGTTGCAAAGGGATACACCCAGACCTATGGAATTGATTATGATGAGACATTTGCTCCGGTAGCAAAAATGAACACCGTAAGGATCATTCTTTCCTTAGCAGCTCACTTTGATTGGGAGTTGCAACAGTTTGATGTTAAAAATGCTTTCTTGCATGGAGATTTTGAGGAAGAGGTGTATATGGAGATTCCACCAGGGTATGACCCTACTTCAGGAAGAAATAGGGTGTGCAAACTGAAGAAGGCTTTATATGGGCTCAAACAGTCACCCCGAGCTTGGTTTGGGAGATTCACTAATGCTATGGTGTCTCTGGGTTATAAACAAAGCCAAGGTGATCATACCCTCTTTATCAAACATACTCGAAATGGTAAACTCACTCTTTTGTCAGTCTATGTAGACGATATGATCATTGCAGGTAATGATGAACTTGAGAAGCAGAATCTGAGGAAAGAGTTGGCAGCCCAATTTGAAATGAAGGACCTTGGAAAGCTGAAATATTTCCTAGGTATGGAGGTGGCATACTTGAAGCAAGGGATTTTCATATCTCAAAGAAAGTATGTCCTTGATCTTCTCAAAGAGACTGGAAAATTGGGTTGTAAGCCCATGGGAGTGCCGATAGAGCAAAACCACAAGATTGGAAGCAGTGAGGAGGACCTTAGGGTTAATAAGGCTCAATATCAGAGACTTGTGGGGGCTTTAATTTATCTATCTCACACTAGACCTGACATAGCTTATCCTGTTAGTGTTGTCAGTCAATTTATGCATGACCCACAGGAGAGACACTTACAGGCTGTGGATAGAATCTTGCAGTATCTGAAGGCCAGTCCAGGGAGGGGTCTGTTGTTCAAGAAGAGTGAGCAATTGTCTATGGAGGTTTATACTGATGCAGATTATGCAGGGTCAATTGTTGACAGGAGATCCACTACTGGATATTGTATGTTCTTGGGTGGAAATTTAGTTACATGGAGGAGCAAGAAGCAGAATGTAGTTGCCAGATCAAGCGCAGAGGCAGAGTTCAGAGCCATGGCTCAAGGAGTTTGTGAATTGTTGTGGATGAAGATCATACTAGATGATTTGAAAATAAAGTATGAAGCTCCCATGAGACTCTTCTGTGATAATAAGTCTGTCATTAGTATTGCGCACAATCCAGTCCAACACGACAGAACAAAGCACATAGAGATAGACCGACACTTCATCAAAGAGAAATTGGATAGTGGTCTTATATCTACACAGTACGTCCCCTCAGGACTTCAGTTGGCTGATGTGCTCACCAAAGGACTTCCCTTGGAGCGGTTTAGAGAACTTACTTGCAAGCTGGGAATGATAGATATCCATTCACCAGCTTGAGGGGGGTGTTGTAAATAAGGAATTAATATAAGAATTATTATTAGAATATTATATTCAGTATTAGGAGATTTATTCTCTTATTAGGAGATTGTGTACATAATTAGTTATTTCCTTATTTAGGATTAGTCTTCTACTATATAATGTAATTACCCTTTGTATTATGATTAAGAAATAATAATACAGTTTCTCCTACTTTCAAGTGGTATCAATCGACGCTTGAGAAATTTGTTAATAAAAGCCAGATAGGTTTTTTTCCTAATAGAGTTGATCAAATAATCACAAAGCTGGAGTTGTTGAGGAGAAAGGTGAAGAAGATGGTTCAATCAGAAGGTAGAGCGAATGCAAAGTAATGAAAACTTGGACAAGTACTCACGATGGTTCATTTGAAACTTTAAACAGGGAAATAAAGATTAAAGGTAAGTTTGTTTTTAATTTAAGGAAAAGTTACCTAGTGGCTTTACTTTATGTCTATTACAAAGTCTATCAATTTTTAAATAATCAGTGTAATTGGCCGGGTTTTTAAAACAAGAGTCCCAGGTATTCTCAGGGTAAAAAAGTATAACTTCTGAAGAACTCACCGATAATGGATTTTAATGGGTATTGTTCTGCTAAATAAAAAAATGGATGACTTCACCTCATCCCAAACCATCTTTAAGATTGTTGATAGTTTGGATTTTTAAATGATTTATCTGATGATACACTAACTCTAGACTATTTTAGCACATTGCATTTCTTTACTTCTCATTCCTTTGCTCGATTGATATCCACTGCCTGTCTGTAGAAGACTTCCTATTTTAGATTAACACCTATCATACTAGCTGAATACTATGGTAATCTCATCAGCTAGTCATGCATGATCGTTGTAATTACTTGCATGATCATGTTATTTTAATCATATTCATACAGTAAGCATGTGCTATGTTCAATTAAATGTTACAACCAATCTAAGATCAGATACTTGTGGGACAATCATAATATAATCTGTCCAATTGTTCTAAAAGACTATTGATTGAGTTTTGAATTTGGCATCCCTTCATTTAGGTGATTGACATATCATGTTCAAAATTAAAGACATGAAAGTTGGTCCATACATATAAGAACTTCCATCTTTCTACTAATATGGAAATTATGGAAATTAATGATCACTGGCACAGCATCTTAGCTAGGGAGTAAAAAAAGAATGTAATGAAGAACGTTTTTAGCATTAGCCAATAGGTAAGTTGTCGATCACATGTTTAGTGTCACCCACATTATGTCTTTGACGGGGTTTTGACATGAAGATGCATTGTTTGGGGTCTTTGGGTGTCGTTCTGTCCATTGTTATCTGGGTTGTGATGACAATGGGTTTTGCTTTGATCTCGTTGGTATGCGGGTCCGATGGAATCAGAGCGTGCACGTGGCCCTCCGGTGGTTGAGGTGGTTGCCGATGCTGTTGGAGTTGGCCATGATGTCGTTGCTGTCGCCCCTGAAACTATGGCTAGATTTGGTCTTTTTGTTTTTTGTTGGCAGGTTTGTTTTTGACATATTGCTGAGCCTTTGTGGCTTGTCCTTTATCGAGACTCGAGAGGACTTGTATCTCGGCTCGATGATTTATTTTCGTTTGTTTTTTTGGAGGCTTTGTTCTTGGGATTTTGGTAGTTGGTTTTTCCTTGGCAGTTTTGGGTTTTGATCTGGCAGAGAATATTTTGGGTTTTGCCTCTTTTGATTGGATTTGTGATCCTTGTATCTCGACACTTTATAATTCAATAAATATTTTTGGCTTAATACATCAGAAGGCCCCTGAATTTGTAAAGGGAATCAGTTCCAGGGCCTGGAAAATTTTCGCATCAAATTGGGTCCCTAACAAATTTTTTTTAATTCAATTAAGGCCAAATGCGTGTCTGATGCTGATGTGTCTAAATTTTAACAGACATGGCATTTCCGTGTGGCTTTTATAATTATTTTTAGAAACCAATAATTATTATTCCTTTATTATTAATTCCAAGTCATTAAAAAAAACTTAATCTAACCTGAAAAAACCTAACCTAATTTGAAAACCTAATCAAACCCTCTCCTCCTTCCTCTCTTCACTATCTTCTTCCAAACACGGCCGACCTTCCTCTTCCTCCAACCAGCCGCCACCTTCTAACTGATCCCTGGCGAGAAGGAGAGAAGGAAGAAAGCTTCCGCACAATCGGCCGGCGATGGAGGCCACAGTAGCTGACGAATCGACAGAGGCTGGGAAGAAAATACCAAGATCTTGAAGAGATCCACGATTTGAAGATGGTGGTGCAATGGAGGTCTCAACGGTGCGGCGAGATGGCAAGGCTCACGGTAGTGCGGTGGTTGCAACAGTGAGGAGCGACGGCGCGTGGAAGAGGAGGACGGCAGAAGGGAAGGTCAGGTTAGCTTTGGGTTTGATTGGAACATGGTTGGCTTTGTGGTGATTGAGAAGAGGTTTCTTTCTTCTTCGTCTCTTTCTGGTTTTGATTTAGGGAGATTTGTTTGCTTGAAGATTCAGTGACAGGGGAAGTGGGTGTTGTTCTGATTTAGGAGCTTGAGGTTCTGGGTCCAGTTAGCTATGCAGTGGTTGTGATTGAAGGCTTGGGTTTGAAGGGAATGGATTTTTGTGGTTTTAATTTCTTTGATGGTGGTTCTATCTTCTTCCATTGTACTAGCTTCTCTGCAAATGATAGTGCTTCTCTGCACTGGTAATTACACATCTTGTTGTGGTTATGAAGCTGTCTTTTACCTGTTGTGGTTCAAATTGGGGCTGAAGATCACTTAGGAGGGTTCAATTTGGGGCTGAATTGTTATTATTAGATTAGGAATTTGTTATTATTAGATTAGGTTATTATTTAGTTAAGGGTTATTAGATTAGAGATTTTATTAAGTTTTTTATTTTTTTCTGCTTAAATAAATGAGTTGGAATTAAAAAAATAAAGTATTATAATTTTTTAATTAAAAAATAATTATAAAAGCCACGTGTAATTGATGACTAGGACAAAATTGAGGTTTGACAGCATTTGACCTTAATTGAATTAAAATTTTTTTGTTAGGGACCTAATTTGATGTGAAAATTTTCCAGGCCCTGGAACTGATTCCCTTTACAAATTCAGGGGCATTCTGATGTATTAAGCCAATATTTTTTGCCCTTGAAAAAAAAGAAATCAGGTGATATAATTAAAGACCAAAACAGAACAAACATTTAGCTTCTAGTTTTATGGGATAGAATATATTTCAAATAGATGCATTTTCAATGCACGGGTAAGCAGAAACCAGGAGCTCTAAAGATCACAACTTCAAATGTTTCTTTAAGGAACTCAAAGAACGAAAATATCCTCTACTCAAAGAATTGATTTTACGGTCTCTAAATTATACTCTCATTTGCTACTATGCAGTATGCAGTCATCTAAAGGGTGCTTTGTTCTTCAGCCATTGTGGTTTTTTTTACCAGAGGCACTTAATAAGTTTCTAAGGGGATTTTACCTGATGTAAGGAATGATAAGCAGCAGCTATCTTGATAGTCAGAAAACTAAGAAAGACTGCAATGGACAATGGAAGTGAAAAAAACACAAGATGCAGAGGATATAAGTGTATAAGGGTAGAATAGGGATATGTAAATATCGACAGCTGGATACAGCTGTAATGACAGCTGTTATTAGTTAGGATTCAGTTAGGATTTGATAACTGAATAGTTAGCTTGAAGAGCAAGCTACCAGCACTCTATATAAGTCATCTACTCACTATTGTAATATTCAGCATAATGAAAATAGAGATTCAGTTTCAGATTCTGTTACAGTTTCTCTCTCTTCTCTCTCTCTCCCCTTTTCTCGTTTTCTCTGGTTCTATCATGGTATCAGAGCTTAGGTTCAATGGTAGAAGCTTCATCTTCAACGCTTCCCTCATCTTCTTCTTCTACGCTTCCCTCATCTTCTTCTTTGCATGAGAAAGCTTTGACTCATGCTGTCATCAAGCTTGATGACACGAATTTCTACTCCTGGAAACAACTGGTTGAAGGAGTGATTAGGGCTCACAAATTGCAGAAGTTCATTCAAGATCCACTGCAAATTCCAGAACAGTTCTTGACTGAGGAAGATCGATTGACAGAAACAGTGAATTCAGCATACTCTGAATGGGAGCAACAAGATTCTACTCTGTTTACTTGGTTGCTCTCAACACTATCTGCTTCTCTTCTTCCTACAGTGGTTCAGTGTCGACATTCATGGCAGATCTGGAAGGAAATTCATACTTTCTTCAACGCACATTCCAAGGCTCAATCTACTCAACTGCGCTCGGAATTGAAGACAATCACAAAAGGAACAAAGACTGCTACAGAGTATCTCAAGCGAATCAAGACTATTGTCAATACACTGACTTCGATTGGTGAGCCAGTTCTGTTTCGTGATCATCTTGAAGCCATCTTTGATGGACTTCCAGATGAGTATAGTGCGTTGATGACTGTGATTTACAGTCGTGACACCTTTTTCACGATCTCTGAAGTTGAGGCCATGGTGATTGCTCATGAAGCACGCTTTGAGCGCATGAAGAAGAAGCAGCATGCAGATTCTACTGCATCTGTTTTTCTTACCCAAGTTCCTTCTCAAATTCCTGCACCAGTGTCGCAACCACCACCGGTGGCCAATCCTTCTCCATCATCTCCGTGGCAACCACCTTCAGCGTCACAATCTGCGGTGCAGAGTGATGAGCACGATCGCGACAATGGAGGAAGCACCAATGGCAACTATGGAGGTAGCTATGGCCGTGGACGCGGTCGCGGGAGAGGTTGCAGCACTCTCTAGTGTACGTTTTGTCACAAGTTTGGTCATGATGTTAGTTCTTGCTGGTCGAAGCCTGCGACAGCATCGAATGGTTTGAATGGTGCTATTGGTCAATCCAATTTTGGAAATTCGACTACTGCACCCAATTTAGGGTTTTCTGGAGCTCAATTTGGGAATTTAGGGTTTCCTAATGCTCAATTTGGGGGTTTTGGTCCCTACACGAATTTAGGGTTTCCTGGAGCAAATTTGGGATTTTCTGGACTCAATTTAGGGTTCTCTGGAGGAAATCTGGGATTTCCTAATGCTCAATATGGAGGTTTTGGTCCCTATACTGGTCTTGGAGCTGGAATGCACAATCCTTTTGGTCCTTGGTGTGCACCTCCTACTGTACATGGTACTTTGGGCTCTCAATTTTCTGCCAGACCACAACAACAGGCAGGAGCTATTCCCAGAGGTTTTACTCCTCCTACTGCACCACCTCAAGCACCACCACAAGCAATGCTTGCTACTGTTCCTTCTCAGGGTCCCTCTCCTACTACAGCTGCAGCAGCAGTACAGTGGTTTCCTGACTCTGGTGCTACTCACCATGTCACCAATAACCCTGCTGTGTTTATTGATAACGGTCTAGTGAGCTCCTCAGAACAGATTTACATGGGCAATGGTCAAGGATTGCCTATTCAATCCATAGGTTCAGCTTCTCTTCCCTCAATTTTTAACCCTAAAGCTGTTCTTATTCTTAATAAACTGTTGTTAGTTCCTTCCATTACAAAGAATCTTGTTTCTGTAAGTAGGTTTGCTAGGGATAACAATGTGTATTTTTCCTTTCATGCTACTTACTGTTGTGTTCGTAATCAGGACACCTCTGAGCTTCTTCTCACAGGATGTGTGGGTGAAGATGGTCTCTACTCCTTTGATGGACCTCTCACTCGAGCTTCTTTGTCCTCAAGCCAGTCTTCTTCAGCACTTTCCTTTCAGCATCACCAGGCTGCTCTTGTCTCACAGCCTAGGGTCAATAAAGCAGTTTTTGCTACCAGTAGTAGTTTACCTTCTTTGTCTTCTTTTACACAATCCAACACTCACGCTGATGTTGTTGATAGTAGTAGCAGTAGCAATATTTCTTTGTATGATTTGTGGCACTATAGAATGGGTCATCCCCATCATGATGTACTCAAACTTGCTTTATCTCATTGTAATATACCAATTCCCAGCAATAAAAGCATATTTTCATTTTGCAAAGCTTGTTGCTTAGGCAAATCTCATCGATTGCCTTCTTCTTTGTCTTCTACCACTTACTCTACTCCTTTTGAATTAGTTTTTGCAGACCTTTGGGGGCCTTCCTCCAAAGAGTCATCTTGTGGATTTTATTACTTTCTTACTTGTGTTGATGCATTCACTCGCTTTACCTGGATTTTTCCTTTGAAAAGAAAATCAGATACATGTGCTACTTTTCTTAATTTTCAATCCATGGTTGAACTTCAGTTTGGTCACAAACTCAAAAGTGTTCAAACTGATGGAGGAGGGGAGTTTAAACCCTTAATCTCTCATTTTGCAAATCTGGGAGTTGTTCACAGGTTAACATGTCCTCACACACACCATCAAAATGGTAGTGTGGAAAGGAAACATAGGCATATTGTAGAGACTGGTCTTACTCTTCTTTCCCATGCTAAAATTCCTCTTGAATATTGGGATCATGCCTTCTTAGCTGCCACTTATCTAATAAATAGGATGCCTACTGCTACTCTTCAAGGACACAGTCCCTTCTCCAAACTTTATGGCAAACTTCCAGATTATAAAAGCCTCAAAATCTTTGGTTCAACTTGTTTTCCTTATCTTAGACCCTATAACTCTAATAAATTGTCTCTTCATTCTAAAGAATGTGTGTTCATTGGCTATTCATACTCAACCACAAAAGCTAGCTCAAGAGTTGAGGTTTGCACTACCCTTATAAAGCTTATCTTGGCTCTATCTCTAGCCAATGTGGGACTTCTAACACACCCCCTCACGTCCAGGATTGAACAGACTGGAACGTGGGATCAACAACGGGTGGCCCAAATATGGGTGATCTCCACAACAAATGGATCTAGGATAGGCTCTGATACCATATTAGAAATTGAGAGGCCTATACTCAACCACAAAAGCTAGCTCAAGAGTTGAGGTTTGCACTACCCTTATAAAGCTTATCTTGGCTCTATCTCTAGCCAATGTGGGACTTCTAACAGAGGATACTAAACCAGAGTAGTTAAAGTAGAATGAGTTGTTTTGTTGTTATTATATGCATTGCAGTGCAGGAACAGGCGAGCCTTACGGCAAACTTGTGCTCAATTGATTCTTGTACAATTGACAGAAACAGATGTTGGAAAAATGTGGATGCAATGGTTGAAGTGGAGAAAACTAAGAAAGACTGCAATGGACAATGGAAGTGAAGTCAGAGCAATCATACCAAGCTGCTTCATGGTTTCATATCTAACACTTAGTACCGTAGGATACCTATATATCAGCTTTTTAAACACCATTTTTAACAATCTCAGTTTATAAAATGATGTGAGAACCATTTTCAAGTCATGTGGTTCTCTGTATTCAGTTCACCATTCTTGCGTTTTCTGTTTCTGTGACTTCCTCCACAGTTTGTTTGAGGGCCAAACTTAATGCTGAAAGCCCCAATAACACTTGTATGTTCCACAATATTATTCCTCATTGCTGCCTCCCCATGAAGTTGGTTTGCACCATTATTTCAGTTTAGGGGGGGGCACTTCTACGTTCATGTTGATTGCTTTTGGGTATTCTCAATTTCCTTTTGTTTCCTCCAAGTACAGCCCTTTCATGCCCCTTGTTTTCAAAATACCCCAAGGAGTTTTTGATTTGGTAAAACGGATTTAAGCTTTGTTCCCCTCCGCTTCCAACTGTTCAATGCGTTCGATTTGTTAATTGTATTCTTTTGTGCTGATTATGTTTACTTTTGGTGTACAAATTTAAAATGAATTTGGGTAGCTCTGGCTTCTCAATTTTATTGTATTAACCGTGGTTTTACACCGTTTTGATGCTAATTTGTCTTGACTCATCATGTAGTAGACTCCCTTAGATATATCAGTGTGATCCATTACATTGTATAAGCATGATTGAAGATCCAATTGGTTAATTCAGTGAATGTTACCTTATCTAGGCCTATATTTTACATGGAAAAGTAGATGACAAAACCTTATTAGAGACTTTTCTGTTCTTTGATTAAATTAGAGTTTTGATCTTCTGTATTTGAGGTATGGGAAAGAAGTATTGTTTTCTTTGTTTTGTGTTATGGTATGAGAATGATAAATTTTAAATAAATACTATTATTTACATAGAGCTGGTTTTATTGCTGAACTATTTAATGTAGAACTTGGGACTTGTCGTAGTTCATAAATCATGAGAAACTTGTTGGAGTTTGAGCTGCATTCGGTCTAGATACTGATGTTAACTTCTCTTATACAGAATGGCTAAGCCCAGTTTATTGTACCTTACTGTTTCAATGCTATTGGCAAAAAGATCCTGACACTGGTAAGTAATTTCATCTTGCAGCAACTCCAATGAAGATGATTTGAAATTTTACTTTATCTGCCTGATATGAGCAAACTTTTTCTATGTTTTATAGTTCTAGACAACTTTCATCTCTAGAAGTTCTATCCGTGTTTGTCTATCTTTCTACCATAGGCCAACCCAAGAAAACACAAACCTTGCTTCAACTTTCTGGGCTGTTTGTGAATTGTGACATCCTATGATCACACCAGTAACGTTAAAATGGTTAAAGAGAAAGGATAAAGTAATACATTGATATAAAAATACCTTTTTATGGGAATCATCAATGTATGAGCTGCATTTGGTCTAGATATTGCAACACCTTTTAATTTTTAAATTGTGAGCTTAAATTTCTTTGGTGATTTTTTGCTCGTCTATTAACTTGCAATCCACCACTGGGTTTGAAATTCTTCTTTGTTGTTTGTGGATTTTATTTTCTCTCATTTTAGTGCTAAGACTAACATATGGCCAGCCATAGAAATTAAGGATTATAGGTTTCAAACTTCCTAATTTCTTAATTTATCATGTTAACTTGTAGGTTTACTAAAGTTATGACAGGCCTAGGTTACAAACAAAGTCAAGGGACCATACTTTGTTCATTAAGCACTCCAGTTCAGGGAAAGTAACGATATTATTAGTATATGAGGAACAGAAATTGTTGAGTCAATGTCTGGCCAAAGATTCTGAGATGAAGACCTTGGGGAAGCAGAAATATTTTTTAGGTATTGAGGTGACCCACTCCAAGATAGGGATATTTATATCTCAACAGAATACATTGTAGATTTTCTCAAGGAGATAGCTTGCAAACCGGCAAGCACCCCAATAGAGCCGAATCTAATGTTTGGAAGTAGAAGAAGACAATGTTGTAGACAAAGACATGTATCAGCAGCTAGTGGGAAAACTTATATATTTATCTCGCACTAGGCTGGACTGTTGAGTATGGCTCATAGTGATCAAATGTACATGAGGCCAGGGATGGTCTCCAGAATGTACTTGAGATCAGGGATGGTCTCCAGAATGTACATGAGACCAAGGATGGTCTCCATAATGCACATGAGGCAATAGATGTTTGTTACGGGAATGACAGGGGGTTATCTAGGGGTATTATTGTAATTTGAATCATTAGTGGACTGGGCGGGACATAAGTATCCCCTATTCCCGCCCAAATCGAGCATTTAGATGAACGAAAGCAGCCATGGCGGGGTTTGTGGAACAACATCGAAGCCCGCCCTTCTTTTGGATGGGTCCACGCGCCAGCTGGAAGAATTCCTTTAGTTTTGTCTTATATGTATAAAGGCTTAGGCCCCGATTGTCAGGCCCAAGTACAGAGAAAATCCACGTTATGACCATTCCCTCTATAAAAGGAGAGGTCAACCCCTTGTAAAAAGCACCTTTTGAACATTTAATGAGAATATTCCTTTTGTGATATTTTTAGTACTCTGCTAGGGTTTACTTTCTGTCAGTTTCCGACGTCAGATCTCCCTAGTACGGAACATTGGCGCCGTCTGTGGGTCTTACTTCGATCTACTACTTGACATAGAAGGTGCGTTTTAAGATCCATGGAAACTCGTTCGTGTGGTGTGGGCCGCCGCGATCATCGCCGGAGGGGTGGTCGTCACGGCGGCCGTGGCGGTGGACGGTACAACAACCGCGAAGTACCTCAAGAGCCGGAGCAGGAGGCTTCTTCGGCGGGGGTTCACTCGGTGGCGCAGTCACCGGTCTCGTTGGTGAATGCAGCTCCAGGAAGACCTTCAGATCTGATAGCTAGATCAGATCCAGGAGTCAGGCGACGATCAGCGCCGCCTGAGTATGTAAATCTGGATGACCTCAAAACCAGCGTTCCGAGAAAAGCGCCAGAGGTGGTGACGGGAATCACTCCGGCGGCCTTGCAACAAATGTTGGACACTTTGCAAAAAGTACAAAGCCAGAACGAGCAGTTGCAAGCCCAGGTGCAGTACTTAACTCAGCGACAAGACTATAAGCAAGAACAACGGCTCGAGGCCGAAGACGTTGTTGAATTCCAGCCTTTTGTTCCCGCCATCACACGGGTGGGCATACCAAAGCATCTGCAAACGATGGCGTTGGACGCCTTTTCAGGCGACTCAGACCCCATGGAACACTTGCGTTATTTTAACACGAAAATGGTTATTGGAGGAGCAACAGATGAGGTGAAGTGTAGGTTGTTACCATCAACATTCAAGGGGATGGCGATGCAATGGTTCATCCGTCAACCGCCCTTCTCCATTGACAATTTTACTGATTTGTCCACAAAGTTCTTAACTCAATTCTCCGCCAATAAAACTACCAAGGCAACCATGTTTGATCTTATCAGCATACATCAACAGCCAGGGGAGAAGCTCAAGAAGTACATGGCGCGATTTAGTAAAATGGCGGTTCAACTGGAGGAGGGCAATCCGGATGTTTGCCTTGCGTCTTTCAAAAATGGTCTTCGGGCGGGTGATTTGAATCGGGACTTGACGAGGCGACCAGCAAAAGACATGATGGACCTTCGTGCTCGTGTTCAGGAATTCATATTAATTGAGCAGGATGATCAGAAAAAACAAGAAAGAGAGGAAGGACGCAAGCAAGCCCATTCCGGCGGAGTTTCGCAGGATAAACCTAAGGCGGGGAAGGAAACCAGGGTAGCACAAACCCCCCGTGTACCAAGACCGGGACCATATCAAAACTCCAAACCAGGATTTCAAAATACATGGCACCGCAATTCTCAAGGTCCCGCTGCAGCCACAACTGGTCAGCATGGTACTACGCCAGCTCCAGTTCCACTTACAAAGTTAAATGCGCCCTTAAGCACCATTTTAAGGGCCGTTGGGTAAACAAATGTTGTGCAGTACCCGCCACCACCGCGGCGACCGCCAGCTAATGTAGATACCAATAGGTGGTGCGAGTACCACAAAGCGTTGGGGCATATGACGGATAATTGTTGGAATTTGAGGCGGGAAATTGATCGTCTGATTAAGGCTGGTCATCTGGCAAACTTCGTTAAAGACACAGCAACGCCAGAAGTCGCTAGGATCACCCAAGGAGACAAAGGCAAAGGCAAGGAGATAGTGGAAGAGTTGGGCGATCCTGTTGGGGAATGTTCATCCATTGCAGGAGGATTTGGCGGGGGTGAAATTTCAAGTAAGGCTAGAAAACGCTATGTGGCGGCTGTACACTCAGTACATGAGGCAAGCGAAAGCGAGTGTTGGGTGAATCACTCCCCTATCATATTTACTCCTCAGGATTTTGCGCACGTGATTCCCCATGACAACGATCCAATTGTGGTAACAATCAGGGTTAACAATTATGTCACGAAGAAAGTATTTTTAGACCAGGGGTCTTCGGCGGATATCATTTATGGAGATGCCTTTGATCGCCTGGGGCTAAAAGAGTCAGACTTGAGGCCGTATAAAGGAACCTTGGTAGGGTTTACAGGGGACCGTGTCACTGTTCGAGGATATGTGGAAATACCAACTGCTTTTGGCGAAGGAGAGTTTGTAAAGAAATTTCAAGTGAAGTACTTAGTCCTGGCGTGCAGAGCCAACTACAATGTACTCTTGGGACGAGACACCCTCAACAAGCTATGTGCGGTCGTTTCAACAGCTCATTTGACCGTTAAATATCCAGCCTGCAATGGAAAGGTTGGGGTATTACATGTGGACCAAAATGCAGCAAGAGAATGTTATCTAAGAAGTGTGGCGCTTTATGGGCGTAAGGCCGCCAAAGAAAGTCACAGAATCACATAAATCTTTCCGCAAGAGGGATTCAGTTTGGATCCAAGAGACGATGCTGATGATTTCCGCCCACAACCTCTGGAAGAAACCAAGCAAGTGCAAATTAAGGATAAAATTTTAAAGATTGGCAGCAGTTTGACAAAGGAACAAGAGGAAAGGTTGATCACGCTGTTGGGTGATAATTTGGATCTCTTTGCATGGACCATCAATGATGTACCAGGGATTGACCCCAATGTGATCACTCACAAATTGGCTATTCGACCAGGGGCGACCCCAGTCATCCAGCCAAGGCGGAGAATGAGTGATGAAAAGAATAAGGCAGTACAATTAGAGACTGAGAAACTAATCAAGGCCCGCTTCATCCGTGAGGTGCAGTACCCGACATGGCTCGCCAATGTTGTGATGGTCAAAAAATCCAATGGGAAGTGGCGAATGTGCACGGACTACACAAGCTTGAACAAAGTATGTCCTAAAGATTCATATCCACTTCCCAATGTTGATAAGCTTGTGGATGGAGCGTCGGGGAATGAACTTTTAAGTCTCATGGATGCTTACTCGGGCTACAATCAAATCATGATGCATCCATCGGATGAAGAAAGTACAGCATTTATGACCAATCAGGCGAATTATTGTTACAAGACAATGCCTTTTGGATTGAAGAATGCGGGAGCTACGTACCAATGGCTCATGGATAAAATCTTTTCAAAACAAGTGGGCAGGAATATGGAGGTGTATGTGGACGACATGATCGTAAAGTCCGCCAGGGCTAGTGATCATGGCGGCGATCTTAAGGAAGTGTTTACTCAATTAAGAACATATCAAATGAAGTTGAATCCTGAGAAGTGTTCTTTTGGGATCCAGGGAGGAAAGTTCTTGGGATTCATGTTGACATCGAGAGGAATAGAAGTGAATCCTGATAAAGGAAGGGCGATCTTCGAGATGAAAAGCCCAACAAGTGTCAAAGAAGTTCAGCGTTTGACAGGACGAATGGCCGCCTTGTCACGTTTCTTGCCAATGGCGGGTGACAAAGCGGCCCCATTCTTCACATGCTTAAAAAAGAATTCAAAGTTTCAGTGGACAGAGGAATGCGAACAAGCTTTTACCAAATTAAAGGAATCATTGGCTACATTGCCAGTACTTTCCAAGCCAACACCAGGCGTTCCATTAGTGCTCTATCTAGCAGTTACTGACAAGGTGGTGAGTACAGTGTTGCTCCAAGAAGAAGGAAAAAAGCAGAAAGTTATATATTTCGTGAGCCATACTTTACAGGGGGCAGAGTTGCGGTACCAAAAAATTTAAAAGGCTGCATTGGCGATTTTGAAAACTGCGAGGCGCCTTAGGCCTTATTTCCAAAGTTTCCAAGTCAAAGTTAAAACTGATGTCCCCTTAAGACAAGTACTTCAGAAGCCTGATTTATCAGGGCGATTGGTTAGCTGGTCAGTGGAATTGTCAGAGTATGATATACAATATGAGCCAAGGGGCCAAGTCACAGTTCAAAGTTTAATCGACTTCGTGGCGGAATTAACACCCACGGAAGGCGAGAGAACTCGAGGAGAATGGGTCCTATCTGTGGATGGATCCTCTAATAAGACTGGAAGTGGGGCTGGGATAACAATTGAAAGTCCAGACAAAATGATCATTGAACAGTCTCTAAAGTTCGAGTTCAAGGCGAGCAACAATCAATCTGAGTATGAGGCTTTGATCGCCGGCTTAAGGCTAGCCATTGAGCTGGGGGTCCAAAAGTTATTTATCAAGGGAGATTCGCAGTTAGTGGTTAAACAGGTGAAAGGCGAGTACCAAGTAAAGGATCCGCAACTTTCCAAATACTTGGAAGTGGTACACAAATTGATGATGGAGGTCAAAGAAATTAAGATAGAACATGTCCCGAGGGGCCAAAATGAGAGGGCAGATGTGTTAGCAAAATTGGCGAGCACAGGGAGATTGGGCAATTACCAAACAGTCATTCAGGAAACCCTGCCTCGCCCGAGCATTGATTTGGTAGAAATAAAGTTGAAAGCAGTCAAGTCAGTAATTGAAGGCGAGCCTTCTTGGATGGAGTCAATCAAGATCTTCCTAGAAAACCCTCCAAAGGATGACGATGTGAACACAAGAGCGAAACGAAGGGAAGCCAGTTTTTACACAGTGGTGGATGGTGAGTTGTATCGGCGGGGAATTATGTCCCCTATGCTCAAATGCGTTGACACCAAGAACGCCCATGGAATAATGGCGGAAGTCCATGAAGGTGTTTGTTCAAGCCATATAGGCGGGAAATCCTTGGCGGTGAAAATCGTGAGAGCTGGATTTTATTGGCCGACAATGAAGAAGGACTGTCTTGAGTATGTTAAGAAATGTGAAAAATGCCAAGTCTTCTCTGACTTGCACAAGGCTCCGCCAGAAGAGTTAACAACCATGATGGCACCTTGGCCATTTGCTATGTGGGGGGTTGACATTTTGGGACCATTCCCAGTAGCGAAGGCACAAATGAAGTATATCATCGTGGCGGTTGATTACTTCACTAAATGGATAGAAGCCGAGGCGGTGGCAACTATCACGGCCGCCAAGGTCAGGAGTTTCTTGTGGCGAAGGATTGTTTGTAGATTTGGGGTCCCCAGGGCGTTAGTAATGGATAATGGAACACAATTCACAAGTAATGTTACCCGCGAATTTTGTACAGAAATGGGAATCGAGATGCGATTTGCCTCTGTAGAACATCCACAAACCAATGGGCAGGCTGAATCGGCTAACAAGGTTATCCTGAAAGGTTTAAAGAAGAAACTGGATGAAGCAAAAGGGCTTTGGGCGGAGGAACTACCAGGCGTTCTTTGGGCATACAACACCACTGAACAGTCAAGCACAAAGGAAACCCCGTATCGTTTAACTTATGGGACTGACGCCATGCTCCCAGTTGAAATTGAAAACCAAAATTGGCGAGTGGTTCGGTTTAATGAGAATGACAACGGGGAAAATTTAATAGCAAATCTAATCATGCTGCTCGAGGAACAACGTGAGGCTCACATAAGGAATGAGGCGGGAAAAGTGAAGGTTGCAAGAAAATTCTCAACGAAAGTAGTGCCTAGAAAAATGAGGGTAGGAGACTTAGTGCTCCGAAAAAATACAATACCCGATAAACACAACAAACTTTCACCCAACTGGGGCGGGCCTTACAGGATTATAGGCGATGTTGGAGGAGGAGCTTATAAGTTGGAACAACTAAATGGTCAAAAGGTTCCACGAACATGGAACGCCTCTCATCTAAAGCAGTATTTTAGTTAATAGAAACAACCAAAGGTGAATGAAGCCGCACTCTTTTTTCCTTTCTTTGGAGAGGTTTTTAATGAGGCGGCATGTAAAAAGAATGGGACAATTGTTCTCATGTGAAAGAAAATTAATGAAAAGGTTATTTCAACAGAATCGCCTGTATTTTTTAATTCAATATAATTTATATTACGAGTTCATGCAATGCAAATCGTATCAAAGTATGCAATACTGCGAGTAAACCTTTCGGAATAAGAAAGTGTCACCATCAAATGTTAAAAGCCTTGGCAATTCTAGTGGCCACTAGAAACCAAGCCTCGTCGAAAAATCGGCTAAGGTATGCAAACCTAAGTAACAACAAAAGTTGGTAACAACTAAAGGTAACAACGAATGAACTTAAAATGATATCCATTGAAAGTAAGGCAAAGGGGGCGACGCCCATACATGATTTGGAATGATAATAAAAGACAGGGCAATGCCCAAAGCAAAATTTTAACTTCATGAAATAAAAGAAGAAATTCAAGCCAGGTTCTCATTGTTGGCGTTGTTTCCCTGGCTTGTCCCAGCTTGAGGGTCTTCCTTCTCGTGATCCTCATTCTTGTGCTACTCATTCCCATCCTCGCCATCTTCTTCAGGCTCACTTTCATCATCGAATTGGGGAAGGAGGTCGAGGCTAATGTCATCATCACCAACTACTTGACCATCCTTGATCTCCTTCAGCCACCCAATACGGGAAAGATCAAAGCCCGGCTCAACCACACTAATCTGCTCTTTGGCCGCCAGAAAGCCTTGAGCAAATTGGAGAGAAGCACGCCCCAAGATGGAAGCATTTAGGCATTCGTACTTCTTTTCCAGTTTTTGGCACTTGGCCTGAACAGCAGTGTGTTTGTCGTTGATAGTTTCTTTCAGAGATTTGGTCTTTTGAAGCAGCAAGTCAGAAGCCGCCAAGTCATCAGTTAACTTAGCACACCTCTCCTCAACAGCCTTCAGGTTTTTGTTGGCGGTCTCAGCATCGGCTTTTGCTCGCTCATAGGCAGTCTTATAATCAGCCGCCTTCTTTCAACTCCTTCACGCACTGAGCCATTCCCGCCACAGTACTGGCGGTAGAGAGCGCATGATGGATCGCCACAGAAGCAATGTTGGGGGGGCCTTGACCGGAAACATCCTTGTGAATCCGGTTGTCAAAGGTGCGATTCATAAAATCCAATCCGTTGAAGCAAGGATCAGATAGGCTCAGCAAAGGGGGAGGAGCCTCGCCACCAATAGCTGAGCTAGGGCCAGCTTGGATGAATGGAGTTGATGGGCGGCTGATCAGTGCGCCTGAATCCGGTTAAGGTGGCGGGACATTGTCATGCCCCTTCTTTTTCTCAGTCGGACGACTTTTTGGATCAAGAGTTGATTGGTGAAGAGGTTTACCACCAGCAGCGCTTGAAGTTTTTTGGCGCTTTGGGTCCCTGACGTTATCAGAGCCCGAAGTACCTTCATTCTTCTTCTTTTGCTCAGTCTCGGCGGCCCTTTTCTTCGCCGCCGCAGCAGACTGGGCGAGGTATTCCTTCATCTTGAGGGGGTTGGCATCAATCTTGCTTTTTCCCATCGTGGCTGCATGGAAAACATCAATTAGGCGAGGTACAAGAACAAAAAGAAAAACAAGTTGTGCAAAAATTATAAACTTACTAAAAAATTGATTTAAAGTGCCGGATTTTGACGCTTCAATCAAGTCATGACCAGAGATTACTGGTAATGTGCGGAGGTAATCGGCGATGGCCTGCTCGGATTCATCCAAGGCGTCGTATGAAACGGATATTTTTCGGCGAGGGTTTTTTGTCCAGTAAAAGGGGAAGAGAGGGTTGTTATTAGAATCTCGAAACAAATTATTCATTTCAGGCGACTCCATGACTTTGAAATATTTTTTCTGCCACACTTTGTAATGACTCTTAAGGGCGGTGAATCGGCTCATGTTCTTGCGAGCCAAAAGAGGAACCCACTTGATAGATGTAGGTTTTGTGGTGACTGTCTTATAGAAAATGAAAAACAAGGGATAGGTGGGAGTGCAACTCAACTGTTCACAGAGAATTTCAAAGCAGCGTATAAAGCCCCAGGCGTTGGGTTGAAGTTGACAAGGCGCCACGTTCAAAAAGGTAAGAACGTGACATATAAAGGGCGAGAAAGGGAGTTTGATATTCAAATCCAAGAAAAAATAACCATAAACAAAAAAGAAATCGGGCGATTCATCAGTAGGTTCCTTGCGTAAAAGAACGCAATCATCCTCGCCACAGGGAAGAACATTTAACAGGTGATCTTCGTTATTAGAGGTGGCGGGATTTATCTTTGTAAACCCTTGAGAAGATATTCGAAGCGAACTGATGCTTCCAAGGCTACCCCAGATGGAGCGCCAAAGACACTTATCTTCAACTAAATGCGCATTGGAACGCCATTCGGGCGAAGACAAATCTCCATTAGAGGAGAGAATAGAATCAACGGAGCCGGCGGGACCGGAATCCTCGTGAGTGGAGGGCGAGGATTGTATTTCGATAACGGTGGGGGCAGAAACTTCCCCCTCCGTAGAAGGGGAAGTGAGCTCTAAGGAGGAAATGCTAAAATTTTGTGTCGACATGCTGGGTAATTTCATAAAAATAAAAAAGAAGATGAACAGGTCCAAACAGAGAAAGAAGAAGACACACAGTGTCAAGAAAAGAGAAAGGGGAAGGACTCACCGGAGGAAGAAGCGGAGGATTGAGTAAAGAGAACGTCGGCGATGGGGGAGCACCGCGCAATGACGACGGCCGGAGTGAGCAAGGTTCACCGGAGAACAAAGAAGAGAGTGAAAGCTGCGATGAAAAAGTTTTCAAAGCAAAGGTTTTCAGAAAAGTGAAAAGTGAAAGGTGAAAAGGGTATTTATAGAAGAAAAAGGAAGAGAGAGAATGAGTGGGAAAGATTGCGAAGGATCGTGGGATCGTGGGATTTGAAATTTGAAAAGGTATGAAACGAAAAGACATAACTCCTCGAGACGCGCAACTGCATTTATGGCAAATGATAACAAAATCCCGGAAAAGAAGGATACGTGCGTCAGTTGAAAAGACGTGATTGACAGGTGTGATAACGGCGATGTATCGACAAAGATAAAAAATGGCGACATATAAAGGAACATGAAAAGGCGAGAATGCGACGACAGGCCCATGACTACAAAGAATGGCGATACACTGTAAAGACGTCTCGGCTCAAGGAACCTAAGTCTCATGTCACCTACACAAATGAAAGAACGGCGACACAATTATCAGAAGAACGAGGTAAATGATAAAGGCAGGCGACGAAGCAACGTATAAAGACATTTCGACTCAACTTACTTAAGCCTCATGTCTTGGGGGCATGTGGACTGGGCGGGACATAAGTATCCCCTATTCCCGCCCAAATCGAGCATTTAGATGAACGAAAGCAGCCATGGCGGGGTTTGTGGAACAACGTCGAAGCCCGCCCTTCTTTTGGATGGGTCCACGCGCCAGCTGGAAGAATTCCTTTAGTTTTGTCTTATATGTATAAAGGCTTGGGCCCCGATTGTCAGGCCCAAGTACAGAGAAAATCCACGTTATGACCATTCCCTCTATAAAAGGAGAGGTCAACCCCTTGTAAAAAGCACCTTTTGAACATTTAATGAGAATATTCCTTTTGTGATATTTTTAGTACTCTGCTAGGGTTTACTTTCTGTCAGTTTCCGACGTCAGATCTCCCTAGTACGGAACAATTAGTATTCCTATATAAATTGGCTTGTAACACTGTAAACTTAACCAGTGATTGGATCTGAAATCAAAAGGAACTACAACTGCTATGTAGTTGCGGAGGTAGGGAAATCGGCCGAACTGCGTGAACAAATCTCGTGTTTTCCATTGCTTGCGATTGTATGTTTCTCCCTCTCTGGTACTCCTTGCTCTTCTAACAATTGGTAACAGATGACTCTTCTGAAGGTTGATGCTTTAAAATTTGTTACAGTTATATTTTTATTTATCGTGTTAAAATTTGTTATATGTTTTGTTTATAACTTTATGTTATGGGGTGAAATATGCCTTTTACATTTATTTTAATCATTAATGGTATAAAGGTATTTTTAAACGTTTTTTTGGGTAAATAAGGTTGAAAGTGTAACATTCTCATATTTGGTATAGGTTTTGAAAAAATTATTTTAAGATGCTATGGATTTCCCAGACATGCACTTTACCTTATTTTCTCCAAAATTTTATTCCCATCTCCATGGATGGATAATCTTATATTCCCAGAAGTTATTTCCCACTAATTTTTCTTTTTACTTCAAATTTTATATATTAAATATTTTACTTAAGTAAATCTTAAGAATAGATATGGGAATTGAATTTATTAACTAAAACGCTTATTTTAAAAGATACATTGAAATAACATTCTCATCATTTATGGAAATCATTTTCTAAAATTTGTTACAAAAGCCCGCCAGTAATGAATTTTATTTAATTGAAGGTAGTTAGTCAAACAATCGGGAGAATGACAATCAACAAATATTTGAAAGCTAAGTGTTAGAACAATAAAGCGAATACAAATTAGAGTAGAAAGAAACACGTAAAAGTTTTAATCACACAAAATTAGTGTTACAAACATAAAATAATCCAGATTACAATAATATTCATAAACCCCACACCCCAGTCCCCGCCAAAACAAACAGTTGGTGTAACACCCCACTTTTCGTTATTAGGTTATTTATTATTTTATCTTAATTATTATTATGCTATATGGTATTTTGATAATTTATGCGATTTAGTTAGATGATTATGTGATTATGTGATTTAATTAGATGATAAGGTAATTAAGTGATTTTATTAGATAATTAAGTTATTATGTGATATAGATAAATAAGGGTTTTAGGTTTTAAGTGAGTAGTTGGGAGTGGGGCCCATTGTAAGATTATTTAAGGGTTATGAGAGAATTAAAAAGAGAGAAATCAGAAAATTAGGATTAGAGAAGCAGCAGAACAGAGGAACACGTGAAAGGTGAAGGAGAGGAGAAAAGGTGGAGAAAACCTAGAATCTGATCTTCAAGAAGAAAAGGGTCAAGGAGGCTTTGTACCGGTGTCATAGAAGGTAAGTGTTTGAATTTACCTTGTATAATTGTAGAATAACAGAGGTTGAGTTTAACATGAAGGAACCCCATCTTCTTTGAAAATTCAGAACTGAGAGACTGTGTTGAGTGTGAACATGTGGTGAGCAAAATTGATTTTGAGCGAAATTGAGGTTCTGGGGAAAATTGGGTTCTGTTCTGTTCTTCCCGCAGATACCCTAACAGCCTGTGTTGTAGAGAGCATAACTCTCTCTACAGAATTCCAAATTGAGTGAAACCAATTTTGTATGAAAGCTAACTCATAGGGCTATGTTGGATAATATTTTCATAATTTTTGGATTGTTGGTTCAATACCAGAATTATCTGCAAGTTCACTCTGTTTCTGCTCGCAGACCCCCTAACAGCCTGTGCTGTAGAGAGCATAACTCTCTCTACAGAATTCCAAATTGGGTGAAACCAATTTTATATGAAAGCTAACGTATAAGGCTATGTTTGGTAAAATTTTCATAATTTTTGGACTGCTCATTTAGTACCAGGATTATATGCAAGTTTGCTATGTTTCTGCTTATTTCTGGGATTGATTCTGAAACTGATTCTGGTAATTGATGTGAAACATTTGATGATTTTGTGTTGCTAGTATGTTGGTGGAATAGTGAATGATTTGATAATTATATTGAAGTGTTATTTTGTGCAATTTTGGTGTGATTTCCGTTATGGAATTTGGTGAGAAAATATGTTATATATTTGGGGCTGGAGTGGTCTCAAATTGCATGTTTTAATTTATGAGTTTTTGCACGAAATACACTTCATTTAGTCAAGAGGCAACGTGTCGGTTTTCATCGGAAAACTGAGGTTTGTCCCAGAACTGGAGTGGTTCTGGAAGTCTGGCGTGGACTTCATTGGTGGTTAACTGTCTGGAGTGGACGCGGTGATACCGCTAAGGTTAACAATTGGTACCACATGCATACATTAGAGTCTCACACACTAAGTTTCACGTTTTCAGTGGTTTTATGTGTTTGGTGATTTGTTGGTGAATTATTTTGCTGTTGTGGTAAAGTTGAATTATTATTCTTCTTTAAGCTTATAATTTTCCGAAACATTAATAAGAATTGTGAAACTGTCTTGAGAGAAAATATTATAATCACTCAGATTTTAAAGACAATGTGAAGAGTTTATAAAGCAGGATCTGAATTGTTTACTTGCTCTTTGTTATGCTATATTTTATACAATGTAAGTTCTTACCCTTCTGTTGGAATGATGTTCTATGCGACATCGCTCAGGTACTGGAGGTAGAGATGTGGCTCATGAGGAGTAGCTTCGGAGAGTCTTAGTTTATGTTATTATTATTATTATAATAAAATAAGTGTCTTGATCTGTAATGTAACACTGGCTAGATATTTATGTTACTTTTACACTTCTGTTGAGAGGATTTTATAACCTCTCCTTATGGAAGTTGTTGAATAATTTTCTAAATTATGGCGATGTCGTACTGTTGATGGCCGAAGTGCCTATGAAATTCAGTTTTGAGTATGATGAATTTTATTGGAATATCAAGGAAGATAAACCTATTTAAATAAGTGATTTTATGCATCATAGAATTATCTGGCTGGTTTAGAAATTTTATTGGCAGGAATAATTTATTCTTTGAAAACCATATGAACTTATAAATTTTCAGACACAATCAGTGTTCATTTTAATGAGTTTTCGTGAAGAAGTGTAATACTCCCTTGATATGTTTTTAAACTCTAATATACATTTTTAAATAAAACAATGAGAAAAAGGGGGTGTTACAGTTGGGCCAAAACTCAACACTAAGGAAGCGTTTGTTTCATAATTTGGAAAGAGACGCCTGAGAATATGAAGGTTGAGAATAAACATTCCTGCGTTTGTTACAAGATTGAAAACTGATTTCCTTTAACTTGATTCCCATGAAAAGGGTTGAGAATCTTACATTCCCATTGGAACATAGTTTTAAGTCTCGGCTCGGACCGACCGGTCCGACCAGTTCAACCGGGACTCGATCACCTAACCGGTCCGAGACACTCAACATATCAGTTACGCAGTTGAACCGATTATAGAGTATGAACTTATTAATTAGTGTTAGCTAATATTATTAATTTTTATAATTTTTTAAAATACACCGAGTTAAGCAATCGAACCAGTGACTCATTGATCCGACCAGTGACTCATTGACTCAGTACATCGACCGAGTCGATGACCGAGCCGAATTTTAAAACACTGCCCATTGAGAATAACATTCCTGGGAATGTCATCCCAAACCTTAAACAAACTCCCCCTAAGGAATTTGAAATATGAGATTAATAATTGAGACTGAAGAGTAGAGGTACTCTGAACCCAGAAATAATCAGTGAGAGGATAAATGATACAACCAGAATCTCAGAGAGGGAGAAGAGAGGAAATAGGGACAGAGAAGAGAGAACAAAGGGATAGAAGGGGTTTCATTATCTCAACAATATTCAACATATCTCAATTACAATTTACAAGGCCAATCCCTATTTATATGCATAACATATCCCTCCCCTTAAAATTTTCCTTGTCCTCAAGGAAACTCATCAAAATCCAAACACTAACAAGAACAAAATACAACCAAACCTCATTAAAAACAAGAAAATGTAACACACAGAAACATGGTCTCGAAGCAACAATGAAATGAAAGAAAACTCAAAAAAAAACGAATGGGCCAACACAAGCTGATGTCCACCCATTGCAGCACTTGGACCTTTTGTTTTTGTTCCTCCTGCAAGGCCCAAGTCCTTCCAAGAGCAGTTTGGGCCTGGCCCACTCGGAGGGGAGCACTGTTCATCCCTCTTCCTTCGCTTTGTCCCTGTAGCAACCAAACACACACGCACGCACGCCCCTCGCCGCTGAGCTATGGAATCAGTGGCCTCTGCCGCCGTGTCCGGTCCGACGCCGAAGTCCGGTGGCTTCGCCGGCGGCCTTGTCGCCATGACTGAGGTCCAAACACAAGGTTCTCCGCCGCAAGGTGAGGAATCAGGCAGTTTTCGAGGTGGTCGGCGAGAGTACACGACCTAGGACAGTTCTCCGCCGCAAAGAACTGAGTCCGGCGGCTTCGCCGGTGGACGCTTGGACAAGACCAGAAGGTAACGCTCTCTGACCAAGCAGCAGGGGTTTCCGCCGGAAAGGAATACGTCCGGTAGCTTCCGTGGAGGCCTTCTTCCTCCTCCGAAAGTTAGATCGCCGCTGTAATTGCAGAGAACATCGGCGGATTGGGACAAATCACCATCGGGGAACCCTAAAACTTCGATTTGGGGCTCCTTGAACCCTAGATTTTTAATTTGGGAAAATACGAATCTGGATTCCCAAATTCGAGGTACGACGACTTCAATGGACCTGAAATCGCTGCTGTTTGGGTCCGGAATCACCATGGGAGACCCGTTCTGCGGGTTCTACACGAAGATCGCACACTCTGTTTCTTCCTTTTCTTTAATCGCCGACACCTTCGACGCTTCTCGCGCCGCCGCCGCGTGCTCTTCCTTGGCGATGCGCTAGGCCTCCGCCGCCGCCGCTGCCACTTTGGCTTCGTACCGCTCGTACGCCGCCATGTACCGATGGTATTCTGCCACGTGCCGCTCGTACTCCGCCGCTGCCTCTTCACGCTGGCGAGCTTCTTCACGCAGGCGTATTTCTTCCGTCTTCTTGCACAGCTCTTCGAACTGAATCCACCACAAATTATCCTTTTTTTTTTTATTACTGGTTTAGGTGCACCTAGATAGGTGCTCTCATACCAATAATACAACCAGAATCTCAGAGAGGGAGAAGAGAGGAAATAGGGACAGAGAAGAGAGAACAAACGGATAGAAGGGGTTTCATTATCTCAACAATATTCAACATATCTCAATTACAAGGCCAATCCCTATTTATATGCGTAACAACGTGAAACACACTCAAAATTTGAACATTCCAGAACCCATAAGACAAATTAAGCAATCCAACCAAAAGCCAAATCCTCCCCTATCCCTACTTCTCTTCTGTGACCATATTCTGGTGTCAATGGAGCTTGCTTGCAGACTTCAGAAACATGGGCGACGCTAGGTACAAGCTGATGTCGCCGACGAAGCTCTCAATTTCGAGGTCGCCTTGCGTCACGATTCCGATGGGGCTCATTTAACTATTATGTCAATTGCTTTAATCATCACTTGTTTATTGTGTAGGTAAGTGCTCTATCTTTGCAAACCTTTCAATGACTTCATTTTGTTCTTCAACTCATCATTTTGCTCTCACAAGCATTTCTAGATTTTAGTCTTCATCCACCTCATCTTGTTTAATTGCACATTAAGTAACCACCGTATCTTTTAGCATATGTAGAACATAACTAATCATTGGAGTCTTGAGTTAACACAAAACTGATCATTTGAGTCTTGAGTTAACCAATAGTTAATGCACTTGCTACCTATTATCTTTTTTCCCCCCTTCAAATCTTATGATTTTTATTTTGTTTATGTGAAACAAGTAAACAACCAACTATCCCAATTGCTTAAGCTGTTGAGTAAGGGTCATATGAATGGTTTGGGGGAAAGGATCGAGCTCTTGACGGCTTGGTCTTAATGGCTCTGGTACCATGTCAAACAATCAATTATACCAAAAACTTAAGCGGGTGTTGAGTAAGGGTCACATAAATGACTTTATATTATTATTTCTAAAGTTTCAATTGATGTTGTTTTTGTTAACATGATGTATTTTCTAGATTTGATAACCTTGTTTCTTTGTTTATAGTGTTGGTTTTGAAACTTGTTAGATAGAACTAAATCAACGAAAATATTTTGGGTTCAGTTTCTTGTGGCTTGCCTTGACCTAATGACCTTAAAATGGGACAATTTGAAAAAATTAAAAAGCACAATATGACTTTACATTCTTGAGCTTATTTCATGGAATTGTTTGATTACTTTTATCAGGTGGCTACTTCCCCTGCATTTTGGCTTATATTTTGTGTTCAATTCCATTTTATCTTTTTTGTCCTCAAACGTGCACCTAGGAATTACTTATTGATAATTTTATAAAAAAGTTTTAGGGTATGGTATACTGGTGGTCTATTTCTAAGCCTAAGGACATGTTATATCCCTTGTGAAACAGGTTTTGTTGGCTTGAATCTAAAAGCAAGATTGCTTGTCAACAAATATATTATTTGATGGTTGACTAATTTATGGCGTGATAGTCCCCAATGTATATATACATGTCTTAATTTTTTGCTATATAGATTGTAATTGCAGAAGCTTGTATTTGAGCACCTTCACTGAGATGCCATTGTCTTGGTTTTTTTATCAAAGACTAAGCAAACCAACTAACCAAAGCAGTTCTGGTTTACCTGTTCTCTCTTAATCTCTCTAGATGGTTCTATATTTTCTTCTAACCTGCTTCATGATTTGCAAACCTTCACTGAGATGTGCCATTGTCTTGGTTTTTTTATCAAAGACTAAGCAAACCAACTAACCAAAGCAGTTCTGGTTTACCTGTTCTCTCTTAATCTCTCTAGATGGTTCTATATTTTCTTCTAACCTGCTTCATGATTTGCTAACCATTAAAATGTGGTCTTGATGCAGTTAATAAAAAAGGAGAAAAGCTTGTATGTTTTGGTTCGTTCTCAAGGTGATAGCAATGTGAGAATTTACTTCATCTTCAACTCCTAACAAAATGCCCTGCGAAATTTCTGAGATTGCTTCTATCGGTTGGTTTTTACTTCTGCAAAATTACTTGCGAAATAATTTCAGAGAGGTGATAGCAATGTGAGAATTTACTTCATCTTCAACTCCCTGAAACATCACACTGGCTCCTAGCCTTTCTCCCCAAAACCCTCATCATTATATAGAAACCAATCATGAGGGAAGAAACTACAACTACTGTCAATATACGCTTATGCTCTTCTTGAACCTACAACTACAACCTGCCTCAGATTTTCGCCTCTATCCCCTGAATTTCGCATCTCTCCCCTCAGATATTCTATACACTGAAGATTTGAATCCCTTTTATTAGTTCACTACTGATCTAAGTATACTTTGGAAAGTTCTTATCCATTGGTTAATGCAAAAATTGTGTGCATGTGATTGCTGAGAAAGTTGAAAGAACATACATTACAAACACTAAATGTAGTTAATGCTTGGTGCTTTCTGTCTAGTTTAGGAAAACAATTAGTTGATGAAACTTAAAGGAACTCAGAAATACTCTCTAATTAAGCAAGGGAAAACCCAAAACTCGACCTTCTAACATTTTATGCTTTTTGATTAAGAATGAACTGCATTCATCTATACATTTATTAAGAGTGTTTTTAAGTATTTAGATCCTCTTTGCTCATACACATTTATTATGCTGTTGTTCCTATCTTTTTCATATTTCTGATTGAGGAAGGTGTAAGGTCTGAATTTTGTTAGAAGGAAATATTAAAAGCAAGGAGTAAAGAAAGGAAGGTAGACAAAAATGATATGGAGAGTTTGGGGTTGTCTATTTCTAAGGCTGGGACTCCCATTGAGAGACTATTTCCCGGTAACTTGACAAAATTTGCAGAAAAAAGATACACACTTTGCGTATAGAATTGCTACTGATATTACTAAATGCTCCTGTATTGAACTTTTTAATTTGTAGAGAGGACACTTCATTGGTCAAAGAATTAGTTTTATGTTAGTTTTTAGATTTAGTGAAATTTTTCCAGGAAAAAAGAGAAGGAAAATACAAACAAAGCTTATTAAAATAAACACTAAAAGTTTAATGCACCATTAACCTCTACTAAATTTTTTTGATCCTTTGGAATGAAGTGAAATATTTATTATGAACTTTCTTATAAGATCTGCTATAAGCATTTGTCAGGAATGTGAAAGTGAATTACTTATGAGTTTCTATATCATGAATTACATGTCATGCCATATAATTAGTAGAACTGAACCTTTTATATTCTTTTATTAAACTGTGGAAGGCTCTGTCTCCGTAGCTGCTGGGGGAAGGAGGCGTAGTTGTAGAGGAAACCTTGTATCTGATTATAATGCATCCAAATCATTTTCTTTAATAAATTTATTTGATGATTATTTTGTAAGTCTTTGATAGTGCTCGAAATGTGGAGTCTGCTATGATAATCTTTTATTTACCTTTGATAGTGCTGCTATATGTGTTTACCAGTGATAATCTTCTTTTTTAAAAATGACCATATATAAAGTTGTTATCGGAGCTGCAATGGCATTAATCTTCACTTTCTGCACAAATTATTTCAATTAAAGAATTTGGGATAGTAACATAGTGACTTAAGGATAACATAATCTTTGTATGAAGTCTTAACTTCAAATATCATTTAATTTTTTTCTTGACCCAGGTAACTGTTATTGCAGCTCCAGCAAGTCTAAAGATTGAATTTCAAGGCAATGGTGGTCATGCAGGAGCTCTCCTCATGCCTTAATAGGTGAATGCTATTTTCAAATGGATGTTCCTTTTATATTGCACCCTTATTCTTTTCTTTTGTTGCAGTGACTTCATCTGCAACACCTTTTAAAAAAAAACTTTATGTGCAACACCTAATCACCTATATATTCCATGTTTAGCTTATGCAACACCTATATATTCTATGTTTAGCTTATCCTAGTTTGATTTCCCATTACCCTACGTTGAGTGACTTCTTATGAGCAAATACATCTAGTTCCATTAGAATTGGTAAGAGTTCCAGTATATGAATTTTATGTTTTTTTTAGTAATGAAGTTTGCTTTAATAAAATTCTCCATTGTATGTTAAATTAAGGGTTAATGGTCAAATTAGTCTCTGATTTTGTAATCGAGTTTGATTTTACTCCCTCGGCGGAAAAATTACGTTTAGTGGCTGTCATTTTTATAATTACTGGTTTTTTACTGCCACTAAACATAATTTCTCCATTGAAGGACTAAATCAAATTCGCTTACGATATTAGGGACTAATTTAACCGTTGACTATATGTTAAGATTTAGTTTATTATAAGTCTTATCTCATAGAGATATAGTTAAGTTTTGTTTCTCTATTTTAGATTAGTATCTATTTAAATAGAGATAGGTTTAGATAGATTTAGTTTCTTTTTATCTCTTTGTTAGTCTATATATATTTTGTAGATAGTCAAGTATTATTATATAAAATATACGCAGAAATATATTTTCATCAGATTCAAGTTGGTATCATAGCAAGTTTCGATCCTACCGCTTGAGGGGGCTCCTCTCGCGTGAGCCCTCTCGCGGGGCTTTCCAAATCTCTTTGGATTTAATTTTCCTTGTGCTTTGCTTCCGCGCTTGTTAGCCTCGTTTCTTTCTGATTATGGTCCCCTTTGTCTTGGAACCCTAATAATGTTCAGTCGTCGTTTGTATTTTTTTTTATAGCAAATGTTAATTGTTAGTAAAGTTAGTAAATTAGTCCCTCCTCAAGGTTCGAACCTTGGACCTTTCACCCTTCATCCCACCCAACCCTTATGTCCCCTAGTCCTGGTCGTCGTTCGTGATGCCGCTTCCATAGAAAGGTTCGCCCTACTCTCCTCGTTTTGTTCCAAAGGTCATCATTTTAAATGATGTGGATGTTTATTGGGAGAGAGATGAAGCCGAATTAAAAGTACTTTTAGTCCCCCACAAATTCCTATTGTGCAAACGAAGTTCTTAACCTTTAAAAATATCAAGAACTTCAGCATCTTCATCTCTTTCTTCATACATTCTTCATCATCCTTTTCATTACTACCCGGGAAAATCCAGATTTTAGTTCCAATAAGAAATATTGGAAAGAAAACTCTATAATTGATTGGTGCAAGATCAAAATCATCAATCCAAAGTCATCTTCATAGAAATAACAACCCATAAATCCCCATGCCATGATACCCACAAAAAAAGAACCAGAAAAGGAAGGAGGGAGAACCAACAACACATTAATTCAAAGTAGAAAGGAAAGGGAAAAGAAGGATAAGGGTAAAAGGGAATCATGAGTTCCAAATCCAAATTGTGATACCTAAATCTTCAATTCATTCTCACTTTTGTTTGTGATGTTTGAGAGCCACAAAATCTGAAGCCACACCCAAAGAGTTTGCAGAAAGTGTTAAATCAGATCTCTAGATAAAGCTCTCGCCATGACGAGTTGGAGAAGATGGAGTGTGGGCAATGGCAGAGGCGGGCATCGTGTTCCTCACGAGCCCTTTTGCATTGCCACGAGCATCAGGGAGAGTCTCCTTCTTCCTCATCATCGATTTGTTGTTCTTCTGGTTCTCTCCCCTCCCGCGATTACTTTCTCCCTTCCCTTTATGTGCTCACCATTCGCGTGTATCGCATAGAAATTGTAGAAATTGCATGTGGAAATTTGGTTTGATAAAGCTTATTTTTTATGTGCTAAAATGATTTTGGGAATGTGAAGGTGGGAGAGAAAATGATTTTGGGTTCTTTTGATTTCTGGGTTTGAGTTTAGCCATTTGTTAAATTTCTAGACATTTTTATGGAGATGAATGAAGGAAGATGAAGAACTTGATGAAGATGAAGAATAATTCTGGTTTTTTTTTTTAATTAACTTTTTGACTTAATTGCATTTTTGGTCCCCAAATCCGTTAGATTTTGGACGAAAAATAAAAGAGGAACCAAGAATGTTGATGTAGAGTAACGTCACAGACTAAGAGTACTATCTTTGAAGTTTAAGGACTTCGTTTGCAGAATAAGAATTCGTGCTCTTAAGTCTAAGGTAATTGTTAAACGCACCCCCCTGACATCTAATCCCACCCCCTCAAAATGGTGAAAAGTCAAAAATACCCCTTTAAAATAAAAACTTTCCCTTTTCATCTCCTTCCTTCTAAAAAGTGGTAATAAGCCTAAAACGGATAAAAGATGAGGAAGTTATGCCCGTTACAAGTCATGCCCTTTAAAGTTCTTCCCTTAACTTGTAACGGGCATAACTCCCTTATCTTTTATCCGTTTTAGGCTTATGACCACCTTTTAGAAAGCTCCAATAGTCTACTTTCATAAGAGCTACCTACGCACTTTGAAGTGCGTAGTTAACGCACTTTTGAAGTGCGTAGAGAACACTCACGCATGCGTAGGGAGAAAATCCAAGGGAGTTTTTGGATTTTACATATGTAAGGGGGTGGAATTAAATGTCAGGGTGCGTTTAACAATTACCCAAGTCTAATTAGTACCATTGTTGATCAGTATCATGTACTTTCTCATGTGCTACTCCTTGAATTCCATCACTTTTGTTGTGTTAGCTTTTCATCTATTTTTAAAAAATATTGTTGTTTTAGACTTCTAAAACTATTTATTTCACTTTCTTTCATCTATATCCTCATTTAATATTATATTTCCTACATACCACCTCTTATTTTTACTTATCACAACTCTCATCAATTACTTAACCAATAACTATTATTTTCTCTCTTAATATAATTTAACTTTATATAATGATGTTTAAGTCAATTTATACATCTATTAATCAACTACTCCCTCTAATCCACAAAGATTGTTGTTTAAGGTTTTGACACAAAGAGTAAGATAACAAATTAACAATTATTGATAGGGTAATATTACTAAAGTATCCTTATTTAATTTTACTAGTACCATGTGCAACTATTAAATTATACTTGGATAGAGAAGAATGTACTTAATAGAAAAGAGTTGTAGTTGATAAATATGAAATGTGATAAGTGGGAGAAAATTTATTAAATGAGGGTATAAGTGAAAAAATGATGAAGAGACGCTGAAATCAGTACAGAACCAAATTGGCGAGTGCGAGAGGAATTTGAGATTGAAGGAAGAGGATTGCAACTGCAAACTGGAGATGATGGATCGGTTAATAAGTGAGCGTGAGATAGAAATCAAGATGTATGGCCTCGACCTCGGCGCGAAGGAAAGTAGGCCTTGCGTGGTTGAAGGGTTGATTCGGGAGCGGGAGCAGGAGCTCTGGGCGAAGCAGATTGAGTTACGCAGTATTGACAAGGGGCTTAGGGTGAAGATGAAGGAAAAAGGGTTCGGTGAATTTTCGGTGAGAATTGCTCACTGCAATGAAGAGGAAGAGCTTGATTTGATGTAGAGGTTGAAGCAATTTGAGGGAAGAGTGAAGGAGATTGAATTGAGGGAGAAGCAATTTGAAGGACAAGCCAAGGGATTTTGATTTAAAAAAATACAAATTTTGATTAATCTATTTTGAAGATTGGAGGTGTTATTTGATTTACGGTTCAGAAGATTTGATTTTGATTTTGGGTTAGTTTGATTTGGGGTAGGACTCTATTAAGAGATTTTGTGGGGTAAAAACTTTAAATTAAGTTTTTGAATTAAAAAAAAATAAAAAATTCCACATATTGGATCATTAATCCAGTCATCAGTCCACGTCAACTCCGGTCATCAAGCTCGCCGGAGCTCCGCCCTCCGGCCAGGACTAGACACAAACATGGTGCAATCATGAGGACCATAAGCACAATATTTTTCAGGGAGAGATCAATCTCAAAAACCTTATAAAGACAGGGACCAATTTGATGATTAACCTTATATATTACTCCATTTAAGAGATTAAAACGTCTTTTGATATCAAAACTCATTTCTCTATTTCTGTTCAATCAAATGAAGGAGAGGGAAACTTGTCATTCTTTCTTTCCTCTCACCTTTTCATTTTAGATACATTCTTCTATCAAAACAAATACCTTATAAAATCTACTATATTTTTCTCATCTTTATCCGTAATAATCTCTTCTTTCTTTCTCTCATCCAAACAAAACATTAGCATTAGGAGATTTTCCAGGAAGTTTCTCCCACTCCACTATTATATCATTGATTTTGTAATGAATCTCAACCAAACATCACATACGACTTTTGAAAATTGTCATATTTCCAGTCCTCGAAATATCTCAGATTGGCATTATTGCATAAGATAGAATCATGTGACAGTACTGTTGGGGTTTTGGGCTCCCTTCCTATGTGGAGAAAGGCCCAAATATGTAAGCCCACTTTGTCTCACTTAAACAAGTGGAGAGGGGTCAGCTAGGGTTGAGAGAGAGGTTTAATTTGGAGGTGATAAGCCTACCCTTGTGGGCTATACTGATTCTGATATGGCTGGAGACATTGATTCCAGAAAGTCCACTTCAGGCTACTTGATTAAGTTTGCAGGGGGAGCTGTAGCATGGCAATCCAGATTGCAGAGGTGTGTTGCATTGTCCACTACTGAGGCAGAGTTCATTGCCATTACAGAAGCATGCAAGGAATTGATTTGGTTGAAGAAATTCTTGCAGGAGCTTGGTTTTGTGCAGGACAAATACTTGTTGTTTTGTGATAGTCAAAGTGCTATTCATCTTGGTAAGAATTCAACTTTTCATTCTAGGTCCAAGCACATTGATGTGAGGTATCATTGGATACGCGATGCTTTGGATGCTGGGTTGTTGGAATTGGCCAAAGTTCATACAGATGATGATGGTGCTGATATGATGACAAAGGCATTACCGAGAAGCAAGTTTGAAACTTGCTGTGAGATCGCCGGTTTGGCGGTTCTCTCCACATAGTTGTGAGGGGGAGATTTGTTGGGGTTTTGGGCTCCCTTCCTATGTGGAGAAAGGCCCAAATATGTAAGCCCACTTTGTCTCACTTAAACAAGTGGAGAGGGGTCAGCTAGGGTTGAGAGAGAGGTCTAATTTGGCAAGAGAAGCAAAGAGAAAAGTGAGAGAGAAGAGAAGAAAAAGGATTTTCGCACAAAGTCTGAGCAGCGTTTTTAGATCTGCCGCCACGCCTTCGTTCACCGTCCGATCGGGCTGAAATTTGGACAGCAGGTTCGTGACTCGTGGTTCTTCAATCTGAACGGTGTGATCGGCGAGATGATTCATGTGTTGGGAGAAAACTGCGTCGGACAGTAGCTGCAAAATCTGGTTTTTCTGGTTTTCTTGGTTCTCTATTTCATACTTGTTGCTTAGTTGCTTGGCCATTGTTGTGCACGAATTGTGCTATGTATTAAGACTCTCTTGTAACCTGATTTGATTATAGTGGAGCTCTATTACTGGCTTGGTCCCGTGGATGTTTTCCTTCTCACATTGAGAAGGTTTTTACCACGTTAAAAATCTTGGTGTCTCTTTGTTTGTGATTTTTAGTTGCTGCATTATTTGTTGTTGCTCCTCACAGATTCAGCAAGTTGGGGAAATTATTATCCGCTGTGCATTGCTTTGTTAGAGTTGTTATTGTTATTTGTGTTGAATTTCCCATCAGAGTGGCATCAGAGCTCTTCGGTTAAGGGGCTGTTTGACTTGTTTGAATGATGGAGGCAAACACAAATAGAATGATCTGCTTGAATGGCACTAATTATCACTTGTGGAAGGGCAAGATGAAGGATCTGTTATTTGTGAAGAAGTTGCATCGTCCTGTGTTTTCTACTGAGAAGCCGGAAGATATGTCTGATGAGGAATGGAATTTTGAACATCAGCAGGTTTGTGGTTTCATTAGGCAGTTTGTAGAAGACAATGTTTACAATCACATTGCTAGTGAGGAACATGCAAGATCCTTGTGGCAAAAGATTGAGTCTTTGTATGCTTCTAAATCAGGGAATAATAAATTGTATTTGTTGAATTCCTTGATGAATTTGAGGTACAAGGAGGGCACTTCTATTTAAGATCACTTGAATGATTTTCAGGGGCTCCGAGATCAATTATCAGGAATGAGCATCAAGTTTGATGATGAAGTGTTGGGGCTATGGCTACTGAATACTCTACCAGACTCTTGGGAAACTTTTCGAGTTTCAATTACTAATTCATCCCCAGATGGTGTTGTCTCTTTTGAAAATGTAAAGGGCAGCATTCTTAATGAGGAGATGAGAAGGAAGGCACAGGGTACTTCATCTCATTCCGAGGTACTTGTTACTGAGAGCAGGGGGAGAAGTCAGAAAAAGGAACCGAAAGGGAATAGAGAGAAAAGCAGAAGTGCAAGTAGAGAGAACAACAGAAGTAAGTCCAAGTCCAGATACAAGAATGTAGAGTGCAACTATTGTCACAAAATGGGGCACATACAGAAGAACTGTTTTATATGGAAACGGGAGAGCAAAGGCAACAAGGGCAAGCAGAGAGAGAAGGATCATGATGATGATGACCGTGTTACTACTGCTACTTGTGATGATTTGATTATTCTCCGTGACCATGATTTAGTCAATCTTGTATCAGATGAGAGCATGTGGATAATTGATAGTGGTGCTACACTGCATGTTACACCAAGGAAGGATTTCTTCACATCTTACACTTCTGGTGATTTTGGTGTGTTGAAGATGGGCAATGATGGTGTGTCTAAGGTTGTTGGTATTGGTGATATTTGTTTGCAGACCAACATGGGAGTGCAGTTGTTGCTTAGAGGAGTCAAACATGCTCCAGATGTTCGCTTTAATTTGATATCTGTGCATATGCTTGATGAGGGTGGTTATGATAATCACTTTGGTTCTGGAAAATGGAAACTCACCAGAGGTAACTTGGTTTTGGCCAGAGGGGAGAAAATTAATAAACGGTATTGGACTAAAGCAATGGTTGCTAGAGAAAGTGTGAACGCCATGGATATGGAGGCTTCTTTGTGGCACCGCAGGCTTAGTCATATCAGTGAAAAAGGGCTGAATTGTTTAGCTAAAAAGGATGTGCTTCCAGGATTGAAGAGTGCAGAGTTGAAGAAATGTTCTCATTGCATGGCTGGCAAGCAGACTAGAGTATCCTTCAAGAAGCATCCTCCCTCAAGGAAGTCCGAGTTGCTTGAATGGGTGCATTCTGATGTTTGTGGCCCGTTGAAGGTAAAGTCTTTTAGTCGTGCACTTTACTTTGTAACCTTTATTGATGATTGTTCCAGGAAGCTTTGGGTCTATGCTTTGAAGACAAAAGACCAAGTTCTGGAGAAATTCAAAGAGTTCCATGTTATGGTGGAGAGACAGTCAGGCAAGAAGCTGAAATGCATTCGTACTGACAATGGTGGTGAGTATTGTGGTCCATTTGATGTTTATTGCAAGCAGCAAGGTATCAGACATGAAAAGACTCCTCCTAAAACTCCTCAGCTGAATGGTTTAGCGGAGAGGATGAACAGGACTTTGATTGAGAGAGTTAGGTGTATGCTTTTTGAAGCAAAGTTACCTAAGCACTTTTGGGGTGAAGCATTGTACATGGCAGTGCATGTTATTAATCTCTGTCCTGCAGTTGCTTTGAATGCAGATGTGCCAGACAAAATCTGGTTTGGCAAGAATGTTAGGTATGATCATTTGCGTGTCTTTGGTTGCAGGGCATATGTGCATGTTCCAAAGGATGAAAGATCCAAGTTGGATGCGAAGACAAGGCAGTGTATCTTTATCGGTTATGGTCAAGATGAATTTGGCTACAAGTTGTATGATCTTGTTGAGAAGAAGTCAGTTAGAAGCCGTGATGTGAAGTTCATGGAAGACCAAACCATTGAAGACATTGATAAGATGGAGAAGACTACACCCGAGAGAGATAGCAGTTTGTCTGATGTTGATCCAGTTAGGACACCTGTTCATGATTTGGGTACTGGTGAGAATAATGTTCAGAATGATGAACAACATGATGATGTTGATGATCAGCAGCAGCTTGGAGATGATGTAGATGTTCCTGTTGATGATGTTGAAGAGGAACATGAGATGTCACAAGATGAGAATCTTGGTGAAGCTCCTGAACCACCTCAAGTTCAACCTTGGAGGTCTAATAGGCAGAGGAAACCATCTACCAGGTATTCTTCTGATGACTATGTTACCTTGACAGATGGTGGTGAACCTGAGTTTTTTCAAGAGGCCATGGAGAGTGATGAAAAGAAGAAGTGGCTGGATGCTATGCAAGATGAAATGAAGTCTTTGCATGATAATCACACTTTTGATTTGGTGAAATTGCCAAAAGGCAAGAAGGCTTTGAAAAACAGGTGGATTTACAGGGTGAAGCAAGAGAGTAATTCTACATCTCCGAGGTATAAAGCCAGATTGGTGGTGAAAGGTTTCAGACAAAGAAAGGGTGTTGATTTCAATGAGATTTTTTCTCCTGTGGGGAAGATGTCATCCATTAGAACCGTGTTGAGTTTGGCTGCTACTCTTGATTTGGAGGTAGAGCAAATGGATGTAAAAACTGCTTTCCTTCATGGTGATTTGGAGGAAGAGATTTACATGAAGCAACCTGATGGTTTTCTTGTTGAAGGCAAGGAGGACTATGTTTGCAGGTTGAGGAAGAGCTTATATGGCTTGAAGCAGGCTCCACGCCAGTGGTACAAGAAGTTTGAGTCTGTTATGTGTGAGCAAGGCTACAAGAAGACTACTTCTGATCACTGTGTCTTTATTAAAAAGTTTGTTGATGATGATTTCATTATCCTGTTATTGTATGTTGATGACATGCTTATTGTTGGGAAAAATATTTCCATGATTGACAGGTTAAGAAGCAATTGGGCAAGTCATTTGCCATGAAAGACATGGGAGCTGCTAAGCAGATTCTTGGTATAAGAATCATGCGTGATAGAAAAGAGAAGAAACTTTGGCTGTCACAGGAACACTATGTTAAAAGTGTAACACCCTGATTTCGGTGGCGTTACTTTAGTAACCAAAAGTAAACTTAATGCGGAAAAACGTGAATATTTTTTTTTATAATAACTAAGACAAGACTGAATTAAATAAAACCCAAGTATGAAAAGCAATAAAACTAATATACAAAATATATAACAGCCCCCGCTGTAAGCAGCAACCTCGTCACGAGTAAACCTCCAGTGACGGGTATTAGAAGAGTAGCGCCCGTAGGCAATATGTACAAACCAAATGAAAAGGGTGAAGTGTCCGCAACACCATCCCTCAAAACTGAGAATAAGCTGACCCAATGGTCTGAAAATAAGACCTCCTAAGTCCAACCAACTCTCTGTGATTCCCGTAAAGAAACCACACAAAAAGCTATAGGCGGAACTACCCTATCCCCAAAGAAACAAATGAAGCAAAGACTGTCAAAGCTAAAACTCTACTCCTACACTAATCCTAACTCGAGGAGCTCACACCAGCACTAAACCTACGTGCTAGCATGATCGTCGTCTGAATCAGAATCCAGAACGACTAAGTCTACCAACCCTATCCGTCCTCCCCTCGCAACCGCAATACGCTCTAATGCTGGACTCACGGGCTTAGGGCCCGAACCCTGATCATCAATGATCGCAACACTGGGTGTACTGGACTCTGCCGAAGGCACTCCCACTGGCTTCTCCTCTGAGGGATCCTCGTCCTCTGAAGATGACGGTGGCGGCGGTGCTCCTCCAAATCCTGGTCCACAGTGAACGCCCGGTGGCAAGTTGAAGCTGACAGAGCATCTCCTCAGCACTCCTGACCTCAAGAGTCCTCCACTATCTACATGGTCCTCCATGATCCTCCCGGAGTATGTCGCGCGATGGCTAGCGGGGTCTACCACCCACGAACCGGGGTCATCCAGGTCAATCATCTCATATCTGATCCCCCCCGAAGGGTGGACCATTGTGAACCAGTCCGCAATGGACATCTGACAAAAGGCGTTGTCCGCCAAAACACACACAGAAGACGCGAGGGTCAACTCTAAAGAACTATGTAGATAATAAACCCAATAGGTACAAATAATAGATAGCCACTTAGGCTTATAACTAGAGATATCATTCCTAGGGTTGCATGTTCCACAATAACATAAACGCAATAATAGCAGATAACATGTTCCAAATAGGATTAACAATTACCAATCACACTCAACAACTAAATTAGTATGCATGTTGCATGATATGCAATGCAGGTTAACCCAGTCAACCAATATGCTTTCCGGAACGGATGGACATCAACGGATCAGCCCTAGCACCAGCCACGGTGGGACCATTTCGGCCCGCGTGCCTCTTACTCCAACAACAACGGTAGTCAGATCAGCCGTAACCCGTAGGTCTGCCATTTCGGTCTGCTACAAGAGTCGTCTACAAACGCTCTTACACGGCATTCCGGGTCTTATGATCATTTTGGAAACCGACGAGGTCCAGAGTACGTCCTGCGTTAATACCTCATTAATGTTGCATGAATGCAGGATGATTAGTCAAACAACGTCTCCGATCTCACTCGACACGTCGCCACGTGTTCTAGCTAAATTAATGTCTCTAAAAGCTTACCCTAAGGTAAAGTCGATACTGCGACAAAAGACACTTCTTCACAACAACACATGACCCACGATGATCTCCAAATCATCCGACTCATCTCAATCCGATAGTCACAACTGCTCAACGAGCACAGAGTATCACACTCTCGGAAACTAATGGTTTCCCGGACTTATCCTCTGGATAGCCCAACAACACATAGCTGCTCCAACAGCACAAGAGTATCAACATACTCAACAAGCCCAACAACACAACTGCTCCAACAGCACAAGAGCATCAACATACTCAACACTTCTCAACACTTGGATCCGACGACACTTCTCGTTTTCCAAAACTAGGATTTGCATCCTAAGCTTCCTTTCGAGTTTATTATCATTAATTGAAGATTTAGAGGTTGTTTAATGTCTTATGAGTTTTCTTTTCAAAATAATATCCTTTTAGTCTTATCGCAAAATCTTATAAGTTCTCGGGATCACCAAATCCCCAAATGATACCAGAGAATGTCTCGATCCATGAAACACCATAACAAGGTCCGAATCTCATTCGTCCTATCAAACTTTCTCAAAAATCTCAAAATAAAATCGGCATGACCTGCCCGCTATTCTCACTACTCAGAATCTCAGATTTCAGTACAAAAGTATAATTAACTCAGCACAATCAATCAACATGTCATATATCAACATATTAAGCAATAATAACATAGCACTTAGCATATAAGGCATGCATCACACATCCTAAATTACCCAATTAGCACTTAGCATGAAGATTCAATCTCAAAAGCATTCAGTAGATGAATCATCTACATTGTCAGCCGAAGCCTCAGAAAACATTTTTTTTCTAATCAAACACAAACAAGTGCATAAACAGTAAACAATGTCGAAAGCATCGACCCTAAGCATTATCTAGAGATTCAGTGAGAAGCCCTCACCTGCAGATTCTCCAGGGTTATCTCCTAAAGCTCCTTCACAATCAAAGCCTTGCTCCGCTGGAAATTCCTCAAAATCACCTTTAGAGCAAAACCACAGAAATACTATCAGAATCTATCAGAAATTAAGCTATCAATACATCACTAAGGTTGCACGAAGTAGTACATACTCCGAGGTACGATAATCTAGCGCGAAAGGACAAGTTTTCAGAAAAGGAAATTTTCCTCCTCCCCCCTATAGGGCTCGGCCACTTTAGGTAATTGTAGGACTCGATTTTTCTTCGATCAAACTTGGTTCCTATGCTATCATTAGCCGTAACTAAGGGTATTCTAAACTCGGAAAAATTATCGGATCAAAAACTGTCGCAGGGGTATTTTGGTCATGATTTTTAACTTAGAATTTCAAAACTGAAATCCCAAAAGCAAATTTGACAGGGACGTTACTAACGACGTTTATGACAACTAATCCTACTAGCACTAAGCTAAGGCGATAGTTTTCAGCCTAAAGGTTGAAGCTTTACTCAAAAAATGGGTATTTAAGGCATAAATTGATTCCGGCGGAATTTCGGCGACATTACGGAAAATCTAATCCGGCAGAAGTGATCTTGGGCACATAAGGAAGATGTTTAGAATCAAAAATGAAATATTCAGGATAGTTTTGCAAAAACCTCAAAACTATCAGCTCAGAAAAGTCTATAGAAAAGCTATGGAAAAAGCGATCAGAGGTAAGGATTAGCGACTATACCTCGAAACCTTGAAGTAGCAACTGATCAATCAACGATCAAGCAAGAAATGAAGAAAATCTCTCCTCCTCCTTCCCTTGTGAAACTCGCGGCTTTGAGAGAGAAAATGGGTATGGTTTTGTGTTTTTTTCTCATTTCTTGGCTATATATAGAGGTTGGCAAAACGCGGTAAAATGAAAGTTTCGCGAATCTGATTTTTCTGGCTTCATTCTCCGTGAATTATAAGATATGTTTTGGCGAAAGAATTCCAAAACTAAAATGAGGTCTCCTTGTATTTTTGGCCACTAATGCATAGTCGGTGTAAAACTATTTTACCCGGTAAGTTGCTTTTTGCATCGGATGTCGGAATAGAAAACTTCCTTCTGAAGAAAGATTGAAATCATCAAGAGAAATGGGTGTACGCGTGTTGAATCTTCATTTGATGTTCCGAATAGAAAAAGTCCTCATAGTCGGGTGATTCTAGGGTTTTGAAATACCAGGGTTTCGGTTTCGGCAAACTTCCGATGATTGGAATCGGACGTTCGTAGATCCTAGAGTTTCGCCTCGAAACGATTGTGATATATGGAAAAAGAGAAGTTCTAACATTTCTCTGAAGATTTTTGGAATTAACTTCCATCGTGCTTATAAGTGAAAACTAGCTGTATACTAGAGTTTCTGACCTAGGTTTAAGCGTATATCGATTGTGCTATAACTTTTATCGACTTTGGTACAATCCTTAGACTTTTCCTGAACTTTCTCCTTCATATATTTATTTCATTTGGTAAACTCTAGTTCAGGTTTCCTTTCACGATACATCAACCCTAATCGTGAATAGGATTCTATTTACTTGGCATAAGTTCAAAAACTTGGGCCCAAAAAGGGTGCTACAGAGGTTCCATATGCAAAAGGCTAAGGCGGTAAGCACTCCTCTTGCTCCTCATTTCAAATTGAGTGCTAAACAGAGTCCTTCAAATGAAGCTGAAAAATCAGATATGCAACGGGTTCCTTATGCATCTGCTGTGGGTAGTTTGATGTATGCAATGGTGTGCACAAGACCAGATATAGCGCATGCTGTTGGTACAGTCAGTAGATTTCTGTCTAATCCAGGTAGAGAGCATTGGAATGCTGTGAAATGGATTTTGAGATATCTTTATGGCACTAGTAGTATGAGGCTTTGTTTTGGAGGTGATAAGCCTACCCTTGTGGGCTATACTGATTCTGATATGGCTGGAGACATTGATTCCAGAAAGTCCACTTCAGGCTACTTGATTAAGTTTGCAGGGGGAGCTGTAGCATGGCAATCCAGATTGCAGAGGTGTGTTGCATTGTCCACTACTGAGGCAGAGTTCATTGCCATTACAGAAGCATGCAAGGAATTGATTTGGTTGAAGAAATTCTTGCAGGAGCTTGGTTTTGTGCAGGACAAATACTTGTTGTTTTGTGATAGTCAAAGTGCTATTCATCTTGGTAAGAATTCAACTTTTCATTCTAGGTCCAAGCACATTGATGTGAGGTATCATTGGATACGCGATGCTTTGGATGCTGGGTTGTTGGAATTGGCCAAAGTTCATACAGATGATGATGGTGCTGATATGATGACAAAGGCATTACCGAGAAGCAAGTTTGAAACTTGCTGTGAGATCGCCGGTTTGGCGGTTCTCTCCACATAGTTGTGAGGGGGAGATTTGTTGGGGTTTTGGGCTCCCTTCCTATGTGGAGAAAGGCCCAAATATGTAAGCCCACTTTGTCTCACTTAAACAAGTGGAGAGGGGTCAGCTAGGGTTGAGAGAGAGGTCTAATTTGGCAAGAGAAGCAAAGAGAAAAGTGAGAGAGAAGAGAAGAAAAAGGATTTTCGCACAAAGTCTGAGCAGCGTTTTTAGATCTGCCACCACGCCTTCGTTCACCGTCCGATCGGGCTGAAATTTGGACAGCAGGTTCGTGACTCGTGGTTCTTCAATCTGAACGGTGTGATCGGCGAGATGTTCATGTGTTGGGAGAAAACTGCGTCGGACAGTAGCTGCAAAATCTGGTTTTTCTGGTTTTCTTGGTTCTCTATTTCATACTTGTTGCTTAGTTGCTTGGCCATTGTTGTGCACGAATTGTGCTATGTATTAAGACTCTCTTGTAACCTGATTTGATTATAGTGGAGCTCTATTACTGGCTTGGTCCCGTGGATGTTTTCCTTCTCACATTGAGAAGGTTTTTACCACGTTAAAAATCTTGGTGTCTCTTTGTTTGTGATTTTTAGTTGCTGCATTATTTGTTGTTGCTCCTCACAGATTCAGCAAGTTGGTGAAATTATTATCCGCTGTGCATTGCTTTGTTAGAGTTGTTATTGTTATTTGTGTTGAATTTCCCATCAAGTACGTGTGACACGTTAAAAATAAAGGAGAAATTTTCGAATAAGTACACCAGCTTATAAAGTTGAAAAAATTGTATAAAGTGTTAGAATATAATAGAATATTAGGGTAGAATATTCTTTATTTATTTAGCTATGTAATTAGGCATGTAATCATGTTTAGATTTGTTTAGCTTTTATTATTAGTCAACTATGTGATTGTATAAATAGAGTGTTTGCTCATCAATAATATTCACGGAATACAATTCCTTCATGGTATCAAAAGCTAGTTCCGATCCTATGACCTAGCCTTAGTTTTTATTTTTCTTTTGTTTTTATTGTTTTTTTTTGTTTTGGCCGCCGCCGCCGCACCTTCTCCTGAACGTGCTGCCGCGCGCTAAAGCCGCCGCCCTCTATCCTTAGAGCGCCGCCATCGCCGCTGCTCTCACATGCGCGGCCCTTGCTGTGATCGAGCCTCCGCCGCACTCTACTCTTAGAGTGCCGCAGCTTGAGCCGCAGCCGCCGCCCTCTACTCTTAGAGCGCCGTCGCTCGCTCTCACTTGCAATCATTGCCGTGATTGAGCCGCCGCCGCTCTCTACTCTTGGAGTAGAGCGCTGCCGCCGCCTTTTTTATTTTATTTATTTTTAGTTTCTCCCTCACCTTCTTCTCTTCTTCTTCTTCCCTCAAAAAAAAAAAAAGAAAAGCAACGAATCCGCACCCGATCCGTTCCTTTCTCCTTCCTTTTACCTTCCCACAGCCGTCACAGCTGCCTACCACTTGTGCAGTCGCCGCCGCAACACCATACACGTGCATTGCACGCCGTGTTCGCTTGCCCAGATCCGTTCACGTTCTGTCATACCAACGGTTTCTCTTGCAAGCTCCGCCGGCCCACTCCTCCTCTGTGTCTGTCGACCTGCGTCGCCTGCGCCACCGGCCCGCCATCCTCTCACCCGGCCTCCTCGATGCCATCTCCTTCATCTGCGTTCCCACAACGCAATCCGCACCAGACCCGTGTGCTACCAGCCACCAGTCAACATCGCGCCACAGCAACCCAACGCCGCTCCTTCCTCCCTACCGGCGTTCTCTCTCGCGTCCGGCGTCCCTACGGCCGCACACCGCCGCCAGATTTTGCGCCTCCGTGTGCGGATCAACGTTCTTGGCCCTCCAAAATGTCCATCCCGCGCCCCAGATCCGACGCGTGCTGAGATCCGGGTCGTAGCCAAACAGGCTCGACCCCCGTTCCAGCCCAACTCCAGGGAACCCGGTTTGCCTAGGTTTCCTAGTCCTTGAACCGGACCGCTCGGTTCACCAAGGCAATCCGAAAAAAAAAACAGTTTATGTATTTTATTTTTCCTACTCCATCTTATGGCAGATCACTCCGATCCCGGCTCTCCGACGCCAACGGTTGTTCCTTACGCCAACAGTGGTTCCTCTTCAGGTCACCCGAAGTTTTCTCCGGCCGCTTTCAAGTTTGAAGGGTATTTTATTTTCCCCAACGGCCTACCTCAGGTTCTTTATGATGATTTTCACTCCAGTCTCAGCATCGTGAACCTCCAGCTTCGACTGCGGGGGTGTGTTAGAATATAATAGAATATTAGGGTAGAATATTCTTTATTTATTTAGCTACATAATTAGGCATGTAATCAGGTTTAGATTTGCTTAGCTTTTATTATTAGTCAACTATGTGATTATATAAATAGAGTGTTTGCTCATCAATAATATTCACGCAATACAATTCCTTCATAAAGTTATATTGTTTTTCACCTTTCTTAAGTTAGAATATTCCAGTGGCCGTTGATCTATATATTATACTTATATGATATAAAAAATATCATACTGTAAATTATTGTCTCAAAATATCATACTGTACATTATTGTCTGAAAAAGAAAATTGACTCAAAATGAAAAAAAAGTATTATACTGTAAATTATTGTCAGACGCGTTTATAGAATTTGTGAATGAAGGAGGCGGTCACAGAATGAGGAACGCGGATACAGAAAAAACTGCAAAAAAGTCATAAATCATAAATGCAAGTAGTTTATTACAAGTCAATTTATTTGAAGTTTCAACACCTCTTCGACGTAGTTGCCTTCTTATTCAGAAGATGCTTTCTATACATTTCCCACAATTTCTCCATTTCTAAACAATGTCCTTAGTCTTCTTTAGTAAATATGGATTGCAAGCAAATCCAAAGCAGCTCTTCATCTCAAACTATATGGAAATATGACGTGTTTCTAAGTTTTAGAGGTGAAGACACTAGAAACAACTTCACTGATCATCTTTTTGGCGCTCTTTATGAAAAATGCTTTGTTATATTCAAGGATGACATAAAGCTCACAAAAGGAGGAGATATATCCACTGAGCTTCTACAAGCAATTGAAGAATCCCAAATTTTGATTGTGGTCTTCTCAAAAAATTATGCTTCTTCCAAATGGTGCTTGCAAGAACTTGCAAAGATTGCTGATTGCATTAACGTACAAGGACAAAAAGTTCTGCCTATTTTCTATGATGTGAATCCATCTGATGTGAGAAGACAAAGTGGAAATTATGAAAAAGCCTTCGTGAAGCATGAAGAAAGATTCAAAGATCATATAGAGATGATTCAAACATGGAGGGAAGCTCTATCACAAGTAGCTAGTCTCTCTGGTTGGGATATCAGCAATAAGTAAGTAATCTCTTTTTTTTTTTTTTTTTATTCCAGTAGCTTATCAGCACTTTTAGTTATTTTCCTGCTATTAATTGATATTTTGTTGCCATACAAAAGCATTTTGCTGCAATTTGGGTATTTTATTAGAGCGGAAGTCCCATTGAGAAAATAAAGTAATGGAGAAAATATGAAACCAATAATTTAACGTTGTTCGACACATTGCCTACATTCACGACTGAATAGCCACAGAAAAATTCCACTATGATAAAAGAGAATTAATTACAAATTCACTCAGTGTTTCAGTCACTTCACAAAATGCAATTACACCCAATACCACTCTCAGTCAAGTCTCTCTCACACACTCTAATATATCACTCACACTATTAGAACAAGAGAATAAGAGATTGAGGAGACAACTCACAGTTGATTTTGGTGCGTCCTCATGAGGCATTGGGCATGGCTATTTATAGCCAAAGTTCATGAAATTCCAGCCACATGATTTTTTTCTTGGTGTGGCAAAAACTTGGCCACACATATTTGCCAATCATGTGGCTTCTCTAAATGCCATGTCTCTTTCCTTTTAGCCACAATATAATAAATCTCCATCTTGGCTAAAAGACTATCATAGCTTTCCTTCTGCTGCTCTCCTTCATGCCCGTTAGAATTTCAGAACTCTAATCCAGTCCATACAATGTTTGAACTTGGCTGTCGGGACTAGCTTTGTCTTCATGTCTACCAGGTTTTCTGCAGTGGGTATCTTCTCAACTCTAACCATTCCTTTCTCAACGATATCTCTGATAAAGTGCATCCTAACATCAATATGCTTAGTTCTTTCATGATACATTGGATTCTTCGTCAGATGTATTATGTATAACACTTTGACTATTGTAGTAGATGGTTGTTTCTTCCGGTTGTATACCCTACTCTTCAATTAGACCCTTCTCCCACATGCCTTCCTTTACAACTTCTGTTACTGTGATGTACTCCGCTTCAGTTGTAGACAAAGCAACAATTTACTGTAAAGTTGCTTTCCAACTAATAGTACAACCACACAGTGTAAAGACATATCTAGTGAGTGATCTTCGCTTATCCAGATCTTCGGCATAGTCTGAGTCAACGTATCCTTTGATCTTTCTCCTGACATCTTTGACATTTCCATATAACAACCCTATACCTGTGGTACTTTTCAGGTAGCGCATAATCCACTTCATAGCTTTCTAGTGAATTTTGTCAGGACTTGCCATATACTTTCTTACCATGCTTACTGCTTGTGCAATATCTGGGCTAGTGCACACCATGACATACATGAGACTGCTAACTGCCCTAGCGCAAGGTACATTTGACATCTTCTTTTCACTCTCAGTTTGTGGACCCAAGGCTGTCGAAAGTTTGAAATGAGTGAGTCGCCAATGGTGTAGTTACAGGTTTAACATTTTGCATGGCAAATTGTTCAAGTACTTTCTCAATGCACTTCTTTTGCGATAGAAAGAGCGTCCTTGCTCTTCTATCCATGTGAAGCTCCATTCCCAGAATTTTCCTTGCAGCTCCTAAGTTCTTCATTTCAAACTCCAAGCTCAATTGAGCTTTTAAGTTCTTATTTCAGACATGTTCTTACATGCGATCAACATGTTATTTACATAAAAGAGTAAGTAAATGAATTACTTATCTGCAAGCTTCTTGTAGTAGACACACCAAGCTCACTTCTGCAATAGCCATTTTCAAGCATGAAGGTGTGAAACCTCTTGTACCACTTGTCTGGGAGACTGTTGAGGCCAAATAAAGATTTCTTCAAAAAGCAGACATGATCTTCCTTCCCCTCGGACTTCAAATCCCTCAGGCTGCTTCCTGCAGATTAGTTCTTCCAGCTCACCATGCAAGAATGTTGTCTTGACATCTAGCTGCTCAAGTTGTAGATCAAATTGAGATACAATGGCTATTAGGATGCGAATAGAGCTATGTTTATCATAGGAGATAAAACCTTTAGCAACTAATCGTGCTTTACATCTTGCATCTTCAACTCCACAGATTCCTTCCTTCTTCTTGAAGACCCATTTGCATCTAAAAATGTTCTAAGCCTTTGGCTTTTCAACAAGAACCCAAGTACGATTCTAATGAAGAGATTCAATTTCCTCCGTTATGGCAGCAATCCATTGAGAAACTTCACTGTTGTTGACAGCTTCTCCGTAAGACTGAGGTTTATTATTAGCAATATTTAGAGCGTACGACACCAGGTCAGTATAGCCATACTTTTGAGGAGATTTTATTAGGGTTGTTAATGTCGGATAGCGTAGCATAGCGGCAAGCCCCAAAAAAGCTATTTTGAGCGCCATAGCGGACAATAGCGTCAAATAGCGGTGAATGGTGGAGTAGCGGTGAACCCTCAGGGCGCTATGCTATAGCTCTATTGCACCCCTATAGTGAGCTATTAACAAGCCTAGATTTTATCAGTCTGACAGGGTTATATCCTTTAACACTGTCTGGATATCCAAGAAAAATGCATTTCAATGCTCTTGCATAGAGTTTTCCTTCTTTGATATGAACATAAACAGGGCAACCAAATATTCTCAATTTCTCATAATTTGCAGGAGTGCCTCACCACATTTCTTATGGGGATTTTGAGACCAATGGCCGTTTGATATGAGAAAAAGTATTTTGCAGGGCAACCAAATACAGCTGGTTACTTGATCAACAACTTCATCCCAAAATACATTTGGCAATCTAGCATTTGACAACATACACCTGATTCTTTCAAGTAAATTTCTGTTCATCCGTCCCAAATTTGCAGTGTTCACAGAAGTCTAACTTTCCGACCGCACAACAATCCTTGCTTGCTCAACTCGGCTAGACCTATTTCACTAACATGCCCCATTCTCATATGCCATAACTTGGTGACATCTGAATCTTCTATTGAGGAGACCGCAACAATACATGTGATTGTGCTTCCTTGAAGCACGTAGAGACTATTCTCTTTCTTTCCCTTCATCACCACCATAACGCCTTTAGATATTCTTATAGCTCCCTTCACCTCTATAGCTATAACTTTTGGAATCTCAAGTTCCAAGGAAATCAATTTTTTCTTCAATTCTGGAACATGCCTTACATATGTCAATGTTCTCACGATTCCATCGATCATTTTGATTCTAATTGTGCCAATGCCGACGACCTTACAAAGAGCATTATTTCCCAGAAGGACCTTGCCTCCATCGAAGGGCTGGTAAGTGGAAAACCAATCCTTATTAGGACACATGTGGTATGAGCCTCCATAATCAAGTATCCATTCATCTTTTGAGTCATGTTCTCTGACACTATCATAGCCATCTACTACAACAACATCTCTAGATTCAAAAATATTTTCCTTGCCTTTGCGCTCTGGTCAATTCTTTCTAATGTGCCCTTCCTTGTGATAGTGAAAGCTTTTATATTTTCTAGGTTTTACTTTGAATTTAGACCTAGATCTCCCTCTTCCATCATTTTGATTTCATCTCTCTACTCTACCTCTATCAAAGAGACCTTCACCAGAGCCTTCAAATCTTGAATCCGATATTCTTTTCTTCAGTTCTTTCTAGTGCGGCGCAGCGTTGACTTCATCTTACGTAAGATTTTCTTGACCATGAATCATGGTGACAATGAAGTGCTCGTAAGAATTTGTAAGGGAACATAGTAGGAGAATTGCTTGATCTTCATCATCAATTTTAACATCGATATTCTTTAGATCAAGAATAACTCTATTAAATTCATCCAGATGATCTTTCATGGGTTTTCGTTCCTGCATTTGAAGAGTATATATTCTTTTCTTCAAATACACCCTATTGGTGAGTGACTTTGTCATGTACAGACTTTCCAGCTTCAACCATAATGAAGCTGTTGAAGTTTCATTAGACACTTCCCGTAGAACTTCATCTCCCAAGCACAGGAAAATTGCGCTATGTGCTTTATCCAGGATTTCATCCTTCTCATCCTCAGTTAGACTCTGCGGAAACTTCCCTCTACCTTACAAGGCTTTGCCCAAGTCTGGATGAACCAACAGAGCTTTCATCTTCATTTTCTAGAGGTTGAAATCACTTTCTCCAAATCAAATTTCGCACTCACCATGATGATCATATACTGGAACAATGTTTTAGTTCGTGAAAATACAATATATAGGTAAGTTTCCAGGAAAGAGAGGTGAGTCTTTAACAGACGAACTTAAGTAACGAGTCTTTCCTTAGCCGAAACTTTCCTAGACATGCATTTTCACACGACTATATTTTCCAATAACAAGAACAATTATTGTATGGTGTGGAAGATCAGACAATGCTGCAACCACAAAACATACTAAGAATTTTCTTGTAGATCTTGCAGCTTAGCTTCGAAGAGCTTTGATACCAATTTGTTGGAGCAGAAGTCCCATGGAAAAATTAAAGTAATGGAGAAAATATGACACCGAGAATTTAACGTGGTTTAACAATTTGCCTACGTCCACGGCTAAAGAGCAACAGAATAATTCCACTATGATAAAAGAAATTAAAATTTCACTCAGTGTTTCACTCTGTTCCCAAAACCTAATTACACCCAATATCACTCACTCATGTCTCTCTCACACACTCTAATATTTCACTCACACTATTTGAACAAGAGAATAAGCGATTAAGGAGACAACTCACAGTTGATCTTGGGGTGTCCTCATGAGGCATTGGGCATGGCCATTTATAGCCAGAGTTCATGAAATTCCAGGCACATGATTTTTGTCTTGGTGTGGCAAAACTTGGCCACACATCTTTGCCAATCATGTGGCTTCTCTAAAGGTCACGTCTCTTTCTTTTTAGCCACAATACAATAATTTTCTATCATTTTTTTTTATAATGGGTTGGTGTTTTTGTCCTTGATCTCTTAGGGCACAACATGGAGAGATTGGAGAAATTGTTAAAGAAGTAACAAGCATATTGAGTCACAACTTTTCAACTACACCAAATGACACAGTTGGGATGCAGTCACAAGTGGAAGAATTAGAAAATATTTTGGTTTTAGACTCAAATGCTGATGTGAAAGTTGTAGGAATTAGTGGCATGGGTGGAATAGGGAAGTCAACATTGGCCGCTAGTTTATATTGCAGAATCTCTAATCAATTTGATGCATCGTGCTTTATTGATGATATAAGTAAACTTTTTGGCGACCATGGTCAAATTGATGGTCCAATTGAGGCACAAAAGCAAATTCTTAGTCAAACTTTAAATGGGGAAAATCTTCCGTTGTACAATTCTATCAAGACGTCTAATTTTATTCAAACAAGGTTACGCCACAAAAAGGTCCTCATAGTTCTTGATAATGTTGATGAAGCGAAACAGCTGGACAAATTGGCTATCAAACATTGCCTGGGTGGAGGAAGTAGAATCATTATAATTTCTAGGGATGAACATATCTTGCAAGAGTATCAAGTGGATAAAGTTTACACTGTTCAACTCTTGAATTATCGAGATGCTCTTCAATTGTTTTGTAGAAAAGCTTTCAAATGTGATGATACAATGAGGGATTACATTGACTTGACAAATGAGGCACTATCATATGCTAATGGCCTCCCATTAGCAATTAAAGTATTGGGTTCATTTTTGTTTGGCCTAGATGTTTCTGAATGGAGAGGCGCATTGGTTAGGCTGAGAGAAAATCCGAAAAAGGATATAATGGACGTGCTTCGAATTAGCTTTGATGCATTGGAGGATTCAGAAAAGGAAATATTTTTAGATATTTCATGTTTTTTTCATGGAAATTTAAGGGAAAATGTGGAGAATATTCTAGATATTCGTGGCTTTCATCCTAAAATTGGTATAAAAGTTCTCATTGATAAATCACTTGTCACAATTAATGAATCTGAGACTATTGAAATGCATGACTTGTTGATAGAGCTGGGCAGAAGTATAGTTCGAGAAAAATCACCAAAAGGACCAAGAAAGTGGAGCAGACTATGGGACTGCAATGATCTCTACATTGTTTTGCAAGAAAATATGGTAAAATATATTTTAATTGATTCTATAACAACGTATTTCTATATTCTATAATTTAAAAAAGTCTTTTTTTTTTCTTTGCAATACTCTAGGCAGCAGAAAATCTTGAAGCCATAGGTTGTGAAAGTTCGGTAGAGTTTCCGAAGACAATGAGGGCTGATACTTTCTCAAAAATGATTTGCCTTAAGTTGCTCATACTTAGGACCGTAAGATTGAAATTTTCAGAAAGCCTCAATTGCCTTTCAAGTGAATTACAATACCTTGATTGGGATGATTATCCTTTCCAGTATTTGCCACCAAATTTTGAACCGGATAAACTTGTTGAGTTGTACCTCTGTAGGAGCAGCATTAAACAACTATGGAAAGAGCCAAAGGTACTTTAAATTACTATTTTTATTTTTTAATTTTATTTAAATTAATAAATATCACAAGGTATGATATTATGTTGTTCACTCTTTCTCTTGAGTTAATTAAATAATGAATATAAGTCTTAAATCAGATAACTAATTTGACTCATTTTATTGATGCTTCTTTGCAGGGTCTACACCATTTGAGATTACTTAATCTTTCTTACTCCAAAAATCTTATTAAATTGCCGAATTTTAGGGAGATACCAAATCTTGAGTTCCTCTCTCTTGAAGGATGTATAAAACTTGTGCAGATCGATCCTTCCATTGGAATTCTGACAAAGCTTGTTTATTTAAACTTGAGATATTGTGAAAACCTAGTCAGTATTCCCAACATCATTTTTGGTCTCAGTTCTCTCAACCAACTACTTCTCTCTGGCTGCTCAAAGTTATTCCAGAACCAGCTATTAAGGGAACCAAGGCATGTTGATCATGTGAAGATACTTGAAATAAATGGAACTGGTATCAAACATCAGCCAACATCCTACATCCTCAAAATTCTAAAGTCCCTTTTGCATTGTTTTTATTTGGAAAGGCATGAGGAATCAATTGGTTTATTGTTTCCATCTTTGCCTCATTTCCTATGTTTGGAAGAGCTTGACCTAAGTTTCTGCAATCTACTTCAAATCCCTGATGCTATTGGCTGGTTACATTCTCTAATACGGCTAGATTTGGGGGGAAATAATTTTGTTGCACTACCTTCTGGCATGAAGGAACTTTCCAAACTTCTAGTGTTGAAGCTGGAACACTGTAAGCAGCTGATGTATTTGCCAGAGCTCCCAGTAAGAAGCAAAGCATCTTTCGATGACTATGTAGCAGGATTATATATCTTCAACTGCCCCAATTTGATTGAGTTAGAGCAATGTTATATCATGGCTTTTTCATGGATGATACAACTCCTTGAGGTGCCTACTGCATATCCTTCCTTTCCATGTCTCTCTTTTAATGTGCATATGAACAATGTACATAACAATTTTTTCTGATATCAGGTGCAAATGCAGTCCTATCTTTTCCACGGTCAGATTAGCATTGTTATTCGCGGAACGGAAATTCCAAGGTGGTTTAGCGAACAAAAAGCGGGTGATTCAGTTAGCATGGGTTTTACTCCCTATATACATGATGAAAATTGCATAGGAGTTGCCTGCTGTGCAATATTGCTGGCACATGATGATCCTACTAATTTGGGTGGTGCATGGTGTGAAGAGGGTTGTGTTTGGTCCACTTTTGAATATGATAAACATAAGAGACACTACTATTTTCCGTTGAATATAACAAAAGATCTGATCACAGTTGAATCAAATCACTTGTTGCTACAATTTTTCACTATGGAAGTATTCATTAATAGTATTATAAGAATTGAAAGATTTTATGAGGACAGTGTGGAATTGTTTATCTCGTCTCAACAACCCCAAGGTTTGCATTTGGAGGTGAAAAATATTCGGTATCATTGGGTATTTGAGGAGGATCTGGTTAAATTCAGCTCGATGATGGGGCACACTGGAAATTCTTCAGTTTGGAGGCCCGACCTTTTAACAAATGGATAGCCATATCATCAAGTCGATTAACAAAGGTTAGGCTCTTGTTTGATAGCCAAATGGAAATGTAACTTTGGGAAATATAGCACGGTTGTTTCATTTTGGTTACATTTCCATCAAATTTCAGCCATTTTTGGTAAGACTTAATACATCAAGACTCTGAATGTTACAAATTTATAAACTGTTTAGGTGTCTTAAAGTTGATAATATGGTTTTGCCTTTCTATTCACTTTATAGGCTGGAGTCAATAATAAATGACCACATTTCTTAGGTAATAATAAGCATATTGAGTCGGGGATTATTATAGTCAATTTTAATTTAAAATTTTTATGTTTTTGCAGCGTAAACTTGATGATATGATAGTATAGGTACATAATCAATTTTATACTTCAAGATTCTGACAATATAAACAATTAAACATTACAATCTCAAACATCATATGAGATGACTTAATAATTCTTTCATTACTCTCTTGCTAAGATGCAACAAAATCCAAGTCCTGGTATTGTTCCTGGGTCTTGAGCTAACAAGTTTCCCTTTTTTTGGCAGAACTTAAAGCACCATTGGCTTTTACTCAGTTGAAGCAAGTACACTTGAGAAATTCAAAGAGAGGGTTTGGTATATTGCAGACATAAATGTGGTAATAAGTGTCAGCTGGTAGATTTACTGGTAGAAATTCGTTAGTAAGCATGTGTTACGGTACAATTAGTTATCACAACCAACCAGACATCACAGGTACTTGTGGAATAATCAGTAATGTAATCTTTCCAATTGTTCTAAGAGACTATTGATTGAGTTCGAAATTTAGCATTCATTCTTTTAGGTGATTGACATATCATGTTCAAAATTAAAGACAGACAGAACGGTAAAATGACGTCACCTAGCGGCTCTGCTAGGGTTGGGAAAACAAGTGGAGATTTGCGGAATTCGACGCCGGAAGAACTGGATCAAATGGCTCGGAGCACTAAGAAAGTCAAAACGACTGGGGATGAGCTCATAGTGGATGATGCCATGCCTCAAGTCCAGCGTGAGCTGGAAGAGGAGGTCAATTTTGACAGATCTGAAGTGGGTTCTAATCTGAAAGCTAGTAGCAGAGTCTCGTACCGGGACAAAGTGGTAGAAGGAGAGGGTTTTAACCAACCCTTCTCCCCTCAGGAAATCCTGGAAGCGGTCCAAGAGGAGCTGTGCTTGAATGACGGTGGTGATGATGGATTGGGGAAGGCTAGAGGGCCCTTCAATCCAAACCCTGTCATACCCATTTCATTGGAGGAATACAATGAATGGTGCAAACCATGGAGAAACTCACTTATTGTGAAGCTTTTGGGAAAAAGGATTGGGTACAAATGGATGGATCAGAGACTCCACCGCCTCTGGGCCCGTGAAGGTGATATCAAGGTTCTTGACCTGAGTGAGGAATACTTTCTTGTTAGGTTCTCAGCTGAGAATGACTACAAACTAGCACTGTATGAAGGACCATGGATGGTGGCAGATCACTATCTGATGGTCCAGAGGTGGAGACCTATGTTCAAGGCCAATGACAACGAGGTGAAGAAGATTGCAGTCTGGATCCGGTTGCCTAACTTTCCTGTTGAGCTCTACACTGAAAAGTTCCTCTGGAGACTAGGTTCCAACCTAGGGACTATGTTGAAAATTGATATGCACACTTCTGTACATTCAAGGAGCAGATTTGCTAGAATATGCGTAGAGATTGACTTGAGCCAGCAATTGACTCCTAATTACACAGCTATGGGTGAGGAACATGCTCTGGAATACGAAGGGCTCCACTCTATCTGTTTTAGATGTGGCAGATATGGTCACAAAATGGATGGGTGCCATGAACCCTTGGCAAGTGTGCAAATGCCCTCTGTGGTTCAACAAGCTAGCCTACCTGTGGAAACCCATTCTGAGACATTACCAATGGTGACTGAAGAAACTACGACTATCTCTAACCAACTCCCCACCCATATGGAGAAAGATAAGCAGGAGAACAAAGAGAACGAAATCCCCACAGGTTTTGGGCCATGGATGCTTGTAAAGAAGTCCGTTAGAAAGAAATCCGGGAAAAACTTATCTCTTGGGGAGCAGCACCAGAATTCTGGATCGAGGTTCAATGTTTTGAAGGACATAACAGCGTCTAGCCAAGTGCCTGAGGCCTCAAACTCACCCCCAAGCCAAGTGTACTCACACAAGAAACAAGGGAAAGCTTCCCCAAGTAGCACTAGGAGGAGTGCAACTAAGCCACCAAAACAGAACACCTCTAAAGGTGCTGGCCAAATGAAGGAGACAAAAGATAAAGAATTGACCCAACACTGGAAAATGACCAGGAGTTCTGATCAGACCTCCTCTATGAATGACACTGAAAAGGTCATTCTTGAGGAAGTTAGGAAGCATCAACATTGGCTATGGGAAGAGTTCAAGGCTGGAAGAGGACCTAGTGATTGGTTAGAGGGCAGTGTCGCTGTCCCTAATGAAGAGGAGCTTCAGTTGATCAAAGCTCTTCTCAGAAAGAAAGGAATCCCTGAGCCTCCCCCTGAGAATCTTAGGAACAGTGATCTAATGAACGAAGATTCAAGCTATATGTCTGAGATTAATGATGTGATCATTCCACAGGAGGCCTCTATGGAAGAAGGCCCTGACGCTCCCTCTTTGTGAGGTCTTTTGTTGGTTCCCTCCCCGTCCAATGTTAGTTATGATGAATTGGCTAATATGGAACTGTAGAGGTGCGGGTAAGAAAAACTTTGTGAGTTTTGTGAAAGATTGTACCAGGATTTATAACCTGGGATTTGTTGCTATCCTAGAGCCCAGAATTGGAAACTTCAGAGCTGACCAAGTTATTAAGAGACTAGGCTTTGAGTGTGTTGTCAAAGCTGACCCAGTGGGGTATTCTGGAGGCATTTGGTGCTGCTGGAAGCCCTCAGTGATTTCTATCAGAGTGATCAATGTGTCTCGTCATTGTATTCACCTTCATGTGGATCCAAATAACCAAGGAGGTTGGTTCATGTCCATCATCTATGCTCATCCTCAAGAGAGTCTTCGACTTAGCCTCTGGGAGGAGCTCAAATCTTATAAGAACCAGCTGCAGGGCCCTTGGTGTGCAGCAGGAGATTTCAACTCTATCTCTTGTGAATCGGAAAAACAAGGGGGTAGCCCAGCTAATAGAGCTGCTATTAACAGGTTCAAGGATTGTCTTGATTACTGTGAATTGGCAGATTTGGGAGCAAAAGGTCCCCCTTTTACTTGGCAAAGGGGAGAACTCCTAGAAAGGCTCGATAGGGTGGTTGCAAACCCTCTCTGGAGGAGCATCTTCAGTTCTGCCTCAGTTACAAACCTTACCCTGCCCCCCTCTGACCACTGTGGTCTCTGGCTCAGGATGAACCTTTCTAATCAGGCTAGTCCCTAGCCCTTTAAATTCCTTGCGTCTTGGATGGACCACCCAGACTTTAAGGATCAAATCAAAGCTAATTGGATACCCTCTGACTCCTGGACTGGTAACATAACCAGAAATGCAGATAACCTTCGCCAATGGAACAAGATTGTATTTGGGAATATTTTCTTAACCAAGAAAAGGCTCCTAGCTCGAATTGATGGAATTCAAAAAAAGCTGGCAGAAGGCTATAATCCCTTTCTGATTCAAACAAGGAAAACTCTTTGGGAAGAATATACTACCATCCTTGATAGAGAGGAGGTGTTCTGGGCCCAACATGCTAAATCCAAATGGTTGAAATTGGGAGATAGGAACACTAAGTTCTATCACCAAAGTGCCCTTTGCAGACAGCAAAAGAACCAAGTGGAAGCCCTTCTCAACCTTAATAATACTTGGGTCTTTGATGCCAAAGAGCTCCAAAATATGTTTGTCAGCTACTTTAAAGAACTTTATTCAGATAATCAGAATTTGGAAATTCATTACCAAACCTCTTCTTCACACCCGCGCCTTGATGAGGAAGAGAGTCTTCAAATGGTTCAGAATATTTCTCAAGAAGAGATTAAAAGTGCCCTGTTTGGGATTGGAAACCTAAAATCACCTGGTCCAGATGGCTTTCATGCTGTTTTCTTCAAGCACAATTGGGATACTCTTAAGGACAGCATGGAGAGATTTGTTCTAAATGTTTTCTCTCACCCTGAAACTATTGCAGATGTGAACCAAACAGTTATTGCTCTTATTCCAAAAGTGAATTCCCCTGAAAGAGTAACTCAATTTAGACCCATTTCTCTTTGCAACACTGTGTATAAAGTGGTAACCAAGATTCTGGCTAGTAAAATGTCAACCTGCCTCCCTTCTATGGTCTCTCTGAATCAAGCCAGCTTTGTCAAAGGGCGTAGCACAACTGACAACATCCTCATCTTTCAAGAAGTCATTCATTCTATGAGAGCTTTAAAAGGTAAGAAAGGTATTATGGCTATCAAGCTAGACTTAGAAAAAGCCTATGATAGGTTGAGGTGGCCCTTCATTGTGGATACTCTTCAATTCTTTGGATTTGATAGGAATTTTATTAAGCTGGTTGAGTGCTGCATTTCCACATCCTCAATTGCTATAGCTTGGAAAGGTGACTACTCTGAACCCTTTCTTCCTACCAGGGGCATCAGGCAAGGAGACCCAATCTCTCCTTACCTTTTTGTCCTCTGTATTGAGAGATTAGCGTTGGCTATCAAAGATGCTTGTACTGAAGAGAGATGGAAGCCTTTCAGAATTGGTCGCTCTGGTTCATCCCTCTCTCATCTTCTCTTTGCAGATGACGTGGTTCTCTTTGCTGAAGCTTCCCTTGACCAAGCCTTGCTAATTGAAGATATCTTAAATAAATTCTGTGAAGTATCGGGCCAGAAGGTTAGCAATCCTAAGTCTAGAGTCTTCTTTTCTAGGAATGTGAAGGACTCAGAAGCTGACCAGATCACTACCACACTTGGGATCCAGAAAACAACCAACTTGGGAATGTACCTTGGAGTTCCCCTCCTTCACACTAGAATGGTAAAGGAAAACTTCAACTTCATCTTGGATAAAGTTAGGAAAAAGCTGTCTGGTTGGAAAGTGAATACCCTTTCCTTTGCGGGAAGAGTTTCTCTGGCTCAAAGTTGCCTCCTCAGTTTGCCAGCTTATGTGATGCAAACCACCCCAATCCCGAGTGGAATCTGCAAGGAGATTGAGAAGTATTGCAGAAATTTTATATGGGGTTCCACTGTGGATAGAAGGAAATGCCATCTTATTAATTGGGAAACCATTTGTTCCCCTAAAGACCAAGGTGGTTTAGGGTTCAGAGACCTGCCCACTTTGAACCAAGCCTACATGGCTAAGCTAGCGTGGGGTATCTTATCTGACAAGAACTCTCTGTGGACCAAGGTGTTTAGAGCAAAGTATAAATTCAACCCTGCTCTTAGGATTTCTCCTACCTCTAAGGGTCCTGATTCACCTACTTGGAAAGGAATTTGCAAAGCATGGCCGGTAATTGAGCAGGGAGTTATGTGGACTCTAGGTAATGGTTTTAATTCTTCCTTCTAGAAAGATTCCTGGATTCCAAACACTGACCCTTTGCTGGCTTACATGCCTGATAACCTCGCTGAAGAATGGGCTGCTAATATTCCAGTAGCTGGATTTGTCACCCAAGGAAATTGGAATTGGAACCTTCTCTCCCAAATTCTTCCCGCAGAAGTGTGCAACAGAGTCAGGGCCATAAACCCTCCCTCTCTAGCTAGAGGGGAAGACACTCCTTATTGGGGCCCTAGTGCTGATGGAGCTTTTTCTCTTAACTCTGTCTACCCGATTTTAATCCCCTCCTTATTAAAGGACCCAGACAAAATCTTTGAAATTGTCTGGAAATTCAAAGGTCCCCCAAGGGCCCAAGCTTTAATCTGGAAGATTGTTCATGGTAAGCTGTTGACCAATGCAGAACGTGTTAAGAGGAATATGTCTGATGAAGAAACCTGTCCTAGATGTGGTTTGGCGGAAGAATCAATTATCCATGCGCTTAGAGACTGTGATGCTGTGAAAGAAGTCTGGGAATTGTTTATTAAAGAGGATGATTGGAGTAGCTTCTTCAGCCAAGGTATCTCAGATTGGTTACTCACGAATCTGGAAAATGATTATGTTCATAATCGAGGTATGAGCTGGCCCATCCTCTTTGGTACTACCCTTTGGCAGCTTTGGAACGACCGTTGTGACCTCGTTTTCAACAAACACACCTCTGTTCCAGATTCTTTTGCTGTCATGACAGTTAGCTTGGCTTCCCAGATAGTTAAACACCTTTCCCGGCCTGATGCTCCTCTGCGCCTTCCCAGAACTGAGAAGCTTATAGGTTGGAAGCCTCCTAAGCCAGGCTTATGGAAGATAAATTCAGATGGTTCAGTGATTGAAGCTAACTTTAGAGCTTCTTGTGGTGGCCTCATCAGGGACCACACTGGCAGACCTATTGCTGGTTTCTATACTTCGTTGGGCCTCTGCTCTATAACCCGAGCTGAGCTTTGGGGTGTCCTCAAGGGTCTCAGGTTAGCCCTCCCACTATCCCCAAGTGAAATAGTAGTTGAAATGGATTCAAAGACAGCCTACAACCTCATTACAGTCAGCTGCTCTCACGCTCATCCTTGTGCTGACTTAATAAGGGATATTCAGTATCTTGCATCTCTCAGTTGGAAAGTGTCTTTCCAATTCATCTATAGGGAAGCCAATCGTTGTGCGGACCATCTTGCCAGACTTGGCCATAGCTCTTCAGGAGAGGAGTTCCACAGGGATAATATCCCTCATTCTCTTTTCCAACTTTTGAAGGATGATGTTATTGGGGTTTCCTTCCCCCGTTTAGTGCTGTAGTTGTTTCTTGTTCCCTGGGCTTTGCCCCCATTTTAATCAAAAAAAAAAAAAAATTAAAGACAGAAAAGTTGGTCCATTCATATAAGAATATTTCTACTAATATGAATGAAATTCTGGCAACCGTAGGACAGATGTTCTACCAGATGTCTAAGACATCACATCTTGTACAACATAACACAAATAACAGTGTTCAGATATGCAAGTTAATGAACAAAAATAACAAAATCAACACAAGAGATCGGTAACTCAGTTCGTTGCAATATCACCAACGTGTGGAGGTTTTCACTCGAGAAAGATAATCCACTATTATAGAGAAACGAGTACACAAAAGGTATTTAACTGAACAACCCTTGTTCACTGCCTTTTCTACCTAACTCTATCCGTGGTTTATAACTTAGACCTCTGCCAAAGTATGAGAACCCCTCTCACTTTCTCACACAAAATCACTGCCACAGTGACTGATCTCTTACACAAGAGTAAAGACAGATCTCAAGATCACACAACTAAAACAAGACTCTCAGCTTAATACAGGAACATAAAGCTGCTGAGAGAACACACAGTATGAACTCAGAATAAAACCCTAATCACACACACGAAGCACACCTAGCAACTAGGTCTTGGGTCTTCATAAGTAGCAGTCCTTCAGGCCTTGTCTTCGATGGGCTTGAAAGCACAAAGAGTCCATACACAAAATATGAAGTTTTTCTTTTTAAAATCAACAATAAATCTGCAGCAAATTTTATCACTTAAGATTTGAGTAACAGACACAAACTTCCACAAATAATCTTCAAATCAAATCTCTTGAAATCGATTTGATCACACTTGATATATTCCCTGAGCGGCACACATTAGCTTCTTGAATAATCCTAACTTAATTATCACGAAATCACCCTAAAACTTCTAGAACAAAACAACCAAGCACACAACACGTTCCTAGGGACAAATGTCACAGCACGATATTACAACATCTTGTCCCACATCTTGGTACACACATCACATTAGTTAACATGTAGACAACTATAACAAAGGAACACCAATGAAAATTAATCCCCATTTGAGTAAAAGAAAGAATTTAATGAAGAACGTTGTCAATCACATGTTTAGTGTGTAACCCACACTGTCTTTAGAGCTTATCAAAATCAGGTGATATAATATAATTAAGAACCAACCTTCTAGCCTCCTATTAAACAGAGCAAACATTTAGCTTTCTGTTTTATGAGATTGGATATATTATAATAGATGCATTTTCAATGTACAAGTTTTTGATTAGCTTCTCTGTAGAAGTATCACATTTTTCACACCAATCAAGAGTTTTATCCCTCTTCTTCACCTTGTTTTTTTTTCTTCCACTTTTTTATGTATTTTATTTTACTCCACCTTTTCCACTTTAAGCATCCTTTTGGGATTAGTGGAGAAAGTCCAAAGCCTCGCTTATCTCCACTCTTGTAAACTAAGTATGGTGATATTTTAGAATTAGGACAATAATAATTTTGAAATCTTCTGACTTTTCTGTTGTGAACTAACTCATGAAATTCATTTATTTGTACTCTTTGAGATATATACTTACAACCAAAAACTTGGAGAAATATTTTTCCATTATGTTTGCCTTGGTTAGTAGTATTTTTTAAACTGAATACTAAATGTTATGAGTTTCATTCGATGTCTGAACTAAGTGCAGTTGTTTATTCACATTCATGAGAAAGAGAATTTTACATTTTCATTGTGGACTTGGAAAGTTAATACATGATATACTTTCAGTATTTGAGCTGGCTTCTTGATTATATATTTTTTAAAGGGTTAATTGGTCCATGTATTTGTGTCGCCGTTTGAACTAGATCTATCACCGGAAAAATTATTGAAAATGATCCTCGTCGTTGTAAATTGTTTGGGTTAAGTCCTTGCCAGAGCCCGGAGCTTCGACGAGAGATGATTTGGCTAGCTGACAGGAAAAAATGCTTATGTGGATATAAAAAATAATAATGAATTATACATCATAAAATTAAATTAAATTAAAAAAATTAAATTTATTAAAAACCTTCTTAATGATTAACGCTTAAAATTCTAAATTACAAAAACAAAATTCTTCATCGGTTATTCATACATTTCCCGAAACCTTCATAAACACTAGAAACGGGAGAAGAAAGAAAGAAAGAAACAACACAAGTTCCATGAAGATCGCATGAAGAACTGAGGATGCATAAATTGGAAACCCAGATCGCCAACATCGTGGTCTCCGGAACTAGATTGCGCCTACCATGGTGGTTTAATTGACATTCAACAAGGAAAGGCTCATGTTTTCTCGGATTTGACTTCGGATTCGAAGAGATGGGGTGAAGATCTTCAAGAAAAGGCTCTCATTTTTTCAAAAAAAAGCTCCCCGGAGTTTTCGCCGAAAATCTCCTCCTGCGGCAGAGTGCGACGGAGATGCCTCCATTCTTCATCTCCTTTTGCCCAGGAACGCATATTTCCAACCCAAAAATGCTTTTGAGGAGCTGAGGAGGCCAAAGGTGGAACCTTTATAGTTTGAGTTGGAGGTTAGGTTGGATCGCTGGTTCTGAGGTCGAAGGTGGAGTGGCGGGTTGGGGTTGGGGGTGGGGTTGAGGTTGCAGGTGGGTAGATGGGGGTAAGGTTTGCTTGTTGGGGTGAACCTGGGGTGTTGATGTTGTTGGGTTAGGGTTGGTGTTTGTGTCGGTGGGGTTAAGGTTAACGGTGGCAGTGGGTGGTTTGGGTTGAGATAGGGGTGATGCTGGGGAAAAAGTAAAGAAAATGATGGAATGAGATAATTTCTTCAATGAGTAGAGTGTATTAGAAATTGTGATGCCTATACTCAACCACAATAGCTAGCTCAAGAGTTGAGGTTTGCAATACCCTTATAAAGGCTATCTATGCTCTATCTCTAGCCAATGTGGGACTTCTAACACACCCCCTCACGTCCAGGACTGAACAACCTGGAACGTGGGATCAACAACAACGGGTGGCCCAATTATGGGAGGTCTCCACAACAAACAACAAATGGACCTAGGATAGACTCTGATACCATATTAGAAATTGAGATGCCTATACTCAACCACAAAAGCTAGCTCAAGAGTTGAGGTTTGCAATACCCTTATAAAGACTATCTATGCTCTATCTCTAGCCAATGTGCGAATTCTAACAGAGTGACCGACTCATTGAGCAAATTTCTACAAGGAAGTACAAAAGGGATAAAGATTGTCAACAAGTGGTTCATGGGATAGGGTGATGAATGAGCTGGAGAACATTTACTGGACAAGAAATGGTTATGAACTGACAAGGTCAATGCACCTCGAGCTTACTGCAAAAAAATAGGATTAATTATTATTAGAGTACCATCTAGCAACTCTAGTGACCTCGAATCCTCATAGATAACTGAAGATTGAATCTTCTTTTTCCTTCCTCCAGAAGACAATTTCCTGAGACGATCACTTTTCCTAGGAACAACAAAACCATAACCATCCATATGACAATGTAATGGCGTCTAACAAGGCACTTTCAGATAAGATGGATGCCATGTTCAAGAGGATGGATGATCGCAAGATGAGCACTTAGAATGAGGCAATGGATGAAGAGATCAAGTATCTGAGAAGCTCTAGGCATGATCCTCCTACTGGTACATACAACCCCAGTTGGGCGAATCATCCTAGTTTATCTTACAGAAAGCAAGGTGGATATGCCAAGTAAGGAAATTCTAAGCAGTACTCCAATCCACGGAGGGGCCAGTATCAGATCAGAGGCAACAACCTCAACAAGATCAGAACTCTGGGAAAAGGAGCTTGGAAGACATTGTGGGAAAACTAGCTCATACCACTGAGTCCTTCATGACTGAAACCAGAAATACCAACAAAAATCATGAGGCTTCCCTTAGAAATTTGGAGAATCAGATGGGTCAGATTGCAAACAGCTTTCAGAAATGAGTCCAGGTAAGTTACCCTATGACACTATTGAGAATCAAGCTAATCTTTCTGCTATAACTACTAGGAGTGGTAAAATTTTGAAAGGTGTCGAAAGAAAGATACTAAAAAATAGGGGTGAGGAAGTGGAAAAATCTAAGGAAGAGAATAAGGAAGTGAGTGAGAAGAAAAAAATTAATGATAAATCTGAAGTAAATAAAGATAAAGAAACCACTACTTTCCCCAATGACAAGAGTTGTTGCAAGATACCTTTTCCAAAAGCTTTAGTGAAAAAGAATTTAGAAAAGCAATTTTTTAAATTTCTTGAGGTTTTCAAAAAGTTACAAATAAATATTCCTTTTTCTGAAGCTTTGGAACAGATGCCTGCATACTCTAAATTCATGAAAGAGATACTCTCTAGAAGAAGAAAGCTGAGTGAGGTAGATGAGACCATAATGATGAGTGAGGAGTGTAGTGCTATCTTGCAAAGGAAACTTCCACAGAAAATAAAAGATCCTGGAAGTTTCACACTTCCTGTGGAAATTGAAGGTTTACCTGTTGTTAAGGCTCTCTGTGATTTGGGAGCAAGCATTAATTTGATGCCTCTCACCATGTTGGAGGGGTTGGGTTTAGGAGAGGTCACTCCCACCATGATCAACCTACAACTAGCAGATAGGTCACTCAAAACTCCTTACGGGATTATAGAGGATATTCTTGTTAGGGTAGATAAATTTATTTTCCCTGTGGATTTTGTTATATTAGATATGGAAGAAGATGCTATAATACCTCTCATCCTAGGAAGACCCTTTTTAGCAACTGGTAATGCAAAAATTAATGTGAGGAAGGGAATTCTTTCTTTGAAAGTAGGAGAAGAAAAAATGAGGTTTAAGGTCTTTGAGTCATTGAAACATAGGAATGATGAGAGTATCTTTAGTGTTGAGGTAGTGGATGAGTTCGTTTGTGAGGAATTTGTGAGGATTTCTATGAAAGACTCTTTAGAAGATGTGATCATGGAAGGATTTGAGTCTACTGACTTACCTGAATGTGATGTTGAAACTGTGAACCAATTGGATTCAGTCTCATCTCTCTCGTTTAGGAGTGTTTGGAGAGAGGAATTAAAAAGATATGAGGAGACTCCAATTAAATCTGCAAAATTGGAACTGAAACCTCTACCTCACCCTCAAATATGCTTATCTTGAGGAGAGAGAGGTAAAGCATGTGATCTTAAGTAGTTCTCTTTCTCCTTTAGAGGAAGAGAAATTGTTAAGAGTTTTGAGAGAATACAAATCTGCTATGGGTTGGACCATCAGTGACATAAAGGGGATTAGTCCCACGATTTGCATGCATACAATTCTGATGGAAAATGAATACAAACCTGTGGTACAACCCCAAGGGAGACTTAACCCTGTCATGAAAGATGTTGTCAGAAAATAAGTTCTTAAATTTCTTGATGTGGGTATCATATACCCGATTTCTGATAGTGCATGGGTTAGTCCTGTGCAAGTGGTTCCCAAGAAAGGAGGAATCACTGTTGTTCCCAATGAGAATAACGAATTGATCCCCACTCGTCAAGTGACGGGTTGGCGTGTGTGTGTCGATTACCGGAGGCTCTATTCAGCCACCCGGAAGGACCACTTTCCCCTCCCTTTTATTGATCAGATGCTTGATAAATTATCGGGGCACAAATATTCTTGTTTTCTTGATGGTTATTCTGGATATAATCAAATTGGTGTTGCCCCTGAGGATCAGGAAAAAACATCTTTCACTTGTCTATATGGGGTCTTTGCTTACAAGAGAATTCCTTTTGGGTTGGGTAATGCACCCGCCACATTTCAAAGATGCATGTTTTCTATTTTTTCTGATTTAATTGAGCATTGCATTGAAATTTGTATGGATGATTTCTCTGTGTTTGGTCCTACATTTGATGGCTGTTTGGAAAATTTAGCATTGGTTTTAAAGAGGTGTCAAGAGACTAACCTTGTTTTGAATTGGGAAAAGTCCTAGTTCACGGTTAGGGATGGGATTGTTTTTGGACACCGTGTGTCTGAGGATGGGCTAGAGGTAGATAAAGCTAAAATTGAAGTAATTGAGAAACAACCTCCTCCCACAAATGTCAAAAGTGTTCGGAGTTTCCTTGGACATGCAGACTTTTATAGGCGATTCATAACAGATTTTTCTAAAATTACCAAGCCCATGACTAACCTTCTTGAGAAGGACTCTCCTTTTATTTTTTATGAAGCTTGTTTGAGTGCATTTAAACTGATTAAAGAGAAACTGGTCACGAAACCTGTGATTGTGGCGACTGGCTGGTCTCTGCCATTTGAAATAATGTGTGATGAAAGTGATATTGCTCTTGGTGTTGTTTTGTGTCAAAGGAAAGATAGAGTGCTTTATACCATATATTATGCCAGTAAGGTTTTGAATGAAGCACAAAAGAATTATGCTACAACAGAAAAAGAGTTATTAGCTATGGTGTTTGCTTGTGAGAAATTTTGGTCATATATTATTGGTTCTAAAATTATTGAGCATACTGATCATGCCGCTTTGAGGCATTTATTTTCTAAACAGGACTCCAAGCTGAGGTTAATCAGATGGGTCCTACTCTTGCAAGAGTTTGACTTTTTGATCATAGATAGGAGAGGCAAAGACATTGGAGTGGCTGATCACCTGTCAAGGTTGGAAGGTGAGAGTTCAAGCATTTTGCCAGTCAAAGAAGAATTTCCAGATGAGCATTTGTTTGCTGTCAATGCATCCGACACACTTCCCTGGTATGTTCACTTTGCCAATTTTAAAGCTGTTGATGTGTTGCCATCTGAGTTAACCTGACAATAAAAGAAAAAGTTCTTACATGATGCTAAATACTACCTCTGGGATGAACCTTGTCTTTTTAAACAATGCTCAGATGGAGTACTTCGAAAATGTGTTCCAGAGGAGGTTGAGAAGATTTTGTGGCACTGCCATAGTTTTGAGTATGGGGGCCATTTTAGTGGAGAGAGAATCGCAGCAAACGTTTTACAGAGCGGATTCTATTGGCCCTCCATATTCAAGGACAGCTGGAAGTTTTCTGAAAGTTGTGATAGATGCCAAAGGAATGGCAACATATATAGGAAGAATGAGATGCCCCTAAATAATATTTTGGAAATTCAGTTGTTTGACGTTTGGGGCATTGATTTCATGGGACCTTTCCCACCTTCCTATGGCTGCCAGTACATCCTTGTTGCTGTTGATTATGTTTCAAAATGGGTTGAGGCAACTACACTTTCAACAAACGATGCCAAGGTTGTTATCAATTTTCTAAAGAAAAATATATTCACAAGGTTTGGAGTGTCAAGAGCTATAATTAGTGATAGGGGTACACATTTTTGCAATAAAGCTTTTGATTCCCTTTTGATTCTCTCTACAGCGGTTACGCTCTCATTCTCTCTAGGAATCTCACATCACGTTCCTTACACTCTAGGTACTATACCTCATCTCAATGTTCATGGATATAACAATGGTGTTAAACATAATGTTGCTACCCCCTATCACCCCCAAACTAGTGTGCAAGTGGAAGTTTCCAATAGAGAGCTTAAAATAATTTTAGAAAAAGTGGTAAGGTCATCTAGAAAAGATTGGCCTAGAAAATTGGATGACACTCTTTGGGCTTACCGCACTGTGTTTAAGACGCCTATTGGTACTTCACCTTACCAGCTGGTATATGGAAAGTCTTGTCACCTACCTGTTGAATTGGAACATAAAGCCTATTGGGCCATTAAGATTTTGAATTTTGATTTGAAAGATGCTAGCGAGAAAAGGGTTTTACAAATTAATGAACTAGATGAGTTTAGGCTTCAAGCTTATGAGAATGCTAGAATCTACAAAGAGAAAACGAAAATTTGGCATGACAAAAAGATCACCAAGCGAGAGTTTGAGCCTGGGCAGCAAGTGTTGTTGTATAACTCTACGTTAAGATTGTTCCCTGGTAAGCTCAAGTCTCGTTGGTTAGGAGAATACGTGGTTACTAAGGTCTCTCCCCATGGTGCTGTTAAGATTGAAAACTCAACCTTAAAGTATAATTTCACTGTCAATGGACAGAGTTTGAAACTCTACCATGGGGGAGAGATATTCAGAGGAAAGACAACTCTGCAGCTTGACTCTCCCAACTGAATGGAGAGGAGAGTCTAACAAAGACTTAAAATTGTGCTTTTTGGGAGACAACCCAAGTATATAAAAAATAAAAAACCAAAAATATTTTTCTTTTTAGTTTGAGTCTTTATGTTATGTTGAGTCTTAGTGTTCCCATGAATTATTTGAGTTATAATTGTGGTATTTTTAATGTGTGCTCATTTTTGCAAGGACTAAGTGATTTTACAGGAATTAATATGAGCTAGAGGACCAGCTGACAGAGTCTTGGGCGGTCACTTTTTGCACCTAAATTGAGTACAAGCAGTTTTACTAAACCACTCGTGTCTCATTTAATTTCATGATCATGCATTTAGTTATATAGTTTCACACACTATTTTTAAACATGCTTTTACCCCGAGTTATCTGCCTTTGTATTTGACTACTCAAGTAGTTTCAATTCTGGATCAATGCCTTGTTTTATGAAAATTATGATACACTTGTGTTGTCTGGTATTTTGGGTCATAGCATGCTACAAAGATGAGTGAGTGAATTTTATGACAGAGAGGTGTTTTCAATGGATAGTGTTGATGGGAGTTCATAGGAATTAATCTATTTTCCCTTATTTTTGCTGAGTGATGAGTGTTTGTCTTTGATTCCTGACTTGCTTGCATTTGCTTGGTTCTGCTTTGAAATGCATGTCGGTTTGATAGTGTTATGCATGTAATATTTGTTAAGAGATTATTAGGCATTTTTTAAGGCTTTCAGACTTTGCTCACATTATCCTTTAGTTGCCACAGTTGAGCCTCAATGTGAATTTTTCGTGGACCCCGACATTGATAATTTGTGAGTTATCAAGTGATCTACTGTTGAATTGAGCAAATAAAAAGTTAAAAATTATGAAGGTACTATTCTCTCCATTTCTCTTGTTATGTGTTGCACAATATGAAAATGTTGAAAAAAATCATGAGCAACATACAAGGAAAAAAAGAGAGAAGAGAGGAGTATGCCTTGGTTCTTGCAAATAAATGCTCTGAAATACAAAGCTAAATTGGATCACTTGACAGTCAGTGTGTGTGTTTAGCCCCTTGTTCTTTCCATTACCTGAAGTTACACCCTAGCCACGTTACAACCCTTGTGAATCTCTTCTTTGTTGCATCACATGATACTATCTTACCTTGATTTGATTGATTATTAGAACTGATGCATAATTTCTGCATGTTAGATGCACCAAATAATTGAGGGTTGTGCCTGTTTGTGAGTTTTTGATGTGGACTCTTTTTCTCACTTTCTGTTGGTTTCACTCTTTCTAGATTCAATTCCTTATTTCTCTTTACTAGTTTGCCATTGACCTGAATCTTTCTTTGTAGTTATGTATCTTGTGTTTTGAAAGTGCAGGCAATTGATCTGGAGTTTATTTATTCTGTGCTTGAGGACAAGCTTTCTTAAGTTTCCGCTTGAGGACAAGCTGTCGTTGAGTGTACGGGTGTGATGACCCGGAATTTAGAACTATTTTTCTAGTTTATTTGCATGTAGTTTAAATATTTTTTAGGGTATTATGGTCACTTTAGAACACATTAGCAGTAATTCATGCATTTTAATATTTTTAATATGTTTTAGTTATTTTTATAGTTTATATATTATTTTTATGGATAGTATTAGGATTAGAATTATTTTTAGGTTTAAATACTCTGGAGGTCCCAAAAATTGTCTCCCGTACGAAAATAAGTCCCTGAAATTTTTTTCCGATTGCGAATCTCTGGAATATTTTTTTAATCAGAATAGGTCCCTACTCGTGTTTCCAGCTTATGTGTCTTAATTTTTGTTGAGTCAAATATTCCACGTGGCTTTTATATTTTTTTAAATACACATGAATTAAAAACAATAAAATTAAACAGTTAAATATAAAATTAAAATCTTATTAACCACCTAATTGACCCTAAATCTAATTAACCTAAATCCCTAAATCTAATAAACCTAAATCCAATTAATCTAAATCCATAAAAAACTCTATCAATTATATGTTTTTTTAACCCAGAAATTAAATTATAACCCCCAAATCAAAATTAACCCAGGAACCAATTTGACACTCCATCTTCTTCATTTTTTCATCTTCATCTGCTCAATTAAACTTTAGGTTAATTGGATTTAGGTTAATTAGATTTAGGTTAATTAGATTTAGGTATTTAGGATTTAGGGTTAATTAGGTTAATAGGATTTTAATTTTAAGTTTAAATGTTTAAATTTATTTTTTTAATCCATGTGTATTTTAAAAAATAATAAAAGTCACGTGGAATATGTGAGACCCAGGTTTTTAAGCTTAGAATAAACCGATAAAATTCCTATTCACGATTAGTTTCGATGTAACGTGAAGGAAAACCTGAACAAGTGTTTATCAAATGGAATTAATTTATGAAGGAGAAAGTTCAGGAAAAGGCTAAGGATAGTATTAAAGTCGATATAAGTTATAGCACAAGTAGTATTCGCTTATACCTAGGACAAGAGCGTTAGTAAACAATTAATTTGCACTTAAAGACACGATAGAGACTAATTCCAAAAATCTTCAGAGAAATGTTAGAACTTCTCCTAATCTTTCCATGCAAGTATTTCGATACGAAACCCTGAAATGTACTGTAAGACCCAAGTTTTTAAGCTTAGAATAAGTGGAAGAGATTTCCATTTACGATTAGGCTTGATGTATCGTGAAGGGAAACCTGAACAAGAGTTTATCGAATGGAATAAATTTATGAAGAAGAAAGTTCAGGAAAAGTCAAAGGATTGTATCAAAGTCGATCTAAGTTATAGCACGACTAATATTCGTTTTAAAACCAAGGACAAGAACCTTAGGAAATCAGACTATGTTCCACCCTTGGAACACTATAGGAATAAAATTTCCAAAGATGTTCCACCCTTGGAACACTGTAGGAATTTAGTCCAAAAATCTTCAGAGAAATGTTAGAACTTCTCTTATTCCATATATAACCATCGTTTCGAGGCGAAACCCTAGAATCTACGAACGTCCGATTCCAACCCTCGGAAGTTTGCCGAAACTGAAACCCTGGTATTTCAAAACCCTAAAATCAACCGACAATGAAGACTTTTTCTATTCGGAACATCAAATGAAGATTCCACACGCGTACACCCATTTCTCTTGATGATTTCAATCTTTCTTCAGAAGGAAGTTTTCTATTCCGACATTCGATGTAAAAAGTAACTTATCGGGTAAAATAGTTTTTACACCGACTTTGCATTAGCCACCTAAAATACAAGGAAACCTCTGTTGAGTTTTGGATTTATGTCGCCAAAACCTATCTTAGAATTCACGGAGAATGAAGCCGGAAAAATCAGATTCGCGAAACTTTCATTTTCCCGCGTTTTGCCAACCTCTATATATAGCATTAAAAACAAGCCTCGAAAACCAAAAATCATACCGATATTTCTTTGAAGAATTAGAAGATTCAGCGGGGAGAATATCGTGTCTAGAATACCTTGGAATCAGTAGGAAGAATCGGAAATCACTCTCATATTTTTATCTTAACTCTATGAGCTAAATCCTCCGATATCTAAACAAATCTGTACCGGTTTACAAAATATCTTCTCAAAAATATCTTCACAAAATATCTTCTCAAAATATCTGTTCATCCTTATCCAATCTTTGATAAATATCTATTCATCCTTATCCAATCTTTGATAAATACCTATTCATCCTTATCCGATCTTTGATATATATCTACTCATTTATTGGTTAATGGATCATTTTAATTTGCTCAAAGTGATCATAATTTATATTTTACTATTTCATAAAGTTCCTCATAATTTTTAGTATAGTTATATATCCATTATATATTTTTCTCTTAACTTTATGAGCTAAATTCTTCAGTCTCTAAATCAATTTATACCAGTTTACAAATATCTTTCCTAAATATCTAAACCTCCTTATCCTCCCTCACTCACTCTGTCGACATCTCTCTCTCATTACACTTTTTTTCTTCATTTTTCTTCCTTGACCCATTTCCTACTTCTTCTTCTATATATATTATGTCCCTCCTCCTTTTCTTTCTACTTCTTCTTCTGCCTATTTTCCAAAAGCTGCAGCACCCACGCACATCATCAATCTTCTCATCACCATTTTCCTCCTTGCTGCCCACGCACACATGTTTCTTCTTTCTTTCTTTCCTACTTTCATGTTGTTTCCTTTCCATTGCAACAAGCCACCACCGTCACTAACCCACCACGTGCAAGCCACCACGTCCTCCCCCTCACGAAGCCACCGTGAGCAGAACGAAGCGAAACCGACGTCGCCGACGCCGTAATCTTCGATCTTCGATTCTAGTGTCATCGGACCTCTGTTCATAGCGAGGTTAGTACCGTTAGAACCCTTGCGACGTCCACAACAAAACCCATATTCCGGATCGCCGTTCCGTCGCCGTCAACCGCCGCCGTTGCCGCCTTCGGGAGCTTTTTCCGGTCAACTCCGCCGACCAATGGAAAAACGGAGTGTACTGCGACGATCCTTGCCGCGAGGAGAGCAAAACCCTATCTTCAATTTCGTATTTGGGTCATTTTATTCGATGACCCCGACAACCACCGTCGACCTTCGGCTGAACTTTCTGGGCAAACCGTCGATTCTTTGGGGAAACGGACAGCGCCGTTGAGTTTCTGGCCGCGAAAGAATGAAGGAACAACCTTCCTTTATGTCTCCGGCGACAGTTCCTTCGTCAACCCCGTGAGCCGCAACTTTGTCTGGCGACTCTTCGCCGACAAGTTTCAGAAACTTGATTTTCGTACGATGAACGGAAGCACCTTGCATCGAAGCTACACAATGGGAGGAATCGAGCCAACATATGCAAATAAAGATGTAATCGGATCGGAGTTGCACCTTAGTATGGAAATTGGCTAAGGTGAGGGCTTCTCACTGAATCTCTAGTTAATGCTTAGGATCGATGTTTCGACATTGTTTACTGTTTATGCACTGGAATTGTGTGTGATTGGAAAACGTTTTCTGAGGCTTCGGCTGATAATGTAGATGATGCATCTACTGTATGTTTTTGATGAGTGAATGACATGCTAAGTGCTAATTGGGTAATTTAGGATGTGTGGTGCATGCCTTATATGTAAGATCAAGATTTGGTCATGTGGTACAACTCTATGTTTTGATGATAACAAGTATTTATTTGTGGATGAACAACTATGATACTCTAATGTTTGTCTTGAGTGTTTTGACAAACAGGTTCTGATTCTGACACCAGAAGATATATTCGTCAGAAGTTCTGAAGATCAGAAGATCAGAGGATCAGAAGATCTGAAGAACAGAAGTTCTGAAGATCAGAAGATCAGAGGATCAGAAGCTCTGAAGATCAGAAGATCTGAAGATCAGAGGATCTGAGGATCAGAAGATCAGAGGATCAGAAGATCTGAGGATCAGAAGATCTGAAGACCAGAAGCTCTGAGGGACCAGAGGCTCTGAAGGTTCAGAAGCTCTGAAGGTCCAGAAGCAGAAGTTACAAAGGTCAGAGGATCCAAGCTTCCCTCTGACTCTGATCACCAAGCTTCACAAGTTCCAACACGAAGCATAACTCTGATCAGAAGTCAATGGTTAAAGGCAAATGTCTCTATCGAGAAGTACAAGAGCAGTGTACTATTCTGAAATGCCTACCTACCAAAGTTCAGCCACTGCAGGTTCTGGAAGTTCCAGAAATGCCCTCCAACGGTCATATTCTCTCAACAGAAATATCCTTTGCACCTTGGACTATAAAAGGCTGAAGAAAAGAAGAAAGCAATAGCGAGAGAAAAAAAGAGCTGCAATACAAGAAAAGATTCAAGCCTCTACTTTCTTCATCTATTCTTATTTGGTTTACACTCAGCTTATTTAGAAGCAAACTTTTGTAAACACCAACCTCAAACAGTTGTTTGATTTTCCTTAAGGGACCGGGTAGGTCAGTATCCTTAAGAAGACTAAGAGAGTGAATCTTAGTGGTGATTCCTTTAGGAGATCAAGGTTGATCGGATCCTAGAGAAGACTAAGAGAGTGAATCTTAGTGATAGCTAAGTCAGTGTATTGTTAGTCACTTGTAGGTTTCAAGTGCAGTTGTAACAATTATCTGATTAGTGGATTGCCTTCATTCTAAGAAGGAAGAAATCACCTTAACGGGTGGACTGGATTAGCTTGAGGGATTTATCAAGTGAACCAGGATAAAATACTTGTGTGCTTTTCTCTTCTCTCTATCTTTATCCGCTGCACCATCTATCTTAGAGAAACCGAAAAGATTTACTTTAAATCTTAAGGGGAAAGTTTTTATATTGAAAACGCTATTCCCCCCCCCCCTTCTAGTCGTTTTTCACACCTTCAATTGGTATCAGAGCGCAAGTTCTGATTACCACACTTAACAGTGTTCAGTAGATCCGGGCCAGTGTGAAAAACTCATGGATTCCACCACTACTACAAGCAAATATCAATACAGTGCAAGACCACCTATCTTTGATGGTCAGAGATTTGATTTCTGGAAAGATAGAATCAAAAGCTTCTTTCTTGGCTTTGATCCTGATCTCTGGGATTTTGTTGTTGATGGCTACACCCCTCCTGTTGATGAACATGGTGTAAAGATCCCAAGGGTGAAGATGAGTGAAGATCAAAAGAAGGAATTCAGAGATCATCACAGATCAAGATCTATTCTGCAAAGTGCCATTTCATATGAAGAATATGAGAAAATTACTGATCGTGATTCCGCCAAGGGCATCTTTGAATCCTTGCAGATGTCTCATGAAGGAAACAAGAAAGTGAAAGAGACAAAGGCGTTGTCTCTAATCAAGCAGTATGAATCCTTCCAAATGGAACCTGACGAATCCATTGAGGATATGTTTTCCAGACTTCAGTTGCTCGTAGCTGGAATAAGACCTCTCAACAAAAGCTACACTACAAAAGATCATGTCATAAGGGTCATCAGAAGTCTTCCTGAAAGCTGGATGCCTTTAGTGACTTCAATAGAGCTTACAAGAGATGTTGAGCATATGAGTTTAGAAGAACTCATCAGCATACTGAAGTGTCATGAACTAAAGCGTGCTGAACATCAAGATCACAAGAAGAAGTCTATTGCCTTGAAATCCAAATCTGAAAAGGCTAAGGCTCTCCAAGAAGCATCAGAAGATTCTGATGAAGATGAGCTGACTCTGATATCCAGAAAGCTCAACTGCATCTGGAAGCACAGGCAGAGCAAATACAAAGGTTCATCAAAGAACAAAAGGCCAAAGAAGCACTTCAAGACGAAGAAGAGTCTGATGGTGACATTTGATGAATCAGAGTCAGAGGATGTTGACTCTGATGGTGAAGTCCAAGGACTCATAGCTATTGTCAAAGACAAAGGAGCAGAGACAAAGGAAGCTGTTGACTCTGACTCAGCATCAGAAGGAGATCCAGACTCTGACGATGAAAATGAGGTATTTGATTCTTTCTTAACCTCTGAACTTAAAGATGCTTTGTCTGAAATTATGGATAAATATAACTCTCTCTTGACTAAGCATAAAAGGTTGAAAAAGAATTTCTCTGCTGCCTCTGAAACTTCTGTTGAACATGAGAAAATTATTTCTGATTTGAAAAATGATAATCATGCTTTGATTAATTCTAACTCTGTGCTTAAGAATCAAATTGCTAAGTTAGAAGAAGTTATTGCCTGCGATGCCTCTGATAGTAAGCATGAATCTAAGTATGAAAAATCTTTTCAAAGATTCCTGGCTAAAAGCGTAGATAGAAGCTTGATGGCTTCATTGATCTATGGCGTGAGCAGAAATGGAATGCGTGGCATTGGGTATTCTAAACCAATTAGAAATGAGCCCTCTGTGCCTAAAGCTAAATCTTTGTATGAATGCTTTGTTCCCTCTGGTACCATATTGCCTGACCCTGTACCTGCTGAAGTTGCTAAAAACCCTCGTAAAAAGGGATCTTTCTCCATGTCTAAATATCATGCAAAAATTCCTGTATATTATCCTGTTGAAAGACCCAAAGTTGTCAGAACTTCTGGGCTAACTAACAAGAAAGGACCCAGAAAGTGGGTACCTAGGGATAAGATTATATATGTTGCAGATATCTTCAATAGGTCCATCGAAACTCCAACCATGGAACCTGGACAGTGGATGCAGGCAACACATGACGGGAGAAAGGCATATGTCCCAAGATCCAAAACTTGAACCTGAAGGTGAAGTTGATCTTGGAGGCATCAGTAGAGTAAGATTTGGTCAAGTCATGCTAGCTGAAAAAGCTTGCAGAGATGAGCATGACCGTTTCAGAAAGAAACAAAGACTCAGAACTTGTCGAACTAGAAGCAACAACATCAGAAGATGCTACTACAACTTCTGACTTGCGTCATCAGAAGAAGAGTAGGTTCCTAGCTTCTCATTCTGAAGTATCTAAAGATGAAATTTTGTCCAGAACGGAGATGTCACCAGAACCACACTTCTGCTCTCATCAGAAGATATGCTAATCAGAAGCCAAGTATCCCTTGGTATTCCTTCTGAGGGGGAGTATTTCGTCTTATGCTCTTACTATTTTTTTCCACCTTCATTCTTTTTGCTTATGACAAAAAGGGGGAGAACTTATAGTATCTTGACAACTCCTATATTATTTAGCTCAGAATCTAGATATTACTAACGTTGATATTAAGTACTAGATTCAGGGGGAGCTAAGCTCAGAATCAAGCACGAGTCTTGGATTCAGAAGGAGCAAGATAAACTATACACATCAGGATAAGTTTTAACTCTGATACCTTATACTCTGAGTGTATTCAGTTTATTTGTTTAGAGTTGTTCATCAAAATACATGGTTTTGTCATCATCAAAAAGGGGGAGATTGTAAGATCAAGATTTGGTCATGTGGTACAACTCTATGTTTTGATGATAACAAGTATTTATTTGTGGATGAACAACTATGATACTCTAATGTTTGTCTTGAGTGTTTTGACAAACAGGTTCTGATTCTGACACCAGAAGATATATTCGTCAGAAGTTCTGAAGATCAGAAGATCAGAGGATCAGAAGATCTGAAGAACAGAAGTTCTGAAGATCAGAAGATCAGAGGATCAGAAGCTCTGAAGATCAGAAGATCTGAAGATCAGAGGATCTGAGGATCAGAAGATCAGAGGATCAGAAGATCTGAGGATCAGAAGATCTGAAGACCAGAAGCTCTGAGGGACCAGAGGCTCTGAAGGTTCAGAAGCTCTGAAGGTCCAGAAGCAGAAGTTACAAAGGTCAGAGGATCCAAGCTTCCATCTGACTCTGATCACCAAGCTTCACAAGTTCCAACACGAAGCATAACTCTGATCAGAAGTCAATGGTTAAAGGCAAATGTCTCTATCGAGAAGTACAAGAGCAGTGTACTATTCTGAAATGCCTACCTACCAAAGTTCAGCCACTGCAGGTTCTGGAAGTTCCAGAAATGCCCTCCAACGGTCATATTCTCTCAACAGAAATATCCTTTGCACCTTGGACTATAAAAGGCTGAAGAAAAGAAGAAAGCAATAGCGAGAGAAAAAAAGAGCTGCAATACAAGAAAAGATTCAAGCCTCTACTTTCTTCATCTATTCTTATTTGGTTTACACTCAGCTTATTTAGAAGCAAACTTTTGTAAACACCAACCTCAAACAGTTGTTTGATTTTCCTTAAGGGACCGGGTAGGTCAGTATCCTTAAGAAGACTAAGAGAGTGAATCTTAGTGGTGATTCCTTTAGGAGATCAAGGTTGATCGGATCCTAGAGAAGACTAAGAGAGTGAATCTTAGTGATAGCTAAGTCAGTGTATTGTTAGTCACTTGTAGGTTTCAAGTGCAGTTGTAACAATTATCTAATTAGTGGATTGCCTTCATTCTAAGAAGGAAGAAATCACCTTAACGGGTGGACTGGATTAGCTTGAGGGATTTATCAAGTGAACCAGGATAAAATACTTGTGTGCTTTTCTCTTCTCTCTATCTTTATCCGCTGCACCATCTATCTTAGAGAAACCGAAAAGATTTACTTTAAATCTTAAGGGGAAAGTTTTTATATTGAAAACGCTATTCCCCCCCCCCCTTCTAGTCGTTTTTCACACCTTCATTATATGCTAGGTGCTATGTGGTTATTGCTTAAGATATTGACATATGACATGTTGATTGATTATGATGAGTTAATTCTGCTTTTGCACTATAATCTGAGTTTCTGAACGGTGAGAAAAGCGGGCAGGTCATGCCGATTTTATTTTGAGAGTTTTGAGAAAGCTTGAAAGGACGAATGAGATTCGGGCCTTGTTGTGGTGTTGTATGGATCGAGACATTCTCTGGAGTCATTTGGGGATTAGGAGATCCCGAGAACTTATAGGATTCGCGATAAGACTAAAAGGATAATTATTTTGTAAAGAAAACTCATAAGATATTAAACAACCTCTAAATCTTTAAGTAATGGTAATAATCTCGGAAGAAAGCTTTGGATGCAAATCATAGTTTTGGAAAACGAGAAGTGTCGTCGGATCCCAGTATTGAGAAAGATGAGGGGCTTCGAGTATGTAGATGTTGTGGTGCTGTTGGAGCAGCGTTTGTTGTTGTGCTGTTGGAGCAGCTATTGTGGTTGTGCTGTTGGAGCAGCTATGTTGTTGGGTGTATCTTCGACTTTGCGGCGCGAATCCGTATGTCCAAACCCGACGGGTTGGGCCGATTCGGCAATAATTGTTGACACGCGCGAATCCGTATATTCAATCCGATGGATTGGATCGATTCGGCGGTAGTCACTCAGGCACGCGTGAGTCCGTATGTTCAATCAGAGGGATTGGATCGATTCAGCGATTGCCATTTTACCTCGCGTGAATCCGTATGTTCAATCCGAGGGATTGGATCGATTCAGCGACAACTTTTCGACACGCGCGAATCCGTATATTCAATCCGATGGATTGGATCGATTCGGCGGTAGTCACTCAGGCACGCGTGAGTCCGTATGTTCAATCAGAGGGATTGGATCGATTCAACGATTGCCATTTTACCTCGCGTGAATCCGTATGTTCAATCCGAGGGTTTGGATCGATTCAGCGACAACTTTTCGACACGCGCGAATCCGTATATTCAATCCGATGGATTGGATCGATTCGGCGGTAGTCACTCAGGCACGCGTGAGTCCGTATGTTCAATCAGAGGGATTGGATCGATTCAGCAATTGCCATTTTACCTCGCGTGAATCCGTATGTTCAATCCGAGGGATTGGATCGATTCAACGATAACCTTTCGACTCGCGCGGATCCGTATGTTCAATCCGATGGATTGGATCGATTCGGCGATAGTCATTGGACACGCGCAATGTCCGTATGTTCGACTCTTTTGAGTGAACCGACTTGGCGTTGTCATTTGTTGCGTGTGCGAGTCCGTATGTTCAACCCAAGGGGTTGGATCGACTCGACATGCCTAATTGTGGGAGTTGCGTGTGCGAGTCCGTATGTTCAACCCAAGGGGTTGGATCGAATCGACATGCCTAATTGTTGGGCTATCCTGGGGATAAGTCCGGGAAACCGGTAGTTTCCGAGTATGTGATACTCTTTGCTTGTTGAGCAGTTGTGACCATCGGATTGAGATGAGTCGGATGATCCGGAGATCATCATGAGTTACTATGTTGATGTGAAGAAGTGTCTTTTGTCGCAGAATCGACTTTACCTTAGGGTAAGCTTTTAGAGACTTTAATTTACCTAGAACACGTGGCGACGTGTCGAGTGAGAGTCGGAGACGTTGTTTGACTAATCATCCTGCATTCATGCATACTGATTTAGTTGTCGAGTGTGATTGTTATTTGTTAATCCTATTTGGAACATGTTAATTGTTATTATTGCTGTTAAGTTCATTATGGAATATGCAACCCTAGGATGTTATCCCTAGCTATAAGCCTATGTTAATTGTTATTATTGCTGTTAAGTTCATTATGGAATATGCAACCCTAGGATGTTATCCCTAGCTATAAGCCTAAGTGGCTATTCTCTTATCTATATCTATTGGTGCTATTATTTATGTAATTCTTTGGAGTTGACCCTCGCGTCTTCTGTGTGTGCTTTGGCGGACAAACGCCCTTTGTCAGATGTCTTTGGCGGACTGGTTCACGACGGTTCACCCTTCGGGGGAAACTAGAGTTGGGATGCTGGAACAGGAGCGCATCGCGATAGCGAGCGGAGGACGGATGGTGTACATAGACTAGGTCGTTCTGGATTTCGAATTCGGACGACGATCATGCCAGCATGTAGGATTGAGTGTTAGTGTGAGCTCCTCGAGATGGGATTAGTGTAGGAGTAGAGTCTTAGCTCTGAACATTATTTGTTTCATTCGGGACAGGGTAGTTTCCCACCTATAGCTTTTTGTGTGGTTTCTTTATGGGAATCACAGAGAGTTGGTTGGACTTAGGAGGTCTTGTTTCAGGCCGATGGGCCAGCTTATTCTCAGTTTTGAGGGATAGTGTTGCAGACACTTACCTTTAGATTTGGTTTGTACATTTTGCCTTCGGGCGCTACACTTTTCTTTCCGTCACTGGAGGTTACTCGTGACGAGGTTGTTACTTACAGCGGGGGCTGTTTATATATTGTATATTAGCTCTATTACTTTTCGCTTTTGGGTTTTATTTAATTCAGTCTTGTCTTAGTTATTATTGAAAAAAAAATATTTCACGTTTTTCCGCATTAAGTTTACTTTTGGTTACTAAAGTGACGCCACCGAAATCGGGGTGTTACATGTACGAACGTCCGATTCTAGTTCTCGGAGGTTTGCCGAAACTAAATCCCTGATAACTCAAGAAACTTAAAATAAACGTTCGATGAAGACTTTTTCTATTCGGAGCTTCAAACGAAGATTCCACACGCATGCACCTATTTATTTCGAGGTTTCTAATCTTTCTTCAGAAAGAAGTTTTCTAATCCGACATCAACTGTAAAAAGTAGTTTTTCGGGTAAAATAGATTTACACCGACTTTGGATCGTTTGTCTTAATTCCAAGAAACCTATTCTGAGTTTTGGAATTCTGTCGCCAGAACCTATCTTAGAATTCACAGAGGAAGGCACACGAAAAATCGGAATCGCGAAATTTTCATTTTTCCGCATTTTCCATTAACTATAAATAGCTTGAAAAAAATCAAAATCTTCTAACACCACCATAGCCAAACCCGCGAGCTTGAGAGGAGAAGGGGAGGAAGAGATTTTCTCCGTTTCTTGCCTGATCGCTGCACCGTTCGTTGCTACTCGAAGACCTCGAGGTATAGATGCTATTCCTTACTTCTGATCGTCAATTCTGTCACTTTTCTCTATGTCTTTCTGTGCTCAAAGTTTTGAGCTTTTCTTCAAACTGTCCAAATAACTTGATTTCTCTGTCTAAACTTATTCCCTGCATGCCCAAGAGCATGTTTAGCGGATTACATTTTGCTGAATCTCGCCGAATTGCCGCCGAGTTTCAATTCTGCTCGAAAAACCCATTTTTGACCAGAGCTTCGTCCTTTAGACTTAAAAATCTTGACTGAGCTTAGCGCTAGTAGGATTAATTGTCATAAACGTCGTTGGTGACGTCCCCATCTAATTTGTTTTTCGAAATTCCAATTTTGAAATTCCGAGCTAAAAACACTGACAAAAATACCCCTGCGTCAGTTTTCGATCCGTTAATTTTTCCGAGCTTTAATTCACCTTAATTACGACTAATGATTACCTAGGAACCAAGTTTGATCGAAGAAAAAGCGGCACACACAATTAGTGTGTGTGGCCGAGAGCACCCTTTAATGGGGGAGGAAATTTCTTTTTTCGAAAACTTGTCTTATCGCGTTAGATTATCGTACTTCGGAGTTTATGATTCTTCGTGTAACTTTAGTAATTGTTGTCTGCTGAGTTTCTGACTGATTGTGATTGAATTCTGTGGTTTTCGCTCTAAGGTTCGGAAGGAGGAGATTGTGAAGGAACGCTACAGGATCACACTAGGTTTGAGATGCTTGATCAGGAGATCCCCGACTCATGGGTGGTCGACCCCGCTGGCCACAAAGCGATCTACTCGGGGAGAATAATGGAAGATCGTGTCGACAGTCTGGGACACTTGACGGAGGGAGTTTTGAGGCGTTACACTGTCAGCTTCAACCTGCCACCCGACGTACACTGTGGACCCGGTGTATGAGTACCACCACCACCGTCGTCTTCTGACGACGAGGACCCCTCGAAGTAGGAGCCTGTGGGAGGGACTTCATCGGACTCTAGCTCACCTACTGTTGCCGTTGCTGATGACATTGGTTCGGGTCCTGGACCCGTGAGACCAGCACAGGAGCATGTTGCAGTAGCGAGAGGAGGGATGGTTGCAGACATTGACCTAGTCGTCCTGGATTCTGATTCGGACGATTATCACGCTAGCATGTAGTTGTGAGTGCTGGGGTGTACTCCTCTGGACAAGATTAGGGTAGGAGTAGAGTTATAGCTCTGGTCGTCATGTTCGTATTTTGGGGCAGGGTAGGTTCCCTACCGTTAGCTTTTTGTGTGGTTTTCTTTATGGAAATCACAGAGAGTTGGTTGGACTAGGAGGTCTTATTCAGGCCGTTTTGGGCTGACCTACTTTCATTTTGGAGGACTGTATTGTGAACACTTGACCTTTCACTTTGGTTTGTACATATTGCCCACGGGCACTACTTTCGGTTACTTCCCGTCACTGGAGGATACTCGTTACGTGGTTCACTACTTACAGCGGGGGCTGTAAATATATTGTATATTAGTTATGTTTATCTTTCGCTGTAGAGTCTTTATTTCGACGAGTCGTTAAGTTTTATTATTTAAACAAATCGAAAAAAAAATATTCACGTTTTTCCGCTTTATTTTCTTTTTGGTTACTAAAGTGACGCCACCGAAATCGGGGTGTTACAGAATAATTGACTCAGCAAAAATTAAGGCACATAAGCTGGAAACACGAGTAGAGACCTATTCTAATAAAAAAAAATTCTAGGGGATTCAGAATCGGAAAAAAAAAGTCAGGTACTTATTTTCGTACGGGAGATTTCAGGGAACTTCAGAGTATTTAAGCCATATTTTTATCTTGTATTTATTTTCTGTTATTATCTTCTAATGATTTTATTTTATTTTTATTGATGTTTAGGGGAAGATTTGAAAAATAAAGAGACAACCAGAATTTAATTAAAAATTCAGAGTTTGTGATCCTGCGTCGCGCGACCGCGCGAAGTTACCATGCACTTATGGCGCCATTACGCCACTTATCAGCATTCTAGAATTTAGCGCGCCAGATTCCGCGTGATTTTGGCTTACAACGCGCGTAACTGCACCAGATTACTCCCTCAGAAGAAAAAGACAGAAAAGGGGTCTCAATTCCCTGCTTCGCGCACAGCTAATACGGTGCACCATCACCATTGTGCACCATCGGATTCGCATGAGACGTCAGGAACTGTGAGGGTGCATATTCTTACGCTGCACTTTGCCATACTGGATCTCAGCCCCATCAGAACGTGAAAAACACTATAAATAACGTTTTTAACCTAATTTTTTACGTTCTTGGCACCTGGAGACGAATTTGAGCAAGCCAAAGACACAATTTTAGTTCTTAAAAGAATTTTTTCAGGTTTTCTTGGATCTTTTATGTTTTTCTTCTTAGATTTTGAATTGTTTCTCATGTCTATGAGGAACTAATTCTTCTTTAGGACTTGGGATGCCTAGTCTTTTGGATCTTATGCTTTAATTTGTACTTAGTTTGTGTGATGAATTTCTATTATAATCTATGAACCTTGTTTCAGTTATAATTTTATTTGATTGCAAGTAAATACCTTACTAATTTCTGTGAGACTTGGAAGAGTGATTAGAAATTAGGGATTTAAGGGAACGGAATTTATTAACTTTTCTCTACGACCTTAGGAATGAGGGTATGAGTTAATAGTGGTGGCCGGAATTATAATTTTATCTTTAATTTGTTGGTTTAGGTACTCGTAACACATACTTAATATTCAGATTAAAAGGCTTTCTTGTTTAAGGAATTAGCAAGTTAAGAACTTAGGCTAGATCACCATAGAGAGTAATTTTTATTTCACACAAACGAGTTTGATTAGGCATAAGTGATAATTGGCGAAGCTAACCCAGGTGCTATTTACCCAAATTGAATTTCACAAACTCTATTTGCTTTCTCTTATTTCCCTACTATTGAACAATTAAATCAAAACCTCCAATCTTATTTAACTTTTGCTTACTAAATCGTAGAATTAGTCTGAATCGATAATTGAACACAATCCCTAGGGTACGTTATATTTTATATTACTACGGGCAAATCTATATACTTGCAGATTGACTTATCAAATTTCTTACTAACATTCAATGGTTTGGGAGATTCGAAGAGATGAAGTTCTTGAACCTCCTCTAGGTTTTTCTCTCTTTCTGAGCTCTCCTCTTGACCTCTCTTGCTTCCGAGACTTACAATGAGTTACAGAGGACTCATAAGGTAGGTTGTGGGTTGTTTTATAGGCTGAAGGGTGCTTAAGGTTAAGAATCAAGATTAGGCTTAAGCTTAGTTGCACCACCAATGGCTATTCATTCAAATGGATTAGCATGGTGCCCTAGGCTGCACAGAAGGCCATGGAAACGTTCAGGGGCATGAAGATATGCTTATGGGGAATATGAGCTGATGATGGTGTGGTTTAATGGTAGAATAGTGACCTCTTCCATCAGGAATAGTGACACAATGCAGCGGTTGGTCGATTATTTTAGGCTTAATTGCACTTTTGATCCCCCACAATTACAAAAGCCACGATTCTGGTGCCTAACAAAATTTTATTGCATGGAAGGTCCCCCACGTTATGCTCCGTTAGCAACTTTAGTCCGGAGTGTCCATTCCGTTAGTTTTCTAACGTTTCTCTCTCCTAGTGGCCACCTTGAGCAGCAAGACGAAGGAGAGCGGGAAGCCGAGGTCGTCGCAGAGTTTGTGCCGTTCTCGGCGGCGGTGAGGGAAGTAGCCATACCATACAACATGAAGAATCTCGTTCTGGAGACATATAGTGGAAAGACTGATCCAAAGGATCATCTTCTTTATTTCAACACGAAGATGGTGATAAGCACAACATCCGATGCAGTCAAATGTAGGATGTTTCCATCGACGTTCAAAGGCACATCGATGGCTTGCTTCACAACTTTGCCTCGGGGATCCGTTGCGAAATTTCACGATTTCTCGTCGAAATTCCTCGTTCAGTTCTCTGCAAGCAAGATCAAGCAGGTTACGATTGATGATCTGTATAATGTTCGCATGTTCGCCAGTTAGAGCAAGAAACGTTGAAGTAGTATGTAAAGCGGTACAGGGTGACATCTGTCAAGATCGAGGAGTCAGAACCACAAGCCTGTGCGCGCGCATTTAAGAATGGATTGCTGCCGGGGGAGCTAAGCAGCAAGTTGGGTCGAAAACCGGTTGGTTCAATGACGGCAATACGCGTTCCGGCGAATGCGTATATCCTTGAGGAGGAGGACAACGCGCGAAAGAACGCACACTTATCACCTGAAGTGTTGAAGAAGAAAAGTGGTTCGTCTTGGTGGCGAGGGAACTTTGGCAGGGAAAGCCAGCGGAGATCTCAACTTTCCCCTCAAGGCTAAGTAGTAAGCCCACCCCAAGATGAGTGCTCTCCTATTCCAACTTCCCCGGAGCCTCCGGTAGCACAGCCGAGATAGCGTTGGGTTCTCTGCCCCTGCGGGGACGGAGCGAAAGAAGTTTTGAGAATTCAAGAGAAGGTCACGTTTGGAATTGGCACAAATCGCAGAATTAGAAGCTTTTGCACAATTCGCTTCTGATCTTGATAAAGCTACTCAAAATCAATTGGCAAATTCTCACTGTACGCCCCGACAATGGCGTTAAGAACACTCAACCCACCAACCGTAAAAGTCACAACACAAGCATCCACCCCACGAGACAGGCGATTCATGTGCATTGTATGAAATCAACCCTGAACTAGACGGATCATTTCTTTTTCGGATATATGAAATATGAGATTTAACTAAGTCAATTCTTAAGAAATATCGAATTAAACCTCCGTGTTTCAGAATACGGTTAACCAACATGTTAACCAATCGATTACGATAAATTGGATCGGATAATCGAAGAATTTCTTGGGAACCCTACAAGAGCCGATCGTTTTTTTTTCTCTGACAGATGGTCAGAACTCCATCTAGGTTTGAATCCTACTGAGAGGTCCACTAGAGATCAGAAATTGTTGAAGAAAGAACAAGATGTTTCTTTTGTTCTTTCCAAGCGATCGGAAAGGAAAGAAATAGTGAATATATTCAAGATAATTCTGTATTTACAAAATACCGTCATAAAATCTTCGTCTTCGATCTCTCTTCGCAACACAATCTGTTGTATGCTGCATTCGGGAAGGATGAATCGCTCCCGAAAAGGAATCTATTGATTCTCCCCCAATTGGTTAGCAAAAAGCCTACATAGCAGTTCCAATGCTACGCCTTGAACCACTCGGCCATCTCTCCTACATAATGATTATGGTCCAGAAACCTGGTGAATATTGAGTCATTCAACCCTTGTTCAATTCAAGGGGTATACGTTTTATCCAGCGAGCATAGCGACTGATAAGTCAATGAAAGTTTTCCTTAATCGAACCAACCAGCCCCACCACCGAGGAAACCTTTGCACGCCTCCGTTACCTTTGGGGAGGCCTACGCCCCATAGAAACTGTCTACCTGAGACTGTCCCTTGGTCCGTAGGTTCTGGCACAAGGTTAGAATTCTAGCTCTTCCAGAGTGGTATCTCACTGATGGCTCGGACCCCCCGGAAGGAGGCCTTCTTCGCCCTCCACCTAAGCTGCGCAGGAAAAGCCCAAAGCCAATCTGTCCTCCACTACCAAAAGACGTGGAGACCAGTTTATCTCGTCAGCTCCTTACCTAAGGTGACCTTCACGTCACTTCCTTGAACTCGCTTAAGGAAATCCCGAGCTCCAACACTCGAAAATAGTAGCTACACAACAACAAGACAATGGGGCCTACAGACCCCCACGACTATCAAATATTCTGCTTTTTCCGGGATACTCGGGTTCAAATATCCATGGATTCGATGTTTGTTTACTAGCTTGATATAATTCAGAAAACTTGAATCCAGATCTTGTTTAATTAATTTATGAATTAGATTGTTTAAAAGACCCATAATTCTATCATCTTCATCTCCTCCCCCATGATTTTCATCTTCTTCTTCATGATATACAACCTTTTACCCAGGAAAAAAAACATTATAAATAAAAAACCAAAACCAACATATCCATCTACCCCTCTTCATTCTTCAACCCAGCAAAATCCTAACCCAGATAACCCCAAAAATGAAAGCAACAACCCCAACAAAGTTGAAACACCTATACGGCCATACCCAGCAAGTTGAACAAAAAAACGAATTAAGCCTTAGAATGACACTGATGTAATTATACAAGCCAATTTCTTCTTCTTCATGATGATTATCATCAGCCTTCACAAACCTTTGTTCTTCAACGGCATCAAACAAACAACACAAGCAATTTAAATTTTTTTCCTACATCTCCTCCTCATCTGAACTCCTTCGACTTGTACATCTCCACACCTAACCATCAGAACAAAAAATCCAACCCAGATCCATTTACCCATCTTCAACCCAAGCCGCAAAAACGAAAAAAGAAGAAACCTTTAGGGTTCGATTACTGGACGCAAGGTGAAGATGAAGAAATCGAGAGGGATCTGCATCAAACATGGAACCAGGAAATTCCCTTTTTTCGACCCAAGATCCTTCTTCTTTCCCTGCGCACAATCAAACATCAGAGACGAGATCGAGAGAAGAGGAAGAAATTTGAGAACACATAGGTAGATAATGCCTGTTCTCAACTCAGATCAGAGCCAGATTTGATTGAATTGAAAACCGGCACAACAAAAACCAAAAGCATTTCAGTTCATTGTAGAGAATCAAAATCAAATTCAAGTTCAAATGAATTTCCCTTTTTTCCATTTCTCTCAAGCAAGAGGAGAGGGTGAGAAAGAGAGCTTACAGTTGCAGTAAAAAGAGAGAAAATGGAATTAGAGAGTGCCAGATCTGAGAGTGAGTGCTTCGTGTTTATTATTAGTGGAGTGAACAAATTAATTAAACTTTTCTTCTTGTCCGAGTGTGAGTGTGTTTTCAAGAGAATGTTTGGCAGGCCAGACTAGAGGTCCGAGCCATTGCCGTTTTAGGGATTGAGACCTTCTCGGAGAATTAATTGGGAGTTATCGAGATCTTTTGACTTATAGGGTTTTCGAAACAAAAGGAACCAAGACTTGGTTTTGTTAATGAAATTCATAATGCACTAATCAAAGATAGAACACTTTTAGATAATGATGATAATCTCTTAGAAGAAGACTTAGGATCTGAAAATTAGTTTGGAAAACGGGAAGTGTCGATGATCCGAGTGTTGAGGAAAACTTGAGTGCGAGTAGCACCTTTCTTTCTCTGTGAGAAGTTCGTTTGGCCATCTAGAGGATGAGTCGGGGTGACTAGAAAAGTCCCTAAGTGCAATTATCACTCTTCTTTTGTTGAAACTTTTGTCGATGAATCGACGTTTACCTTCAGGTGTTGTAAAGATAATATTCTTAGCTAGATGCGTTGCCTTGTCAGGGCGATATATTGGTTTTCTAATCATATTGCATGATGCATTCATGCTTTGAGGTTGAGAAGGTTGAAAGATCAGACTTCACAAAGGTTGAGACGGTCGAAAGATCGGGCCTTCACTGAAGAACACCAAGAGTGTATCTTCGGCATAGAAATCTCACTATGTCAAGGTTTGTAAGTGACACCCGAGCGGAATGGTTAAACATAAGGTCTTTGTTAGGACTGACTCGATGGTGTCCAGCCTATTTTCGGGAGCATCTTTTTAGCAAAACATTGCACATCACGCCATACATCTATCTAACTATTTTGGTCATGTGACGAGAATTTATCAGTTAGCTGCAAATGATACCATGCTAAGGTATATGTGTAGGATATAACATGCTGAACCTATATATATATATATACATACATATATATTCCTTTTATCTCTTACATGTTGCATGTATTATACTTAATATCGTGAGTTGACCCTCGCACTGCCTTGTTTGTCTGTTTGTGTTCGGGTGGTCGACAAACTGCTAGGTGATATTAGACCACTGCTTCGAGACGGTTCGCCACACGGGGCAGATCAGGATAAAGATGCTTGATGTCCGGATCCCAACATTGTAGACCCAGCCAGCTACATGGCTGAGTACACGAGACAAGTTCTGGAAAAGATAGAGGATGAGCACGAGCACATGCAGCGTGGAGTACTATGATGAGTGACCATTGGTACACGTCGGGCCGGGCACCATCATGAAACCACCTTCATCTTTAGAGGAGGAGGATCTTACTTAGGACCTTTGTCCACTTGGAGAGCATCAGGAGCAGACCATCTGGGCTAGAGTTGTTCCGATTGATATCTCATGCACCTTGACTCACATCGTGCTGAAGAGAGAGCCGAGAGTTGCATTTTCATCTTTACTCCGCACACCTTCCTCTGCACGTGGCTAACGCGTGAACCCTATGGTACACGTCGAGCAGAGGATATTGAGGTCACAGGTGTTGGACGTGGATGCTGGTGCTAGTTTCAGATTCCGCGACGCGAGATCATGGATGTTGACACTAATGTCATCATTCTAGAGTACTTTGATGCAGATGATGACTATACAAGCGAGGAGGAGGAGGATTGGCAGACATGCTTTAGAGCTTATTTGAGGTCGGGTGGTAGTGTCGTAGTTGCTTGGCCAGCATGTGTTTGTACATTTGGGGCAGGATAGTGAAGGTGTGAAAAACGACTAGAAGGGGGGGTTGAATAGCGTTTTGAATATAAAAACTTTCACCTTAAGATTTAAAGTAAATCTTTTCGGTTTCTCTAAGATAGATGGTGCAGCGGATAAAGATAGAGAAAAGAGAGAAGCACACAAGTATTTTCTCCTGGTTCACTTGATAAATCCCTCAAGTTAATCCAGTCCACCCGTTAAGGTGATTTCTTCCTTCTTAGAATGAAGGCAATCCACTAATCAGATAATTGTTACAACTGCACTTGAAACCTACAAGTGACTAACAATACACTGACTTAGCTGTCACTAAGATTCACTCTCTTAGTCTTCTCTAGGATCCGATCAACCTTGATCTCCTAAAGGAATCACCACTAAGATTCACTCTCTTAGTCTTCTTAAGGATACTGACCTACCCGGTCCCTTAAGGAAAATCAAACAACTGTTTGAGGTTGGTGTTTACAAAGGTTTGCTTCTAAATAAGCTGAGTGTAAACTAAATAAGAATAGATGAAGAAAGTTGAAGCTTGAATCTTTTCTTGTATTGCGGCTCTTGATCTCTCTCTTTTGCTTTCTTCTTTTCTTCAGCCTTTTATAGTCCAAGGTGCAAAGGATATTTCTGTTGAGAGAATATGACCGTTGGAGGGCATTTCTGGAACTTCCAGAACCTGCTGTGGCTGAACCTTGGTAGGTAGGCTTTTCAGAATAGTACACTGCTCTTGTACTTCTTGATAGAGACATTTGCCTTTAACCATTGACTTCTGATCAGAGGAATGCTTCGTGTTGGAACTTGTGAAGCTTGGTGATCAGAGTCAGAGGGATGCTTGGATCCTCTGACCTTCGTAACTTCTGCTTCTGGACCTTCAGAGCTTCTGGACCTTCAGAGCTTCTGATCCTCAGATCCTCTGATCTTCAGATCCTCTGATCCTCAGATCCTCTGATCTTCAGATCCTCTGATCCTCAGATCCTCTGATCTTCAGATCTTCTGACGAATATATCTTCTGGTGTCAGAATCAGAACCTGTTTGTCAAAACACTCAAGACAAACATTAGAGTATCATAGTTGTTCATCCACAAATAAATACTTGTTATCATCAAAACATAGAGTTGTACCACATGACCAAATCTTGATCTTACAATCTCCCCCTTTTTGATGATGACAAAACCATGTATTTTGATGAACAACTCTAAACAAATAAACTGAATACACTCAGAGTATAAGGTATCAGAGTTAAAACTTATCCTGATGTGTATAGTTTATCTTGCTCCTTCTGAATCCAAGACTCGTACTTTATTCTGAGCTAAGCTCCCCCTGAATCTAATACTTAATATCAACGTTAGTAATATCTAGATTCTGAGCTAAATAATATAGGAGTTGTCAAGATACTATAAGTTCTCCCCCTTTTTGTCATAAGCAAAAAGAATGAAGGTGGAAAAAAAATAGTAAGAGCATAAGACGAAATACTCCCCCTCAGAAGGAATACCAAGGGATACTTGGCTTCTGATTAGTGTATCTTCTGATGAGAGCAGAAGTGTGGTTCTGGTGACATCTCCATTCTGGACAGAATTTCATCTTTAGATACTTCAGAATGAGAAGCTAGGAACCTACTCTTCTTCTGATGACGCAAGTCAGAAGTTGTAGTAGCATCTTCTGATGTTGTTGCTTCTGGTTCGACAAGTTCTGAGTCTTTGTTTCTTTCTGAAACGGTCATGCTCATCTCTGCAAGCTTTTTCAGCTAGCTTTGACTTGACCAAATCTTACTCTACTGATGCCTCCAAGATCAACTTCACCTTCAGGTTCAAGTTTTGGATCTTGGGACATATGCCTTTCTCCCGTCATGTGTTGCCTGCATCCACTGTCCAGGTTCCATGGTTGGAGTTTCGATGGACCTATTGAAGATATCTGCAACATATATAATCTTATCCCTAGGTACCCACTTTCTGGGTCCTTTCTTGTTAGTTAGCCCAGAAGTTCTGACAACTTTGGGTCTTTCAACAGGATAATATAAAGGAATTTTTGCATGATATTTAGTCATAGAGAAAGATCCCTTTTTAAGAGGGTTTTTAGCAACTTTAGCAGGTACAGGATCAGGCAATATGGTACCAGAGGGAACAAAGCATTCATATAAAGATTTAGCTTTAGACACAGAGGGCTCATTTCTAATTGGTTTAGAATAGCCAATGCCATGCATTCCATTTCTGCTTACGCCATAGATCATTGAAGCCATTAAGCTTCTATCCACGCTTTTAGCTAGGAATCTTTGAAAAGACTTTTCATACTTAGATTCATTTCTACAATCAGAGGCATCACAGGCAACAATTTCTTCTAACTTAGCAATCTGGTTCTTAAGCACAGAGTTAGAATTTACCAAAGCATGATTTTCATTTTTCAAATCAGAAATAATTTTCTCATGTTCAGAAGGAGTCTTGGAGACAGCAGATAAGTTCTTTTTCAACTTTTTATGCTTAGACAATAAAGAGTTATACTTATCCATGATATCAGACAAAGCATGTTTCAGTTCAGAGGTAGAGAAAGAAGAGAATACCTCATTTTCATCGTCTGAGTTAGGATCTCCTTCTGATTCTGCGTCAGAGTCAACAGCTTCCTTTGACTCTGCTCCTTTGTCTTTGACAATGGCCATGAGTCCTTGGACTTCACCATCAGAGTCAACATCCTCTGACTCTGATTCATCAAAAGTCACCATCAGACTCTTCTTGGTCTTGAAGTGCTTCTTTGGCCTTTTGTCCTTTGATGAACCTTTGTATTTGCTCTGCCTGTGCTTCCAGATGCAGTTGAGCTTTCTGGATATCAGAGTCAGCTCATCTTCATCAGAATCTTCAGAGGCTTCTTCAGATTCTTCTCCTTCTGCTTGGAGAGCCTTAGCCTTTTCAGATTTGGATTTCAAGGCTATAGACTTCTTCTTCTGATCCTGATGTTCAGCACGCTTTAGTTCATGACACTTCAATATGCTTATGAGTTCTTCCAAACTCATCTGCTCAACATCTCTAGTTAGCTCCAAGGAAGTTATCAAAGGCATCCAGCTTTCAGGAAGACCTCTAAGGATCCTCATGACATGATCCACAGTGGTGTAGCTATTGCTGAGGGGTCTTATTCCAGCAATAATCAACTGGAATCTGGAAAACATATCCTCAATGGATTCGTCAGGTTCCATTTGGAAGGATTCATATTTCTGGATCAAAGACAGTGCCTTTGATTCTTTCACTTTCTTGTTTCCTTCATGAGACATCTTCAAGGATTCAAAGATGCCCTTGGCGGAATCACGATCAGTAATTTTCTCATATTCTTCATATGAAATGGCACTTTGCAGAATAGCTCTTGATCGGTGATGATCTCTGAACTCCTTCTTTTGATCTTCACTCATCTTCTTCCTTGGGATCTTTACACCATGTACATCAACAGGAGGGGTGTAGCCATCAACAACAAAATCCCAAAGATCAGGATCAAAGCCAAGAAAGAAGCTTTTGATTCTGTCTTTCCAGAAATCAAATCTCTGACCATCAAAGATAGGTGGTCTTGCACTGTATTGATATTTGCTTGTAGTAGTGGTGGAATCCATGAGTTTTTCACACTGGCCCGGATCTACTGAACACTGTTAAGTGTGGTAATCAGAACTTGCGCTCTGATACCAATTGAAGGTGTGAAAAACGACTAGAAGGGGGGGTTGAATAGCGTTTTGAATATAAAAACTTTCACCTTAAGATTTAAAGTAAATCTTTTCAGTTTCTCTAAGATAGATGGTGCAGCGGATAAAGATAGAGAGAAGAGAGAAGCACACAAGTATTTTATCCTGGTTCACTTGATAAATCCCTCAAGTTAATCCAGTCCACCCGTTAAGGTGATTTCTTCCTTCTTAGAATGAAGGCAATCCACTAATCAGATAATTGTTACAACTGCACTTGAAACCTACAAGTGACTAACAATACACTGACTTAGCTGTCACTAAGATTCACTCTCTTAGTCTTCTCTAGGATCCGATCAACCTTGATCTCCTAAAGGAATCACCACTAAGATTCACTCTCTTAGTCTTCTTAAGGATACTGACCTACCCGGTCCCTTAAGGAAAATCAAACAACTGTTTGAGGTTGGTGTTTACAAAGGTTTGCTTCTAAATAAGCTGAGTGTAAACTAAATAAGAATAGATGAAGAAAGTAGAAGCTTGAATCTTTTCTTGTATTGCAGCTCTTGATCTCTCTCTTTTGCTTTCTTCTTTTCTTCAGCCTTTTATAGTCCAAGGTGCAAAGGATATTTCTGTTGAGAGAATATGACCGTTGGAGGGCATTTCTGGAACTTCCAGAACCTGCTGTGGCTGAACCTTGGTAGGTAGGCTTTTCAGAATAGTACACTGCTCTTGTACTTCTTGATAGAGACATTTGCCTTTAACCATTGACTTCTGATCAGAGGAATGCTTCGTGTTGGAACTTGTGAAGCTTGGTGATCAGAGTCAGAGGGATGCTTGGATCCTCTGACCTTCGTAACTTCTGCTTCTGGACCTTCAGAGCTTCTGGACCTTCAGAGCTTCTGATCCTCAGATCCTCTGATCTTCAGATCCTCTGATCCTCAGATCCTCTGATCTTCAGATCCTCTGATCCTCAGATCCTCTGATCTTCAGATCTTCTGACGAATATATCTTCTGGTGTCAGAATCAGAACCTGTTTGTCAAAACACTCAAGACAAACATTAGAGTATCATAGTTGTTCATCCACAAATAAATACTTGTTATCATCAAAACATAGAGTTGTACCACATGACCAAATCTTGATCTTACAGATAGGTCCCCGAAACCTTACTTTTTGTGTGGTTCTCTATTGATGGGAATCACAGGGAGTAGTTGGACTTAGCTGGAGGAGGCCGTTTTTTGGGCTGGCTCTCCCACTTTTGAGGAACTTGTAATATGATCACACTTCTTTCACACTACTTTGGTTACCGGATCTTGTACATATTGCCTTCGGGCTCACTTTCAGTCACTTGGGGGTTTTATGTGTATTATGTTTATGTTATGCATCACAGGTATTGGATGTTTTATCATGAAAAGGAAAAGAACACGAAAAACAATTACTCTCATATTTCCACATTTGTTTCTATTAGGTTATTCCTAAGGTGCAAATGCTCTAATAAAAGGACCCCCAGTTCCACATTTCTAAACCAAATGACAATTTGTGCAAAGAAAGGAAAAATAACTTGCATGCATTCAAGTTCATATTATCTCAGTAGGGTAGGCTCATGGAAAGAAACTCAAGACGAGCTTAAGAGTCAAATCTAATCATCTATTGCAGAGAGACACCTAAGAGTCAAATCCTCTATCCAAACACTCTCTAAAGCTCGAACACAAAATACACCTTAGAGTAAAAAAAATTTCAGAAACATTGTAGTTCATTGCGCTGTAAAAGTCTACAATCCCTCTTATGAGAAGAGAACCTTGTAGAGCCAAACGATCTTGCAAAATATCATAAGAGAAGTCCTGTAGAATACTTGTTGTAGGAGAAGTTCTGGATAATACTTGTTAGGAGAAGTCCTGTAGAATACTTGTTGGGAGGAGTCTTGTATAATACTTGTTGAGGGAGAAGTCATGTCTAATACTTGTTGTAGGAGAAGTCCTTGATACTTGTTAGTGGAAATCTTGGTTAAGACAGGGCCTGGACGTAGCCCCATCGTTTGTTGGTGAAATACGATATATAGTTTTGTGCTTGTCATCTTTTACTTCACTGCTTTTATATATGTTGCATCAAACAATTGCTAAAAACATTTTCTAAACTTATAATTGTTTGAAAATTCAAGTTTCATTGGAACACATTTCAAACCCCCTTTCTTGTGTTACATTTTCCGATATTAGCTTTATCTTCTTATTTTGTAGGATCTACATGACCAATAAATTAGCTTGAAAATTTATTGTTTAAGTAAATGTTTCTAGCACGCCTCAATACTTAAATACCAATGGTTGTAATTATATGTTTGTGATCACATTTTCCAAATGTATAGAAAAAATTGTGTTATTTAAATCTGCTTCATTTAAAATCACTCTCTCTCTCTAAGCTCTCTATGTCTCTAAACTCTATCCCGCTTCACATCCTGTTTTGGGTGGTCGTCGCGCCACCGCTCCTCCGGCGCGGCGGCAACCCCCACCTTTGTTACCTTCTTCTGTCTTTCCCTTCTTTCTAACGTTTTTCCTGTTTTCCCTTTGTCTTTGTTTAGTTTCATGTTTCGAGGGTTTTCTTATCCCCCTTCTAGCTTCCTCCGTTTTCACCTCCTGCTTCTTCCCTTTTGGTCTGGAGTCTCCCCCCCCCCCTCGCCCCTTGTTGCTCCGATTTCTGGTGTTGTTTGTGCTGTTTCTGGATTTCGACTCCGGATCTGTCCTTTGGAGATTCGATCCACCACCTATTTGACGACAATAGATATGTTCTTACAGTTCTAGATCTGCGTGACTGGTGTTGCTGGGTGAAGGTGTGGTTGAAGGCACGGTGTAGCTGGATTGTCTTGGTGGTTCTGATCTGAGTATCCAGGTTTGGGTTTCGAAGAGGATTACAGCAGCTTACCTATAACAAAGGTTTTTTGAAAAGGCAGGGAATTTTCTCTTGCCATACTTGCACCCCATATAGGATTGTTGGTGTTTGCCCAGCTTGCTCAATTGCCATGGTCATCAAATTGTGGAACTTTGGACTAAAAGAAACTTCAGGTTTAATTTGTATTGCACTTGTGGCCTCCCTTATCCAGATCTAGGTGTTGAAGAACAAGTAGAGAAACAGTATTGTATGTGCGAGGACGGGCTTCATGAGCAGCATCTTGGTCTCAATTTAGATGAGATTTCCAGAGATGTTGATGAAGTGCCACTTTATGAGGATTTCATATGTAAGGCATGCCCCGTGTGGGATTTGGCCATGGTGAAGACGTTGGAGAGTTGAAGAGGAAAATTGTCCCATATATGTTTTGTGAAGAAAGCAAGCCGCTCACTCAGCATTTTCAGACAGACAGACACAGAAAGATAGGACGATGGCTGATCTGGGCTGAGTAGGTCAGCTTCTTTCTGGGGGCGCTGGTTCTGTAGCTGCTCACTGGTTCTTAGGTTTTACTGGGCCTCTCGCTGGTGGGGTGGGAGCTCTACTTTTGTTAGGTTTGCGCTGCCTTAGCCGCCGCAGTCTGGTCCCCGGTGGAGTTCCCCTCGGTTGCTTGCTTTGGGTCTCATCTCTACAGTGGTGGTGTTCTAGTTTGGGCCTATTGGTTTGCGCGTGACAGGATTGAGGCTTTATTTTGCAGGTGTCATGCGGCTTTCGCCGTTTTTTCGATTTCAAATATGGCATTTTCCTAGTGGTCCAGACTATAGGTTTTTGGGAGGTTATGCTGTAGAGACTGAGTTTTCCTTATCAGGTCACTCTACCCATTGAGAGGGGTTGTTTCTCAATCTTATCTATATACATACATACATATAGATACCTGTATCTGTCCCCATACCCGCGTGGGTATCATTTTGAGTGCCAGTCCCCGTACCCTTTGGGTACCTATATGCTCGTACCCGTACCCATTACCCGCAATTTAGTTAACGAAAATGCAATTTTCATTCTCCAACATAAAATACTATAACTACTATTATAAAAAAAAGAGCATAAATTAAAAATACCAAAGACTATTCAAGTATTTAATAAGTAATATCATTCATTTTTAAAAGAGTAAGTTAAAAAGTTTGAAACTTTATTTAAGTTTGTTGATATATATACTTTCAAGTGTGTATGCATATAATAATAAAAATTAATAAAGTGTGTGCGGGTATGGGGCGGGTTGGGTACTATAGTATCCATACTCGCACCCGTACCCACTAATTTTTGCGGGTAATTACTCATACTCAACCTCATACTCATCTTGCGGGTTTTTACCCTACCCATTGTGGGTAATTTAAGCGGGTACCCAATGGGTCTCAGACCCATTGTCAGAAAAAATTACTCTCTCCTCAAACCAGTTATGTTGCTTACCAGAAAAAACATCAATGGTGCTTGACTTTATACATTTGCCTAATTTTGGATGACCATAAATGGGGTACTGAAAGTTCATTTGAAATTACATTTGCCTAAAAATTGTCAATGTTCTACGTCATCATACTCTTTGTTTCGTGCAGTCCCTTGACTTAGCAAAACAATTAACGTGAAATAGCATGACAGTGGGTTTTGAGTTTAAACCAATAAAAAATGATGAAGAAGACCTTTTAATGAGAAGAAGTAGGAGACACCATGGATGGAAAAAGAATCTATCGAAAAAATGAGAGTGATGTTGTGTGGTTAGTGAATGGGTTTGAAACCTGGAGAAATTTTTCATCAGAAGAAGGTGGAGACACCATAGATGAAATAGGAGGAGAACCGAAAAGAAAGTGGGAAGTGGGAGGATAGAGAAATTAGTTTTCTAGATTTAAAATATAAAAAAGAAAATTACATAAGTACCAGGATTTAATTAGCTTGAAGGAAAGGGCGTTGGGTTTTATTCTCAAAAAGAAAAGGTATTGGGGGCTAACTTAATCCTTCACAAAATCAAATGGGATTAAGTTAGCATTCCCATATATATATATATATATTTCATTTTCAAAAAAAAAACGTAACTATTGAATTCTCAATCTACTAGTATGATAGTTTACTTTATCTTCAAAAATGAGACTCTCCCATTAGAGAAGTCAAATTCAAATTATTTTTCATTCAACGAATATGATAGCCTACTTAAGCTTGTAAATTGAGTCATTTACTTTTGTGCATTCAAATTCATATCATATTTTTTTATTCAGAAATTCATATCATTGAAATCATTGAAGGCATAAAGATATCACTCCACACATATATAATTATTATTTCCAGTTGTTCAAATCCATAAATTTTATCTTAAAAATATTGTTTTAAAATTTAGAAATAAAGTAATTCTCATGATTGCAATCAAATATAAATAGAAATGCATTAAAATATATTAATAACTATTAAATTATTTTATAATATGTCATTTAGAATTATGATTATAGGGTAATAGTACTTTATATTTTTTATATAAAATTTTTATATTTGATAATTAAATACTGAATAATTTATGCTTTAAATAAATTGGTCAAAAGTTAATGCAAAAGTAACTACAATATTTATATCAAAAATATTAAATAATATTAAAAATAGTAATTTAGAAATATATCAAAACAATAATTATTTGTAAGTATATTTATTGATATTAAAATGTTAAAGTAATGAGTAACTTTGAATGTATAAAATAGTAATTTACATTACTAAATATATTATTATTAAACATAAAATAATTATATATCTTTAAAATGTCAAACATTTGAATAAAGTTTTTTATTTATATTTGTACAAGACTACAAGCTGTTTCCACACAAGAAGTTCTTCCCACCAACAATCATATTTGTGGAGACCTAATTTTCGCTAACGATGAAAAGCCTAGCAACAAGAAAGGAAGTGAAACAAAGTGATAACATGATTAGCCAACTCCCAGATGAGATTTTGCACTGCATCCTCTCTTCCCTTTCATTCGACGAGGCTGTGAGAACCAGCATCCTCACCAAGAGATGGATACCCTTGTGGAGGCACACCTCAGGCCTCGACTTTGATGGGACTCGCATGATCAAGCCGTTAACCATGCTCCACAATCTAGACTACAACTGGTCCATGCTAAGAGCCGCTCGGGAGTACGGTGAAATCGTGAGGGATACCGTGCTGAACCGTCACCTCAACGGTGACTTGACCATGTGTTGCTTCAGGCACTTCCATAAGAGCCTTGAACCTGGAGAATTGGAAGCTTTGGTTCAGCTCGTGGTGAAGGTATACAAAAACTTGTGCTCTCTTTCCTTAGAATGTTGTTTTGACCCGAGAGCTTTGGTTCAACCTTTTGGATATATGAAACTTAATTTCACTCCTAGCATCTTTTCGAATCTGAGTTCGCTTGTGCTGAACAACTATGTGATGGAGAGGGCTACTACATCTGCATTTGAGGGTTGTGAGAAGTTGACGACCCTCAAAATGAAGAAAATGATCATGGAGGAGGGAGCTGTCAATGATGTTCTAGAAAAATGCTCCAGTTTGGAGAGATTTAGCTTAATAGAGTCAACCGGGTTCAAAAAACTTAGGATTTGTCATGCTGGTCTCAAGTTCTTGGAACTCAGGTGGTTGATCATGAGTGAGATAAATGTTTCGGTTGAGGATCTTCAGGAATTGGTGCTCGATTCTCTTGTTTGCCAAACAAAGGGTCTAAAAATTGATGTCGTGAACGTCATAACATTTCGTTCCTACTGCAGCTCAATTTCAAAGTGCTTAGAGGAAAGCTTTTTAAAAACCCAGGACATTCTTGAAAACTGCAGTGATCTTTTTGTAAGTTCTCTTTCATTTGAAATTGTGTTTGCCATTGAAATAATTGTTTTAAATTTTTATAACCTTTTTATCGTGAAATTTGTATACAAGTAAGGTAGATGTTCCCGCAATGTTATGCCTCTACATGATTCTAAAGTCAACCAATATACAAGTAAGGTAGATGTTCCCGCAGTGTTATGTCATAATCTTTAATGAACCCATGAAAAAATATGTTCTCACATTTGTGGTGACATCCAAAAACTTGATACTTCAATCACAATTGTGACTACATTAGATGATTTAAGGCGTAATATCTATTTCTAGATTTATATAATTGAAAAAATAATGATTATTTTGTCATCATAAAATTGTGATGTTTTATTACTAACTAGGGTTTCTCTTTTAGATAAAGTGTTATTGATTGTGATAATCTCTTCATTTTAGGTATCTCGAGCGAACAATATTTTTCGAAATCTATTATGTATGTCAATTGATTTAGATTTGAACAGCAAAAGAGAAGCTTTAGCACTTTCATTCGTACTCAAATCGTGCACCAAACTCCAATCTCTTGAAATTACTATACCGGTATGTGACTCATAACCTTGCTGCACTAGTGTTATAGCTTCCATTTGGTTATTTACTCATTAAGCTAAACATTGAGTAATGAAATTCTACCTTATTGATTGTATTTTATAGGTAGTGAAGGATTCATCTTCGACTGGTAATTATGATGATGGTGCTTTACCATTTCCCAAGTCAATTTTCTGGGAGAAACGACCAATAATGTATAACAATCATGATCACAAGTTAAAATATGTTACTGTAAGGGGGTTTACAGGCAAAGAACTAGAAGTGAATTTTCTTGAGCATTTGATTACTAGAGGCACCATGATGGAAAAGATTACTATAATATACAATTCCTTAGTAGTGGGAAAGGCAACTTATTTACAGTCACTGCGAAGAGCATCAATTTATCTCTCCATCATATTGAAGTCGCAGAGTAAGAATGCTTTAATTGATGTTGCTCAAGTAGTCCAGGACAAGCTATCAGGTCTGAAGAGAAATCACAATTTCAAACAAGTGATGATCAACATGAATGAATTAGAGAGTGAATTTTACCTGGCCCAAATAAATAAAAAGGGAGTCTTTCCTTATTGAGAATAAGATTCACATCATTTACTGTTATAGCATTCAATTTCAAATTTTCTAGAAATAAATATGGGAAAGAACGCATACATAAGTCAATATTTGTACTTTGTCATTATTGAAAGTAATATATAATGAAAAAAATTATCTTAAAGCCCAGCAAATGCAATATTTGTTTCTATTGTTAATGAGATGAACCTAATCTTACATGTGCATTTAAATTCATAGTTAAGGACAAACGACTATTTCATGTAGTTTGAAAGTACAGAAACATGTGGATATTGAACTATGATCTAAGGAAACAATTCAACAAGTTTGGTTTAATGCTGAAAGTTAATAAGTTCTATTGATCCATGTTTGGATTTGATCAGATATCCCAAGAAATCCAACTGAGTCAGGTGCAGTAGTTAAAAGTTGTTATTTGAACCTCTATATCTAAATTTCAACTTCTAGGAGCCACACCTTTTGGGGAGGCGTTTGACCTTCACCACATTGGTTAGAATGAGAGAACAATTTAGCACATGAGAAAAATAATATCTCAAAAAAATATGAAACGCTTGAATTTTTTTTGGTTACAAGAGGAAAAGTATATGAAACACTTGAATCTGGCTAGGTTGCCTTTATTAAAAATAAAAACATTTAAGTCAGTATAACCAAATTAGTAACTACTCATGGAAGATTGCATAGTTAATTGATGAGCTTTTAAAGAAGACTTTATTAAGCTTTGAAACTACGAACAATGTTGTTCTTTTGATCGGTGATTGGCTGCATTTTGCTTAAAACAATGTGCTTGTATGGTTGTGTAACATGGTGTTGTTAAACAACATTTTTTGTGTAACACCCCATTTTCCAATTAGTAGAATATATATTAATTTAATTATTATTAGGTTATACAGTGATTTGAATAAATAGGTGATTTTACTATATAATAAGATGATTATGAGATTTTATTATATAATAAGGTAATTAAGTGATTTTATTAGATAATTAGGTGATTATGTGATATATGGAGTGATTAAATTATTTAAATTGTATATGCGTGATATATGTTATTATCATTTAAATCTTATGTGATATAGTATAAGATTTAGATAAATAAGGGTTTTAGGTTTTAAGTGAGTAGTTGGGAGTGGGGCCCATTGTAAGACTATTTAAGGGTTAGGAGTGAATTAGAAAGGGAGAAATCAGAATTTGAGAATTGGAGAAGTTAGCAGAGCAGAAGAAAAGAAGCGTGAAAGAGAGAAGGGGAGAAAAGAGAAGAAAAACCTAGACTTTGATCTTCAAGAGGTAAGGGTTTGGATTCATGTTCTATGGATTAGTATGATAGTGGGTAATGATAGTAAGCATGATTTAGGAACCCTAGGTTGCATAAATTCCCAAATTGAAATAGTTAGGGTTTGATTTCAAGATAAATTTTGGGGGTAGAAGATAGGCGCCCATGATGCGCGGGTTGCACGCGGGGAATTTACGAGCTCTTGAACCCTATTTCGTGCTGTTTTAATGACTGAATTTGAAAAAGTAGTCTTCATAAAAGTTGTATCCCTTTCTGTTATAAAACCTTTGCCGCTGGTTTCACGTCATTCTGACGTTTTTAGCTCTAGTTATATGCGTTTTAGTGAGGATAGATTTTTCACGAGTTGTCTCGTTTCTCACGAACTGCTGTTAGTGTTAGATTTTTCCTGACTTTTGTACTTCGAATTTCGATTTCAAAATTTACAGGGATTTACAAAACGTGTATAGGAAACCATGATAAAAATATTGGAGTTTTATGAGTGAATTTGAGGTATTTAAAAATTCGCCTAAGTTGCTGTACAATTTATAACCGTTTTGAATAAAATTAGTCATTTTAGGTGCAAAAGTTGTTTTCGAAAAATGATGTGGTGCGCGCGCGTGGTGATGCGCAAAGTGCGGTGGCGCGTGGCCAAGGCGAGGGTTGCGCGCGAGGTAGGTGGCACATGTAGGTAGTGGTGCGTGCGGTAGCGCGCGCATGAGGGGGTGGCGCAGGAAGATGGCGAGTTTTTTGGGGGGGGGGGGAATTAGGAAGAATCCAGTTTTTGTATAATAGTTATAGAATCTGTTATATATGAATTATATTTAATTTACATATGTTTAATAGTTCATTATATGATGTTATTTCTGAATTGATGTTATTTTTGAGATGCTAAGTTGTTGTGATTGCAAGTTGTATAATTGATAACATGTAATATGTATTTTGTGCAACTGGTGATGAGGTGATGAATATGCTAAACTAATTAGGACTTGGAGATGGTCTGAATATGCATATGTTAGTTGAGTTTTGCACAATACACATGTCAAGAGACAATGTTTGCTAGTTCTCGTGGAGGCTATTGACTTGTCCCAAAACTGGAGTGGTTTTGAAGTCTAGAGCGAGGGCTTTATTGGTGGTTATCTGTCTGGAGTGGACGTGGTGATACCGCTAAGGATAACAGCTTTGGTACCAAAGGCATTTGCACGGGTCTCACTTGAGTCGTATTTGTTATTGTAAAATTGCTATGTTAGGCCTTAGAGAGTTGTTGATGCTAATTAATGATAATTGTGATATTTTTGGAGCGATTTGATGTTGTGGTAATTGGAGACAATTATATTTATTTTACTTGAGCTGTTAATTACGGAGTATTGTCATATCTGTAAAGTAGATTGATTATATTAAATTACATAATTTATTATTTGTTAGTGAAGTGTGAAGAATTTATGTGAAACATAGATAAACTTTTACATTATTTATTATTATGCTTATCCATATGATATGAGTTCTCACCCTTTTATTGGAATGATGTTCTATGCGACGTCGCTCAGGTACCGAGGATAGTGGAACTTCTCGCGATGGTTAGTTGGAGGAGCTAGTCTTTCATTTATGGTTTAGTTAGGGGAGTCATGCTCTGTTATGTAACACGGGGAAACGTTTAGTATTTTACCTGGATGTTAGGAGATATTTTGTGAACTCTCTTTATTTATTCTTGGAATATGTTTCATTTTGGAGTTGAAAAATAAATCTGCTGTGCTATGCATAAGATGTTATGACACTAAAGTTGGAAATTTATATATTTATTTTGAGCATGACAGGTGTTTTGATTTATGGTTTTGGAGAATAAGTGTGACACCCTCTGTGTTATGCATTTTACTCTGATTTAAGCTATAATATTTATGCGGGGTTTAGAGGGTGTTACATTTTGTCTGATGTGCGACCAAATGTTCCAGCCTTTGGAGCATGTTCTGTCCAAGAACATAGAGATAAGGTATTGTACCTAGAGTGAGAGGATTGCGATGTGAGAATCTTAGAGAGAAATGACGTAACCGCTTAGAGAGAGAATGTAATTGAATTTCAAGCTTTCATTTCTCAAATGAGCCAAGAGTCCCCTTTACAATTGGTAATCGCCCCATATTTATAGGCTTGGGGTTGGGCCTTGTGCCCCTAACCGCCCTTAGTGGGCCAGCTGGGCCTCTTAGGGGAGGCCCAAACTCCCTGCCTCACTCACTGCCCTGGGACAAGCGCCCATGGGCAAGGGCCTCTGGGTCTCGCCCAGTCCACAAGACACCGAGCTCGAAGCATGAGGGCTAAGAGTGTCTTAATATTGAGGCGTAAAATATGAGAAAAACTAACTAATGCCAAAGCTTAGTGATTAAGAATGATTGCCAACATGACATAGTAAGTAAAGCTAAGGCTAATTTTTGACTCCCTTCACGAGTCCCTCCGAGTCCACAGGTAGGCTTGTGGAGGTGGTGCTTGGTCCTCTAGCCTAGTCCCAGTTGTGACCGCCGTGAATCATGGTTGCCTGACGCGTGTAGGCCACTTGTAACGCACCGAAGAAGTGCGAAGGTCAGAGAATCTGCAGAATCCCAACCGCTGCCCTCGAAACGTCCCTTCAAATCATAATAAAACCTGCTAATTTGAATTTCAAACCAATCGGCTTCAGCCGTTGTAACTCCCATTTAATGCGCCGCTCTCATTCCCCAAAATTCATGTTACTTTTCAAAAGTAATCATTTCCTTTTGTCATTATGGGACACGATCTCCCACAATCCTCCACACGCGGCTACGATCCCAACTGTTACTCCTCTTAACCTCTTCATTCCCTTTTACCCCATCATTCGCCACTTTTGGAATCCTCGTATCCTGCAAAAGAGCTAACAACTTAGCACCCCTTCCCATCCTCGTTCTTACTTTGCTTTTAGCGAAAATGACTTCCCAACGCCGTTCTAAGAAATCCTCCCGTTCTCAGAGCACCGCCCCTGCATCTCTGTCCCCAGTTGCCCTTCCCCCTCCCGGAGGACTTCCCCTTGGCGACGAGGACATCGAAGCCTTTTGGCGTGCAATGTCCTCAAGGCAGGTTTCTACTTGCCCATGATGAGGAAAGATTGCGCGAAATCTGTGAAGAAGTACGAAAAATGTCAGATGTTTGCCGACTTGCCCAAAGCCCCACCAGAGCAATTAGCTATGATCAGCGCACCATGGCCTTTTGCCATGTGGGGAGTCGACCTGGTGGGACCCTTTTCGACCGTCAGATCACAGATGAAGTTCATCCTTGTAGCGGTGGATTACTTCACAAAGTGGGTAGAAGCCGAACGCCTTGCGAGCATCACCGCGGGAAAGATCGTAAGTTTCTACTGAAAAAGGATCATGTGCCGGTTTGGGGTCCCGAGGGCGATCGTCTCGGACAATGGGACAAAGTTTGCAAGCAGACAAGCTAGGGAGTTCTGCGAGGAAATGGGCATACAACGGAGATTTTCTTAGGTGGAACACCCTCAGACCAATGGCCAAGCGGAGTCAGCAAATAAAGTGATCTTGCGAGTTTTAAAGCGTCGACTCTCTAAGGAAAAGGGAGTCTGGCTGGACGAGCTCCCGGTTATGATTTGGTCCTACAACACGATGCCGCACTCAACCACAAAGAAAACTCCTTTCAGGATGACCTACGGGGTGGACACCATGCTGCCTGTGGAAATAGACAACAACTCTTGGCGGACAGCATTGTTGTTCCTTTGTTTGGTTGTCTGCATTTTAGCTAAGTATGTGTGTGTCAACTTGTCGGACCCGATGTTGTAACATCTTGCCTGCGACATCTGTCCTGGAATATCTGCTGTTAGTTTATTATTTGGTAATCTGTAAAGCTTCGTATACAAGTTAGGTTTTGCTGGAAGCTTTTGTGCACCGTCAAGGAATATTCTGGGGTGTATTTAAACCCCAGGGTCCCTCGCCCAGGTGCGCCAGCTCAGGGCGACAAGCGGACCAAGGACTTGGGCCTCCACCCAGAGGCCCAACCGGCCCATTAGGAAGGGTTAAAGGCGCCAGGCCCAACTCCACATCTATAAATAGGGGATGAATATCAATTGTAAAGGGCTCTTAGCTCATTTGAGAAATAACAAGATTGAAATTCAGTTACTTTCTCTCTCTAAAGCGGTTACGCTCTCATTCTCTCTAGGAATCTCACATCACGTTCCTTACACTCTAGGTACTATACCTCATCTCAATGTTCTTGGATAGAACATTTGGCGTCGTCTGTGGGGAACGGTAGATTTCGATTCCCGGACTACGTGGATTTTCTGTGTGATTTTCTTCGATTTCTAGATTTTTCGATCGATGGAGACACGTCGTCGACGACGCGACAATGATTAGGCGCGGCGACACGGTTCACCTCCGCGTCGCGTGAGAGGCAGGCCGCGACGCGAGCAGGTTCACCGTGAAGAAACCGATCAGTTAAATCCTCCGCCACCACCTCCACCTCCACCTTTTCCTTCTCCAACGCCTCCACTACCTTCTCCGCCAACTTCACCGGAGCAGCAGAGGTCACCGGTGCATTCCCCCGGAGCTTCGGAAGAGGAGATTCCGACACCTCAAGCACCGATCTCCGGACAAGATTGGAGGCGCTTGGTCCATAGCATCGATGATATACGGCAGTGAAATAATTACTTACATGAACAATTTGAATATTATCGTTACGAGCAACAGGATGAAGGGGAGCTCGAAGCGGAAGCCATGGCTGAATTTGAACCGTTCTCGGCGGCAGTGAGAGAGGTGGCTATCCCGGATAACATGAAGAATATTGTCCTTGAGACGTATAGCGTGAAAGCTGATCCCAAGGAGCATTTGCTATACTTTAACATAAAAATGGTAATTAGTGCTGCTTCCAACACAGTAAAGTGTAGGATGTTTCCAGCTACGTTCAAAGGCACGGCCATGGCGTGGTTCACAACTCTACCCCGAGGATCGATCACGAATTTTTGTGATTTCTCATCAAATTTCCTCGTCCAGTTTTCCGCCAGTAAAACCAAGCAAGTGACAATTGAAGACATGTACAATGTCCGCCAGTCCGAGGGTGAGACTCTGAAGTAGTACGTGAAACGATTCAGCGCGGCGTCCGTCAAGATTGAGGAATCAGAGGCCGCATGCTTGTGCGCGTGCCTTCAAGAACGGGTTGCAGCCAGGGAAGCTGAATAGCACATTGAGCCGTAAGCCAGCTCGATACATGGCAGAGATCCGCGCGCGAGCGAACACCTACTTTTTGGACGAGGAGGATGATGCTTTCAAGCGAAGGCGCGCGAAAAAGGAGAAGGATGGCGAACAGAGGGATGCATCGCCAGAAGGAAAACAGAGTAAGGAGAGAGGGGAGGGCAGCAAGAGGCGAGACAGGAAGGTGAGGACAGGGGAAAAGGCTGTGAAGGAGCCATTGTACCCTAAGAGGGAAAATTTTGAGCACCGCAGACCGTGGCATCAGGCTGACTCTCGTTGGCGAGAGGAGTCAGGAAAGAGTCTAAATGCACATTTGACGGAACTACTTCGTGAGGTAATGGCGACCCACACAGTTGAGGAAGGCGAGAAGGAGACCAACCCGCCTCGAGCGGCGTTGGATAAAACAAAGTGGTGCGAGTATCACCGCTCAGCAGGCCATGACACGGGGGATTGCTTTACACTGAAAAACGAAATTGAGAGACTCATTCAGGCGGGGCGATCGCAGATGAATGACCGCAGCAATCGGTGGAATGGAGAACGGTAGCAGGGAAGCCGGTACAAAGGGGGCCGCCAGCAGGATGACCGCAGGAGGGACGACTGCCGTCGTACGCCAACCACTGACAAAAAGGAAACACTGGCGGCAAGGAAGAAGGGGGCGAAAGAAACCTGTAATAAGGATTTTGAGCCGCCAGTTGGAACAATAAACACAATCGTGGGTGGCTTTGGTGGAGGTGGAGACACGACCTCGGCGAGATGAAGGCACGGAAGAGCAGTGACATCAGTGCAACAGTATGAGACCCAATTTGGTTTCCAGCATCCAGATATCGTGATATCATCCACATATTTCGAGGGGATCAAAACGCTGATGATCAGGATCAACAGTTTCAATGTGCGGCGAGTTCTCTTAGACCAGGGGAGCTCTGCCGACATTATCTACGGCGATGCATTTGATCAGTAGGGACTGACGGACAAAGATTTGTTGCCCTACACAGGAACGTTGGTAGGCTTCTCGGGCGAGCAAGTCTGGGTACGCGGATATATAGATTTGGACACAATTTTTGGTGTCGACGAAAACGCCAAGCTCCTCCGCGTAAGGTATCTTGTGTTGCAGGTCGTAGCGTCATACAACGCCATCATTGGAAGGAACACGCTCAATCGCCTCTGCGCGGTGATTTCAACAGCTCACCTGGCAGTGAAATACTCGCTAATGTGTGGAAGAGTGGGAAAGATTGTGGTTGATCAGAGGAGGGCGAGAGAATGTTATAACAACTGTCTCAGTCTGTATGGAAAAAAAAGGGAGCTAGCGAGGGACACATATGTCATGAGGTTGAGGTCATCCAAGGTAATCAAGACAGACAGGGGAGATTGGAGCAGATGATTGACAGCGGGATAGCAAGGTCAGGGAGCAGCCAAGGACAGGTTAGGATAGAAGGCAGGATGGACAGGGATGGACAGTTCACGGACGCTCATGCAGAAGAGCGTTGGGCAGTTCTGATCGCGGATATAGAGGCGTATAAATTCAGCAGAGGGGTGCTGGCGATCGAGCCTAGGCTGACGGTCAGCCAAGAGAGGCGCCAGGAGAAGCTAGTAGAGGACAATTTCGACCTGTTTAGCTGGAGTCCAAAGGACCCAACGCTTTGGGGATTGCCAATGTTTAGGAAGCTGAATCTCCTGAATACAGGGCGAGATGAACAAAAGAGAAAATGGGTGGCAATTCAGGGAATGGATTAGCGAATCATCCAGCAAGGCGACGATGGGAAAAGCGGTAACGGGGCGTGCGAACGGTCTAAGGACAAGCAGAAGGTGAGGAGAGGGAACCCCGTGAGTCGCCGCCCAGGTAAAGGAAAAAGAGAGGCAAGATATTGGAAGTCGGTGGGTTCGGTAGCTTTCAAGCCACCGAGCGCGACAAGCAAAAAGGCAAGATAGGAGAAGTCCCTCATTACCATGAGGCGGGCCGGGAAAGAAACCAACCCTGCAATAACAATGAGTGGGTGGCGAGCACGTCGGGCTCAAAAGAGGAGGTGATGGGAGTGATAGTTTGACCTGAGGGGCTGGAAGCGGAAGCATGTAGGAAGCAGGAGCGAGGACGCAGCAAAGGAACCAAAAAATTAGGACCAAAAATAAAGATGCACTCTTTTTCTCCGACACGGGAGTTTTTTTACGAGGCATCCCTCGATGTAAAATCTTTCACAAATCAAATACAAAAGGATATTCTCATGCAATACTCCTAGCTCGACTATAATACGACGGTCGCCCGGTGGGAAAAATTCCCTGAAGGTGGCGATCCCAACACGACCTTGATGTCTGGGGATCGCTCCGGAAAAGTCCAGCGCGAACGGCTGCTACCCAGATAGCAACTCAACTAACATGTCACATTCGCCCAGTGGGAAAAATTCCCTGAAGGTGGCAATCCCAACACGACCTTGATGTCTGGGGATTGCTCCGGAAAGTCCGGCGCGAATCGCTGACCTCTCGTTGGCGATGTGTGCGGATAAGCTCCTTATCTCAGGATAAGATGCTTATCCCAAAAGTCTCCCCGAAATATGGGCAAACGAGACCTCTCCGAAATATGGGCGAGAATAAAACTAGGCATAAGTCTGGGTAAACCTATATGGCCATTGGGTCCCTAGCAACTGTAAGTCCTTGCCGGGATAAAACCGGCAAGGCCACACCTGCTCTTACGGGAAATATCGGTGTGAAGAAAAGCCTCAGTCCCAGACTCAGCAAAAGTCCTAGTTTCCACCGGCACACATTCAAAATCGCTACACGGGCACAAAATACAAAGCTTAAAGGCACAGGGGCGAACACAAAAAAATGGATAAGTGAAATCGCGACAAACTTCCATTAAATAACATGGAGCAATGTTAATTACAAAAGGTAAGAGAAAATCAATACAAAATACTCAAACTGCATTAACGTTTTCTGTTTCCCTTGCGTTTTCAGCAGCCGCAAAATACTCAGGAGTGAAGCCTGATGGGTCATCAGGGCCGACTAATCCGTGGGGGTTAACCTTCTTGAAGGCTCCCATTCTGCCGAGGTTGATTCCTTCATAAAGATACTGGACTTGGGCCTTGGCGATGAAAAAACCACGGCCGCGCTCTTCCACAGCCTCAGCAGCAGCCCTGGCCACTAACCTTGCTCGGAGAGTTCTGATCTCGGGGTCCGCACGGTTTTCTGCATCAACAACAGCTTTGGCCTTTGTCTCTAGTTGAGACCTCACCTCGGCGAGAGACTCGTTTGTCGATCCCAACTCACTGCGTAGGAACGCGATTTCCTTGTCCTTAACAATGCAGGCGGCCGTACTCGCGACGATTGCCTCGTTCTTCGCCTCCAACTCCTTCTGCAGATCATCCCACTCGTCCTTTAAGTCCTCCATTCTCTCTTCGCAGGCGGATAAGTAGGTCTCGCGACCGTTCATCTCGATTCCCAAATTGTTCAGCTTTGTAGTCTAGGCCACCAGCTGAGTCAGCAACCTGTCACGCTCCCCATACGCCTCCAGTGTGGCGAGACGATAACTCTCAGCCTTCTGGCGGAGCTCTTCAACTTCAGCGGCTGAGGCTGAATCCTGGGATAACTTGGCGAAGAGACACCCCGCGCGCAAAAGGCTCGAAAGGGCTTCTTGTGCCATACCATCAAGGTCAGGATTTTCAGCTCCTTTAATATTACCGAAGAAAGGATCAGTCAGCATAAAGTCGACAGGAGTGGGTTGCTTGTTTAAAGGAGAGATTTCCTTCTCGTTAGCGTTCAGATCCCCGACGGCGGGGGAAGAAGAGCGAGGGGAAGGTGAGGCGGCGGGAGCCTGATCCTCATCACTACGACCCACCGTGTGGACCGGGGAGGCCCTGGATGAGCTTGTCCCAGCTTGATGGGATGGATGGTCAGAATGGAGGATTGTTTGAGGGAAATCAGAGGCAGCGCCCTCAGGAACACTTTGACCAACAAGAGTCTCCTTGGGAGGGGGTGAGGGTCTTGCCTCACCCTCCTTGGGAAGGGGCGAGGGTCTCGCCTCGCCCTTGGAGTTAGGCCCATCCTCGCCCACCATGCCTTGGCGAGGAGCAGATGTTTCACCGGTCTTGGCGGCCTTGGCTCTCTTGACCTTTTTCTTTTTCTTTTTCAGATTTTGGGGCGAGGGAATCACGACCCCCGACTTTCCATCTGAGCCAGGGTCGCCCCCTTTGGATTTTTGGGATTTTCTTGTGGGGCAAGGTTGAGCAGCGTCATCAGTAGGCCTCGGGGCCAGCTCGTCAATCTCCAGCGGAGGGACGGTGTCTGGCACAAACTCGCTAGACCCAAGAGCAGCAACATTTGGGGTTGTCCTGACCGTTTCAGAAGGAGCGGCATCGATCGAAGATCCAAGCGTGGGATTAACCGAGGTGGATCCTCTAGTCCGCTTCTTTGAAGGGAAAGCGGTGGTCTCGGCATCGACATCTGCGGCAGCGTGTTTCCTCTTGATTCCATTAGTGTTAAAAACGGGAGGGAACTCAAACACTTTAGCAGCAAGGGCGTGCTTTAGTGCGGCTTCAATAAAGTTCATTCCTCCTAGGAATGAGTGGAGGGTGTTTTTGTGAGCGGCTTCAAGCAACTGTGAGCAATCGAGGATGGGGAGCCCAGCGAAAAAGCCGAGAATGACTTTATCGTCATCACTCAGTGATGCATCTGACGGCAACGGAACGTCGCGAGGGCTCTTGGTCCAGTAGAACGGGAACACAGCAGTCCCGTCCCAAAGGGTGAAAGCTTCAGGGTAAGTAGGATGCACGATTATGCGGAAGTACCGGCGCCCAGGTCCCTTCTTGACGTTGCTCTTGTAGGGGAAGAGGCGTTGTCGGCCCGTACGAGACTTCAAAGAGATCCACCCGGGGGTCGGGGTCTTCAAAGATTTTGGCTCGACGGTGTAGAAGTAGAAGAAGTGGGCAGTCTTCGCTTCAAGACCAACGACGTTGCAAAGAATCTCGAAACACCGAATGAAGGCCCAAGCGTTCTGACGAAGCTTACTTGGAACCACGTTAATTTCCCTCATCACTTGGCGAAGGAAGGGGGAGAAGGTTAGTTTGATCCCTAGGTCGAGGAAAAAGTACTCGTAGACGTAGAATAAGTGGGTTTTTCCACGCCTTGTTCAACAGTGCGCGATGTTGCCAGGGCCGGCAGATGCTTATGCATCGCCCGGTGACGAGAACATCTTCAAGAGACTTCTCGTGGCAAAGCGCACCTGCCTGGTGGGCTGTCTCAGTAACGGACTCGTCAGAGGACTGCTCAGAGGGTTGACAGATGGCTCCTTGAGTGGGTGTTTTGTTCGTGGACTGGGGCAGAGTGGCGAAAACCCGGTGCCAGAAGGCATCGATTTCCCTTTCAATAAGGGGAGGTCCTTCGGGGGGAGGAGGGTTAACCAAGGGAGGAGATGCGGGAGCGGCGCTGCAGGACCGGGAGGATCCTTTGGTACGGCGTTGGGAAGTCATTTCTGCTAAAGGGAAGAATAAGGATGAAAAGGGGGAAAGGGCGCAAGGTTGTCAACTTTAGGAGATTGTAAGGATTCCAGAAGTGGAGAATGAGGGGGTGAGGGAGAATTTAAAGGGTGGATGAGCAGCGGTTTGGAAATCGTACCCCATCATGGCAAAGGTGGAATGATTACTCAAGGGAGTGTGGCGTGGATTTTGGGAAACAGGGGCAACACATTAAATGAAAAGTTACAATGGCTGAAGCTTATTGGTTCGAATTACAATTGGCAGGTTTTACTATGATTTGAAGAGACGTTTCAAAGATAGCAGTTGAGATTCCGTAGATTTGCTGACCTTTGCACCACTCTGGGGCGCTACGCGCGGCACAGGCTCAACACACGTCAAAATATCACGATTCAGAGCACGTGCGTAACTGTGACAAGGCAAGCAAACCAAGCGTCATCGCCACAAGTCCACTTGTGGACTTGATTCGCCAGGGGAACATAGCAAGAAGTTCAAGATGTTAATTTTTGAAGTTTTAATTACTGAGCCATGTTGGCCATTGTTCTCCGTTATTAGACTCTAAGTTTTAGCATTAATTAGTTTCTCATGACCATCGCCTTAGTCTTTCTGCTTAATGACACACTTAGCTCTCATGCTTCGAGCTCGGTGTCTTGTGGACTTGTGGTTTGGGCAAGACCCCAGGGTCCCTCGCCCAGGTGCGCCAGCTCAGGGCGACGAGCGGACCAAGGACTTGGGCCTCCACCCAGAGGCCCAACCGGCCCATTAGGAAGGGTTAAAGGCGCCAGGCCCAACTCCACATCTATAAATAGGGGATGTTTACCAATTGTAAAGGGCTCTTAGCTCATTTGAGAAATAACAAGATTGAAATTCAGTTACTTTCTCTCTCTAAAGCGGTTACGCTCTCATTATCTCTAGGAATCTCACATCACGTTCCTTACACTCTAGGTACTATACCTCATCTCAATATTTTTGGATAGAACATTGAAGATAGATATGGAAGTTGAAATCTGCTTAATTGTTGATTGGCCGAAGATCTTTTGCAGATTTTTTACTTGGTTGGTTTTCTGTTAACAACTTCCTGATTTGTGTATGGACCGTGTGAACTTTCAAGCCCAACAAAGACAAGGCCTGGAAGACTATATATGAAGACTCAAGACCTAGACTCCGTGGTGGAACATATGATTATATTAGGGTTTTCATCGAGTTTTATAATTGTGTAGATTTCAAAAAATCTACACACAGAACTATTATGGTTTTATTGAAGATTTTAACAAGTATTTAAATGAATAATTTTTATTAAATGTTATTAAAATATAAGGCCTGACACTACAAGAAAATAAAAAGACAATTAGATGATTTTTCGTGGAAGGGAAATTAATGGAGGAGTTTAATTTTCCAATACTTATAATATTTATCTTAATTTTCCAATTGTAATACTAATATTCATTGATATTTAGACTTAATTCCACTTTTAATTCCTGACCATCACGATTATGCGGTTTCTTTTTTAAAAGTGATTAGGAAAATTTGTAGCATATCCATGTCCATTGTCATAGCACCACCCTTCGCAACTGCCACCATCGTTGCAATCATTGCCAATGTCATTGCCACAACCACCACCCTACAACACTACCATTACCACTACCACCACTACAGTTGTCGCACTACCACAACCAAATTACCTCTTACAATTGCTTCCACTACCACAACCACCACCTACCTCCACCATTCTATCACGACCACTACTGCCACAACCACCACCCTCACCACCATCGCCATCACTTCCCTTCACCACTCACAACTTCCTGTGTCTTTTACTGTTTTTCTGTTGTTTATCCTGCTGCATTATTTGTTGAATTGATCATATTGTTATATAAGATGTCATAGACATCTGGTAGGAACATCCGTGTTACTCTTGCCAGAATTTCAATTGGCATCAGAGTAGGCATCCCCTGTTCTACTGTTGGGTGAGATCTAGGGAGATAATTCTGGTAGGATGGATAATAGCAAGGAAGGAGGATCAGTTCATAGGCCACCAATCTTGGATAGTACTAACTATGACTATTGGAAAACACATATGGTAGCATTTTTGAGATCCATTGACAGCAAAACATGGAAATCTATTGTCAAGGGGTGGAAACATCCTGTGAAAAATGACAAAGAGGGAACTTCAACCACTAAATTGAGGCCTGAAGAAGAATGGACCAAAGAGGAAGATGATGAAGCTTTGGAAAACTCAAAAGCACTGAATGCCATCTTCAACAGAGTGGGCAAGAACATGTTCCGATTAATCAATACCTTTACTGTGGCTAAGGATGCCTGGGAAATCCTCAGAGTAGCTCATGAAGGTACTACAAGAGTAAGAGTGTCAAGACTGCAACTACTCACCACTCAGTTTGAGAATATGAAGATGAAGGATAATGAAACTGTGTCAGAATTTCACATAAGGGTGCGCGACATGGCAAATGCATCATTTGCTCTTGGAAAACAAATGTCTGAGGAAAAGCTTGTCAGAAAAATTCTCAGATCTTTACCCAAGAAATTTGATATGAAGGTGACAGCTATAGAGGAAGCTCAGGACATTGGCAGCATAAAAGTAGACGAATTAATTGGCTCATTACAAACCTTCGAGATGTCTGTGAATGAAAGGTCAGTCAAGAAGAGCAAAAGTATAGCTTTTGAATCAAATACTAAAGATGATGATACAAGTGAGAAATAGTCTGATGAAAATCTGTCATAAGCAATAGCTATGCTTAGGAGAAAATTCAACAAAGTGATAAGTGAAATTCTAGTTCCCTTAGAACAATGTCGTACGCGATGTCAGGACAATCGATTATGACAACAATCACACAGTATCAGTAAAAGTTAAACACAAAAGTAACAAGACACAAGAATTGGTAACCCAGTTTAGTGAAACTTCACCTACGTCTGGTGGGCTAGGCCCAAAGAAAGGAAATCCACTATCTCAAGATTCAGGAACTACAGACACACATGAACACAACCAGTTCATTGTTCTTTTCCTAATCTACCCAGTGTATTTCTACTTAGTATCTCAACCTAAGTATGAGAGTCTCTCACACTTTCTCTCAATCACTGCCACAGTGATTGGTGAAAACAAATAACAAAAGTGTTTGAACAATCAAACTCAACACAGAACAGAAACTTGCTTTATAGAATCAAGGAGCAAGAACAGTTCACAAATAACAAGAACAACGCACAACTCACAATCCTAAAACACTTGATCTTCAATCTTAGCTCTAGTGTCTTCACGTTTTAGGTCTTTGTTCTATTTATACTTCAGCAGAGGCGGCACTAGGGTTAGTTGGGCTGAAGAACAGAATTGATCCACACAACTTCAAACGCAATCTTCCAAGATATGATTTGCGTAACAACCGAGTATAAGATAGAAACAAATCTTCAATCATAGATTTGTTTCAACAATAAACAACCCGCAAAGAACTCCCTTTAATCAGTTACTTGAACCTCAAGTAACAACAACCAAATCTTTAATAGATAACATAAGTGTAACACCCCGATTTCGGTGGCGTCACTTTAGTAACCAAAAGTAAACTATTGCGGAAAAACGTGAATATTTTTTTTCGATCGATAATATAAACAAGACTGAAATAAAGATAACGCAATTGCGAAGACAACAGAACTAATATACATTATAAATCACAGCCCCCGCTGTAAGTACCCAACCTCGTCACGAGTAAACCTCCAGTGACGGAAAAGAGAAAGTGTAGCGTCCGTAGGCAATATATACAAACCAAAGAAAAGGTAAGTGTTCGCAACACAAAACCTCAAAATGAGAATAAGTCAGCCCAGATGGCCTAAAACAAGACCTCCTAAGTCCAACCAACTCTCTGTGATTCCCGTAAAGAAACCACACAAAAAGCTATCGGCGGGAAACTACCCTGTTCCCAAAGAAAACAAATGGTGTTCAGAGCTAAGACTCTACTCCTACACTAATCCCATCTCGAGGAGCTCACACTAACACTCAATCCTCCATGCTAGCATGATCGTCGTCCGAATTCGAAATCCAGAACGACCTAGTCTATGTACACCATCCGTCCTCCTCTCGCGACCGCGATGCGCTCCTGTTCCAGCGTCTCAACCCTAATTCCCCCCGAAGGGTGAACCGTCGTGAACCAGCCCGCCAAAGACATCTGACAAAGGGCGTTTGTCCGCCAAAGCACACACAGAAGACGCGAGGGTCAACTCCAAAGAATTATATAAATAATACCACCAATAGATACCGATAAAAGATTAGCCACTTAGGCTTATAACTAGGGATAACATCCTAGGGTTGCATATTCCACAATGAATATAAACGACAGTAAATCACAGTTAACATGCCTCAAATAGAATTAACAAGTATCAAACACACTCATCAACTAAGTCAGTATGCATGTTGCATGAAATGATATGCAGGTTAACCCAGTCAACCAATATGCAATCCGGAACGGATGGACATCAAATGGATCAGCCCTAACACCAGCCACGGTGGGACCATTTCGGCCCGCGTGCCTTTTACACCACACAAAGGTAGTCAGATCAGCATAAAACCCGAAGGCCTGCCATTCGGTCTGCTACTAAGAGTCACCTAGCAGCGCTCTTACGCGGAAATCCCGGTCTTATAACCATTTTGGAATCCGCCGTGGTCCGGTATCTCGCCGTGTTTAAACCACTTAATGAGTGCATGCAATGCAGTGATTAGCCAAACAACGTCTCCGACCTCACTCGACACGTCGCCACGTGTTCTAACTAAATTAATGTCTCTAAAAGCTTACCCTAAGGTAAAAGTCGATTCTGCGACAAAATACAATAATCATAAAATGAGTGCAACCACTCACGATAACTCTTCGAGTCATCAATGCTCTCACGAAGTCTCCCGCTTCAGTGGAGTCTCACACATTCACAAAGTCTCACGCTTCAGTGAAGTTTTATGCTTTCACAAGGTCTCACGCCTCAGTGAATTTACACACTTGCACGAAGTCTCACGCTTCAGTGAAGATTCACGCTCTCACAAGGTCTCACGCCTCAGTGGAGTTCCATGCTTTTCACAAGGTCTCACGCCTCAGTGAAGATTCACGCTTTCACAAGGTCTCACGCCTCAGTGAAGCTCCATGCTGTTCACGAGGTCTCACGCCTCAGTGAAGATCCATGCTTTCCACAAGGTCTCACGCCTCAGTGGAGTATCCCGCATTCACAAGGTCTCACGCCTCAGTGAAGCTTCTCGGCTCATCCCTTGGATGGCTAAACAAACTGCTCAACGAGCAAAGAGTATCAACCTACTCAAAACCTCTTAACATTCTCAACACTTAGGATCCGACGACACTTCTCGCTTTCCAAAACTAAGATTTGACTTCCAAGCCTTCCTTTCGAGATTGTTATCCTTACTTAAAGATTTAGAGGTTGTTTAATGTCTTATGAGTTTTCCTTATAAAATAGATTTCATTTTGTCTTATCGCAAATCTTATAAATTTTCAAAATCTCCAAATCCCAAATCATTTCCAGAGAATGTCTCGATCCACTAAACAAAAAAAGGCCCGAACCTCGTTCGTCCTATCAAGCTTCCTCAAAACTCTCAAAATAAAATCGGCATGACCTGCCCGCTATTCTCACGATTCAGAATCTCAGATTTCATAGCAGCAGCATAATTAACTCATCACAGTCAACAACATGTCATATATCAATACATCTCATCATAAACACTTAGCACTTAGCATATAAAGCATGCACCACACATCCTAGATTACCCACATAGCACATAGCATGTAAGTCAATCTCAAAAACATTCAGTAGATGAATCATCTACATTGTCAGCCGAAGCCTCAGAAAACATTTTCCAATCACACACAATCCAGTGCATAAACAGTAAACAATGTCGAAAACATCGACCCTAAGCATTAACTAGAGATTCAGTGAGAAGCCCTCACCTGTAAATTCTCCAGGACGATCTCCTAACACTTGTTCACAATCAAAGGCTTGCTCCTCTGGGAATTCCTCAAAATCACCTTTAGAGCAAAACCACAGAAATACTATCAGAATCTATCGAAAACTAAGCTATCGATACTTACTAAGGTTACTCGAAAGAATCTATACTCTAAGGTACGATAATCTAGCGCGAAAGACAAGTTTTCGGAAAAGGAAATTTTCCTCCTCCCCCTTAATAGGTTCGGCCACTTTAGGTAATTAGGGGACTCGATTTTTCTTCGATCAAACTTGGTTCCTATGCTATCATTAGCCGTAACTAAGGGTATTCTGAACTCGGAAAAATTATCGGATCAAAAACTGTCGCAGGGGTATTTTGGTCATGATTTTTAACTTAGAAATTTCAAAACTGAAATCCCAAAAACCAAATTTTGCAGGGACGTCACCAACGACGTTTATGACAACTAATCCTACTAGCACTAAGCTAAGGCGATAGTTTTCAGCCTAAAGGTTGAAGCTTTACTCCAAAAACTCCAAATATGGGTATTTAAGGCTAAAATTGATTCCGGCGGAATTCCGGCGACATAACGGAAAATCTAACCCGGCAGAAGTGATCTTGGGCACATAAGGAAGAGGTTTAGAATTAGAAATGAAATATTCAGGATAGTTTTGGAAAAACCCATAAACTATCAGCTCAGAAAAGTCTACAGAAAAGCTATGGAAAAAGCGATCAGAGGTAAGGATTAGCGACTATACCTCGAAACCTTGAAGCAGCAACTGATTGATCGACGATCAAGCAAGAATTGAATAAAAGCTCTTCTTGCTCTTCCTTCTATGGAGCTCGCGGCCTTGGAGAGAAAATGGAGGAGTTTTTGCAATTTTTCTCACCTTTCTTGCTATATATAGAGGTTGGCAATTCGCGGGAAAATGAAAGTTTCGCGAATCTGATTTTTCCGGCGTCATTCTCCGTGAATTAATAGATATGTTTTGGCGAAAGAATTCCAAAACTAAAAAGATGTCTCCTTGTATTTTTGGCAACTAATGCATAGTCGGTGTAAAACTATTTTACCCGATAAGTTGCTTTTTGCATCGAATGTCGGAATAGAAAATTTCCTTCGGAAGAAAGATTGAAATCATCAAGAGAAATGGGTGTACGCGTGTGGAATATTCATTTGAAGCTCTGAATAGAAAAAGTCTTCATTGTCGAGAAATTCTAGGGTTTTGAAATACCAGGGTTTCGGTTTCGGCAAACTTCCGATGATTGGAATCGGACGTTCGTAGATTCTAGAGTTTCGCCTCGAAACGATTGTGATATATGGAAAAAGAGAAGTTCTAACATTTCTTTGAAGATTTTTGGAATTAACTTCCATCGTGCCTAAAAGTGAAAACTAGCTATATTATAGGGTTTCTGACCTAGGTTTAAACATATAACGATCGTGTTATAATTTAAATCGACTTCAATACGATCCTCAGCCTTTTCCTGAACTTTCTCCTTCATACATTTATTTCATTAAATAAACTTTTGTCCAGGTTTTCCCTTCACGATACATCAAGCCTAATCGTAAATGGAAATCTCTTCCGCTTATTCTAAGCTTAAAAACTTGGGTCTTACAATAAGGGACCCACAACGCGTGCCAGCCAGTGAATGAATGTCCTGGCTTTACAGAATCAGATGTCAGGACATCTGCTTCGACATCAGGTTGTTTTTAGCAAAATGCATGACAACAAAAGGAACAACAATCTCCCCCTTTGTCAAATTTTGCCTAAAAACAACTTCATAACCAGAGAGGGAAAAAACACACAGAATCAGCAGTGGAACAGAACAAAAACAGCACTCACCCTCAAAATAATGCTTCTTCATATGCAGACATAGAGGAACTCCAACTCAAATGAAGCATCCAACAGAACACATATAAACTGCTTGAAGTACATAAATCATAACCATAGCAGCACATAATTATTAACTTCCAAGTTAGACAAGCACACCAGCAGAACTTGAACAAACATAACATTGTCACACTGTCTTGACATAAACCTGCTAAATAATAGAAACCAGAAGCAGAAACAGAAAACAAAACACAGTCTTCAACATGAATCTTCTAACTAATGTTTTCAACATGAATCTTCTAACTAATGTCTTCAACATGGATCTGCTAACTACTCCCCCTTTTTAGCATAAATTTGGCAAAGGTTGTAAGTGACATAAAGCCAACTGACAAACAAAAGAGGACTAAAACTACAATTTAAGCTTCAGATGAAGACTCCTCTTCCTCAGATCCTTCCTCCTCTACAGCATCACTTCTAGACTCACCCTCGTGACCTGCCTCCTCTTTAAGCTTAGCAATCAAAGTATCCACCTTCAGCTTCCTCTCAGTAGCAACCTTGATAGACACCTGCAGCTCCTTTGAAAGATCCTCCAGTTCAGCAATAACACTCTGAGTTCCAGAAGCAGACATTGAAACAGGAATTGATGTCCTGCGAGATGGCATATCAATGTCCAGGACATGGGGATCCAGGAACAAGCGATGATCCAAAGTGATGGGGGTACCCTTAGGAAAAGCCACATCATCCATTCTGAGTATATCAGGATGCTGCTTCAGGATGATAGCAGTCAGGAGTGAAGGAAAAGAAATAGGCAGCTTTACAGCACAAGTTTCTGCATGTTTCAAAGTTTGAGCAAACACCAAAGAGCCAAAATCAAAAGGCACCTCAGTCCCAATTCTGTAGATCAGTTTGGCTAAAATTGCAGAGACAGCAGAGGTATGATGAGAAGGGATCCAATTCACCACTCCTATCCTGTTCAGAATAGCATACTTCACACTCAATAACCCTGTAGATAAAAGCTTCTTAGCAGGCCACTTCTTCACTTGTCCAGTAGTGAGTTCCTTGGCAACCTTGTCCAAAGACAATTCTTCCTCAACAAACTCCACATCACTTCTTCCAAGGGCTTGGTTGATCACAGCAGGAGAAAAAGTTACACATTTCCCTCGCACATAAACTTTCCTGAATTCAACACTTCCAGGAATGCCAACATCATCTGTCAAATTAACTAGGAACTCTTTCACTAGCTTCTCATAACATTTTCCAATATCCATGACTGTCTTCCTTAGACCAGCCCGGTCAATGAGAGCAACAATCATCTTACACTCAAGCACATCCTTGCCAATCTCCCTTTCTTTTGCAATCCGGCGGTTGCAAACATATTTCCACTTGAGAACATTTTCAGCAGCATGAAAGGAAACATTATCAATAGGGAAAGAAGGAACATCTGAAGGAATTCGCTTACCAGAGAATTTCTTCTTTTCAGAAGTCCGAATGTCCTGAACATCGACTTCAACATCAGACTCAGATTCCCAATCAATCCTTGGAATTTTCTTCTTCTCAGCAGTTTTCTTTACCTTCTTGTGTGAGGAATCCACAACCTTTTGTTTACCTTTGCTCTTCACATCCATAGTGGATTTGGCCTTCTTTTGTGAACCAGAGGGGGTGTCTTCAACAAGAACCCTTCTTCTCTTCTTCATCCTGGCAGCAACACTTGCTAGAGGAACATCATCTGAGTCATCAGCATCTGAAATTTCATGAACAGATGGAGGAGATTTGGTAGACTCCTCAGAAGAGACCTCCTCGTGGGCTTCATTCTCTGGTTCTGAGTTCTTGGACTCAGAGGATGAATCCAGAGATGGTGAATTCTCCTTATCAGGCACATTGGATACAGGAACTTCAGTTTGAGGAGCAGAAGCCTCAACATCTGCCTCTTCATCCGCAGAGGAAATTTCATGAGAAACATCCTCAAACACAGGTGAGTCACGAGTGCCCTGAGATCTCGTACTCGACTTGTAGCGCTTTCTGGTAGGAGTTCTTGAATTCTTTCTTGCATAATCCTTCTTGGATTGAGCGGAGGATTGCGCATTCGATCCCATAACCTTGACTCCAGAAGATGTCTTCTCAATCTTGCCTTTAATGGAGTCTTGCTTTCCTGAGACTTGAGACATGGTGAAATATGGTAGAGTATGCAGATTCAGAGGATCAAAGAAAAATTGAGAGCAAAGATGAATCAGAATTACACAATTAAAAAACTCAATCAGTTGTAAGATAGAAACATGGCCGTTGGTGATGATTATATAGCAGTTGAGTGGATGAGAAACAATCATGATGATGATGTCATAACGGCAGTTATTGGTAGTTACAAGAGAACTAGCCGTTAGAGCAAAGTAATGCGGTAATTGCTATGCTTCTTGAAAGAGGAAAATCCCAAGATTTCCTCTCAATTTCTCAAATGTGATAGCATCAAGTGGTTTGGTAAATATATCCGCCAATTGCTCTTCAGTAGGAACATGTTCTATAGTGATAATTTTATCTTCAACCAAGTCTCTAATGAAGTGGTGTCTGATATCAATGTGCTTGGTCCTGCTATGTTGAATAGGATTTTTGGAAATATTAATAGCACTAAGATTGTCACAGTATAGTGTCATAACATCCTGCTCGACTTCATACTCCTTCAGCATTTGTTTCATCCACATGAGTTGAGTGCAGCTACTCCCAGCAGCAATATATTCAGCTTCAGCAGTTGACAAGGAGACACAATTTTGCTTCTTGCTGAACCAAGAGATCAAGTTGTTCCCTAAGTAGAAACAACCTCCAGATGTGTTTTTCCTATCATCAGCACTTCCTGCCCAATCTGCATCACAATAACCAACAAGAGTAGGATTCGTATCGTGTGTATAGAGAATACCATAATCACATGTACCATTAACGTATTTGATTATTCTCTTCACTTGCAAGAGATGACTAGTCTTTGGAGCAGCTTGATATCTAGCACAAGCACCTACAATAAAGGTGATGTCTGGCCTGCTAGCAGTAAGATACAGAAGACTACCAATCATGCTCCTATATAAGCTTTGATCAACATCTTCTCCATGTTCATCCTTAGATAACTTGATATGTGTAGCAGCAGGAGTTCTTTTGTGACCTGCCTTTTCTAGTCCAAACTTCTTAACAATACTCCTAACATACTTGCTTTGTGAAATGAACAGAGAATCTTCCATTTGCTTAACCTGAAGACCCAAGAAATAATTCAACTCACCTACCAAACTCATTTCAAATTCAGATTTCATTTGTTGAACGAAAAACGAAATGCTCCACCATCGTGTTCGACATTCCTCCAAATACTATATCATCTACATATATCTGTGCTATCATGAGCTTGCCTTTGTCATTCTTTACAAACAGGGTCTTGTCTATTCCTCCCTTGCAATAGCCATTGCTGACAAGAAATTCAGTGAGTCTTTCATACCATGCTCTTGGAGCCTGTTTCAATCCATACAGGGCCTTCTTCAGCTTGTACACATGGTCTGGATGATGAGGATCTATGAATCCTTTGGGTTGTTCAACATATACTTCTTCACTCAAGTACCCAGTCAGAAAAGCACTATTTACATCCATTTGATAGAGTCTAAACTTTAACAAACAAGCAACTCCCAGTAATAGCCTTATAGATTCCAGTCTAGCCATTGGAGCAAAAGTTTCATCAAAATCCACTCCTTCTATCTGAGTATAGCCTTGAGCAACCAATCTCGCTTTGTTTCTAGTGACCACTCCATTCTCATCTGACTTGTTCTTGAAAATCCATTTAGTACCAATAATGTTCACTCCTTCAGGACGTGAGATGAGGTCCCAAATTTCATTCCTTCTGAACTGATCAAGCTCTTCCTGCATTGCATTTATCCAGTATTCATCAGTTAGTGCTTCCTTGACATTTTTGGGTTCTATTTTAGAGATGAAACAACCATGAGCAATGAAACTTTTAGATCTGGTAGTTACTCCTTCCTTAGGATCACCAATAATATTTTCTTGAGGGTGATTCTTCTGAATTCTGATGGATGGGGCTTTGTTTGACTCAATCATTTTTCCTTCTTGTTCATCTGCACTAGTCACAGACTCATTGTCGAGGTCAATCGTTGGGACATCGGCTGGGACATCAGCATCATCATCTTCACTTGCAGTTGTCTCAGACATTTTGCTTGGTACATCATCTATAATAACATTGACAGATTCCATCATAACCTTTGTACGAGAGTTATACACCCTATATGCTTTACTGTTTGTTGAGTATCCCATAAAGATGCCTTCATCACTCTTGGGATCAAGCTTCCTTCTTGGTTCACGATCAGCCAGAATATAACATTTACTCCCAAAAATATGAAAATGTTTCACAGTAGGCTTCCTTCCTTTCTAGATTTCATACTGAGTGGATGAAGTTCCTGCTCTAATCGTTACTCTGTTGTGGACATAGCATGCAGTACTCATTGCTTCAGCCCAAAATTTCTTTGGAATCTTTCTTGCATGAAGCATCACCCTGGTGGATTCTTGAAGAGTTCTATTTTTCCTTTCCACAATACCATTCTGCTGAGGAGTGATGGGAGCAGAAAACTCATGACTTAATCTGAGCCGCAGAAATCAGAGAATTTTGAGTTCTCAAACTCTCTTCCATGATCACTTCTGATTCTTACTACAGTACTGCTTTTCTCAGTTTGAAGCTTCAGGCAAAGCCTCATGAAAATCTCAAATGTCTCTGATTTTTCTTTCATGAAATCAATCCAAGTGTACCTGGAAAAATCATCAACATACACAAAAACATATTGTTTACCTCCCAAACTTTCAACTTGCATGGGTCCCATTAGATCCGTGTGTAGCAGTTCAAGGACCTTTGTCGTGGTTGGATGTTGGAGCTTTGCATGGGACATCTTGGTTTGCTTTCCAATTTTGCACTCTCCACATATTCTTCTCTCACCAATTTTTAACTTTGGTAAACCACGAATAGCTTCTTTAGAAATGATCTTCTGCATGCTCTTAAGATTGATATGACCCAATCTCTGGTGCCATAGATTCAGCTCATCAACTTTTGATATCAAGCATCTAAAGACTTGTGCCTTCTCGGGTGGGACCCACATGTAGCAGTTGTCTTTGGATCTGATTCCTTGCATCATTACTTTATGATCATTTGTTGTTACAACACATACTGCCTTACTGAATAACACATCAAGACCTTGATCACAGAGTTGACTTATGCTGATAAGATTGGCAGTCAGTCCTTTAACAAGCAACACATCATCCAAATCTGGGGATCCAGGATTTACCAGTTTTCCTATTCCCTTGATCTTTCCTTTTGCTCCATCTCCAAAGGTGACAAAATTGCTGGCGTATGCTTTGATATTTTCAAGATATTCCTTGTTTCCAGTCATATGTCTTGAACAACCACTGTCAAAGTACCAGTCTTCACATGATGATGCTCTAAAAGATGTGTGAGCTATGAGGCATGTCACTTGGTCTTTGGGTTTCCAAGTCTTCTTGATCAGTTTCTCCTTTGAATCCTTCAACACATTCTGTCTCTGAGGATAGCCATAGAGTTTGAAACAATATGGCTTTATGTGGCCATTTCTTCCACAGTAGTGGCATCTCCAAGGGTTAGACTTATCATTTTTCAGCTGAGAACCCCTATGTTGAGGCACATGTTGAGACATCGGGTTGGACAACTGATAGTTGATGGAATTATTGAATTCATATTTCATTTTAGCACCAACAAATTTCTTTGGCTGCTTTTTATTTTCTTTGTTGGAAGTATTGTAATTGAAGCCAGTTCCTTTCACGCTCCTCCCTTGTTTGCTTGTTTCCTTTAGAATCTCATCCAGCATGTCAGATCCACTATTCAGCATACGCACAGATTTATGAGTAGCTTCAAGTTTATTTGTCAGAGTGACCACTTTTGTAACACCCCGATTTCGGTGGCGTCACTTTAGTAACTCAAGAATAAAATAAAGCGGAAAAGCAGGTATTTTTTTTTCTTTTGTTTAAATAAAAAGACTTGTCGAAATCAGGTCTCATCCCAATCGCGATTAACAGCGATTAATATACAATACAAGCACACCCTTGCTGTAACTAAAAACATCGTCACGAGTGTCCTCAAGTGACGGAAAGTAACATCAAGTAACTAAAAGTATTGCCCAACGGCAAACAAGTGCGACTCATAAATAGAGTCATAAGTTTTATAAATACAGTCCTCCGAAAAGTAAGTCAGCCCAAAACGGCTTCCAAAAGACTTCCTACGCCCGACAAACTCCCTGTGATCCTCATGGAAGAGAATCACACAAAAAGCTAATAGTCGGAAACCTACCCTAAGGCAAACGTCGATTCTGCGACAAAATGAATTAATCAAAAGAAGAAGATACTTTGGAACTCATGGTTCCCGGCTAAACTTTAGATAGCCAAACAATAAACTGCTCATCGAGCGAAAGGTACCGAAGTACTTGGAAACTTATAGTTTCCGGCTAAACTTTAGATAGCCAAACAATAACCTGCTCAACGAGCGAAGGAGTACGAATGTACTTGAAACTCATAGATTTCCTCAAAACTTGGACTCGACGACACTTCTCATATTTCCAAACTAATACTCAGGCTCTATGCTCTTATCTAAGGATGCTATTATTGTTCAAAGGATTTAGAAATTGATTAATGTCTTATGAATTTCCGTGATAAAATAGATTTCATTTAATCTTATAATACTTCCTAAGAGTTTTCAGAGATCCCATAATCTCAAATAATTCCCTGAGAAGGTCTCGATCCATTAAAACATAACAAGGTCCGAACTCCGTTCGTCCTTCTAAACTTTCTCAAAATCTCATAAAAATTCGGCATGACTTGCCCGCAATCCTCACTCCTCAGAATCTCAGGTGCACGTGGAATAGCATAAATAAAGCAGCTCAGTCAAAAGCATAACAGCATATTCCAACACATCCTAAGTTAACCATGTAGCACATAGCATGTGAATCATTTAGCACACAATATCATGGCATCAAATACTCAGCAAGGTCGGCCGAAGCCTCAGAGAACAATTCAGACATTTAGCAATTAAGTGCATAACACATAAATCAAGTCGAACTTGTCGACACCTAAAGCATTATCTAGTAATTCAGAGAGTAGCCCTCACCTGTAACTCCTCCAGCGTTTTCCTCACAACCTCCTTCACGTTCCTCGCCTTGATCTCCAGGAAACTCCTCAAAAGAACCTTAAGCCAAAATCACAGAAATCAACACATTGAGTCAGAAACTCAGCAAGCAATAAGTCCTAGGGTTACACGTTACATTACAAACTCTGTGGTACGACAATCTAACGCGTTAAGACAAGTTTTCGAAAAAGTCGGATTTCCTTCCCCCTTGGTATAGCTCTCGGCCACTTTCCTTAATTGGGAGGGTCGATTTTTCTTCGATCAAACTTGGTTCCTAGGTTAACATAAGCCGTAACTAAGACGGTTCTAGGCTCGGAAAAATTTTCGGATCGAAAACTGATATAGGGGTAGTTTGGTCATTATTTTTAGCTCAGAATTTCAAAATTGGATTTTTGAAAAACAGATTGGATGGAGACGTCCACAACGACGTTTATGACGACAAATCCTACTAGCACTAAGCCAAGTCGATAGATTAGAGCTTAAAGGTTGCGACTTTACCGAAAAATGGGTATTTAAGGTAGAAATTGATCCCGGCGGCATTTCGTCGACATTCGACAAAATCTAATCCGCAGAACACGCTCAGGAGCATGCAGGGAAGAAGTTTAGACGCTGAAATCAGCTTATTTGGACAGTTTTACAAAATGCTCCAAACTTTGAGCTCAGAAAAACATAGAAAAAGTCGACAGATCTGACGATCAGAAGCGAGATATAGTTTACCTACCTCAAGGTCTTCGATTAGCAACGATCGGTGAAGAAAACGGGCAAAGATTCGCGAAAATCCGGATCCTCTCTTTCTCTCTAGCTGCTCACGGTTTTGGGGGAGGGAAAATGGGTATTTTTTTGCAAAAATCTAATTTTCAAGCTATTTATAGGTTTTGGAAAAAACGGAAAAATGATTTTTTTGCGATTCCGATTTTTCCTGCGCGTTCCTCTGCGCATTCTAAGATAGGTTCTGGCGACAGAATTCCAGAACTCAAAACAGGATTCTTGGAATTAAACCAAAAGATCCAAAATCGGCATAAGTCGGTGTAAGTCGGATTATCCCGAAAAACTACTTTTTGCAGTGATCGTCGGATGAGAAAACTTCCTTCTGAAGAAAGATTAGGAATGATGAGAGAAATAGGAGAACGCGGGTGGAATCTTCTTTTGCAGCTCCGAATAGAAAAAGTCTTCATCGTCTGTCGATCTTAGGTTTTCTCGAACTATCAGGGATTCCGTTTCGGCAAACTTCCGAGAATTGGAATTTGACGTTCGTACTTTCCAGGATTTCGCATCGAAATGATTGTTTAAGGACGGAAAAGAGAAGTTCTAACATTTCTCTGAGGATTTTTGGAATTAGTTTCCATCGTGTCCTAAAGCGTAAATTAACTATTCACTAATACCTTTGACCTAGGATTAAGCGTATGTTAGTCGTGCTATAACTCTTTCGGTTCTTCGATAAATTCTTGGACTTTTCCTGAACCTTTTTCCTTCTCAAATTTATCTTAATCAAATAACTCTTTTATTTTATTCACTTATCCAAAGCGTTAAAACTTGGGCCTTACATTACTACCCTCCAAAAAGAAAGTTTCGACCTCGAAACTTAAGGGTCAGTAAAAAGTTCTGGATACTGTTCCTTGATCTTTTCCTTCAGCTCCCACGTCGCATCGCCGGTGTCCTTGTTCCAAATAACCTTCACTAACTCGATCTCTTTTCCCCTCAACTGCTTTATCCTTGTGTCACCAATGCTGATTGGCGGTGTCTCGAAAGACAAGTTATCCTTCAACTCAATGTCATCCAGCTCGATAACATGTGTCGGATCAGCAATATACTTCCTCAGTTGTGTCGCATGGAATACATCGTGAATGTTTGATAGAAAAGGCGGTAGTGCGATCTGATAAACTACCGGTCCTACACGACGAGTAATCTGATAAGGTCCAATGAACTTTGGCGTAAGCTTTCTTGACTTGATTGCTCGACCAACTCCTGTAGTCTGGGTAACTCGCAGAAACACATGATCTCCTTCTTCGAATTCCAGGGTTCTGCGCCTTTGATCTGCATAGCTCTTCTGTCTACTCTGAGAAGCCTTCATCTTTTCCCTGATCTGTTTAATCTTCTCAGTTGTCTGTTGCAGAAGTTCCGGTCCTACTAACAAATTCTCTCCATCTTGATACCAACATAAAGGTGTTCTACACTTGCGGCCATACAATGCCTCATACGGTGCCATGCCTATAGTCGTATGAAAATTGTTGTTGTATGTGAACTCAATCAGTGGCATTAGGGTATCCCAACTGCCCTTGTTGCCTAACACGCAAGCTCGTAGCAAATCCTCCAATGATTGGATAGTTCTCTCAGTTTGCCCATCAGTCTGTGGATGATAAGCAGAACTTAATCTCAGCCTCGTTCCCAAAGCATTATGAAGAGCTCCCCACAAATGTGAAGTAAACTTCGGGTCTCTATCGGAAACGATACTTGTTGGCACTCCATGACGTCGCACAATCTCAGCTATATAAATCTCTGATAGCTTCTCCACGTTGTACGTGGTCCTCACAGGTATGAAATGAGCCGACTTAGTCAATCGATCCACGACTACCCAAATCGAATCATATCCTTTTTGAGTTCTTGGCAACGCCACGACAAAATCCATCGATATGCTATCCCATTTCCATTGAGGTACATCCAAGCTCTGTAGCATACCTGAAGATTTCTGATGTTCCACCTTCGCCTTCTGACAGATTAAACATGCAGCTACATATCCTGCCACTTGTCTCTTCATCCCTGGCCACCAAAAATTCACCTTCAAGTCCTGATACATCTTTTTCCTTCCAGGGTGAATGCTCAACTTGCTTTTGTGACCTCCACTCATGATTCAAAACTTAACTCGATCGCTCTATAACTCATAGACGAACTATTCCCTTGGAATCTACTAGTCCATTAACGTCGATTCCAACTTCGTAACTATCCTCATTCGCACCATGAAATCAATCTTCTACTTAGTCATCATTCAAATTAAAACTCGACTCGAGTCTTGATACCTTGTGCATCGCTAGACCCAATCCCTTTTAACATCCGTTCATCAACAACTTATAAGCTAATCATCATATCAATATCTTACAATCCATCATTGTCATCTCCCCTTTTTCGAGACTTCCCTTACCCGAACCATAAAACCAACCTTCACTTATTCACAACCCACTTTACAATTACCTAAAATCCTTAACACTTCCCCCAAATCCGAACTTATTCTCTAGAAAATCAAACCATAGTTGTACCTCAGGAAACTTAACTAGTCATTTTATCATCCGATCCCTCAACATTCGGAGGTTTAACTACAATCATTAATGCCAACACCACTAAATCTCTGATTCGAACATGATTTTCACCTCCCAAGGTCAATCTTAACCCTTAAATCCTCACTTAACTTAGTGAAATTCACTTGCTAACCCCAGCATGCAATATCGGACTCCATAACAAAGTTCCATTCACTCTTAGACTCTAAGAAATTTGTCCACATATAACAACCTCAAGTATTAATCTTAATACTAACTCTTTATTTCCGTAACTAGATCGTCCTCCCATCAATCCGATACTTAGTCTCTCGATCAAAACCTGACAAACCTTGAGTCCTACGCACTTAAGACAAGAATTCATAGACTTAAAACCTAAACTTTCACCACGTTTGGACCTCAAATGTCCTTTAATTCTTCAATACTTCTTAAATGAATATCCATTTCTTAAACTATAACTCCTCCCCAAAGGAAATCAATTACTTAACAAAAACTTTACTTCCCAACTCAACTAATCCTCGATCCAATCAAATTAATCTTACCAATCCATCTATCAAAGTCCATTGCCAGTTCTGATTCCGAATATCACCCCCTCAATATTAAGTTGATCAGGCCTAATACATCGAAGGTGAAGATTTAGAAAAACCCACTGGAACAGTCAATGAGTTCCTAACATCCAGCAGTCACAAAGATCTTGATATTAAATCCTCAATGATGCCGCTACGGAACTACACGCTCTCGACATCATACATATACTATCCATACGGAATCTCCCTGAGATTCATCCTTCAGCTTCTAGCTTCTTGTTAAACGCATCGGTGCAAAACTACTTTCTAGGCTTAACGTGTTATTCTAAACCTCGTGTAACTTCTATAGTTTAAACACGAGCAACGGTCAAATAAAGTATTATTAGGCGTAATAACTATAAAGTCAATGCTTAAACAATTTAAGTAAAATTGGTGCGTCGCATGTGCTACGAGAGTAATGGAGCGTATTATACTAGAATGAGAAAGAATAGTTAGAAGGTTACCATCGTTTGTGCGCTCTCCTCTGACTAGTCGACCAGCTCCCTCGCCGCACGAGATATAGACTCCTCCCCGTGCAGCAGGATGTCTTCCTCTTACCGTAGGCACAGATGGCTCAACCCTGGTTACATTGCAATCCTTGGCTTGATGCCCCGGGCGATTGCAGTTGAAACATAGAGGTCTCCCGTCTGGACACTTGTTAGAGTGGTGCCCCACCTTCTTGCACCTGTAACACGTTACTTGCTTCCTCGCCCCTTTAGATATGGCAGGAAGTTTACCCTTCATCTTGTTGTCAGACGGTCCCGCTTGGAACGTCCTACAGTTCACGGCCAAATGTCCACGTTGTTTGCACTTGAAGCATTGTGGTCCAGTCACTGAGCACTGAAAGGCGTAGTGTCCAAGCTTTCCACAACGGAAACATGACACAGCCTCCTGGCCAATAGTTGTGGTCGTCGACTTGCGTGATCCTGGAATAGGGTCTCTTCCCTCAGGATGCTGGTATGGCTTCCACCGTCGGTGCTCCTGAGAACCTGATCTCACTGGTCCTCCAGTTCCAGCTCGGTCCAATCCACTATGCTGGTACTTGGACGCCTGGATTAGCGGTTGAGGTTGCTCACGTGCCGCCTCCTCAGCGCGTCTGTAAGCGTCCTCAGCAGCCTGATTCATCATTGCCTCAATCATGGTAGCTATTGCCTTCGCCATACGGTCAGGGCTTACCATCCTATGTTTAGTCAAACAAACAATTAGTACTCATCATAAGATAGCATCTAACATACTATACAATATGATTAAGCAATAACTTCAATCAATTCTAAGCGACAAATCGCTTGCAGACAATCAATTTTTACTCTTTACAGAGTCACACAACCTAGCACAGAAGACCTATTCCCCAAAGACTCCCGAAAGACTCGACAAGCTCTGATACCACAATGTAACACCCCGATTTCGGTGGCGTCACTTTAGTAACTCAAGAATAAAATAAAGCGGAAAAGCAGGTATTTTTTTTTCTTTTGTTTAAATAAAAAGACTTGTCGAAATCAGGTCTCATCCCAATCGCGATTAACAGCGATTAATATACAATACAAGCACACCCTTGCTGTAACTAAAAACATCGTCACGAGTGTCCTCAAGTGACGGAAAGTAACATCAAGTAACTAAAAGTATTGCCCAACGGCAAACAAGTGCGACTCATAAATAGAGTCATAAGTTTTATAAATACAGTCCTCCGAAAAGTAAGTCAGCCCAAAACGGCTTCCAAAAGACTTCCTACGCCCGACAAACTCCCTGTGATCCTCATGGAAGAGAATCACACAAAAAGCTAATAGTCGGAAACCTACCCTAAGGCAAACGTCGATTCTGCGACAAAATGAATTAATCAAAAGAAGAAGATACTTTGGAACTCATGGTTCCCGGCTAAACTTTAGATAGCCAAACAATAAACTGCTCATCGAGCGAAAGGTACCGAAGTACTTGGAAACTTATAGTTTCCGGCTAAACTTTAGATAGCCAAACAATAACCTGCTCAACGAGCGAAGGAGTACGAATGTACTTGAAACTCATAGATTTCCTCAAAACTTGGACTCGACGACACTTCTCATATTTCCAAACTAATACTCAGGCTCTATGCTCTTATCTAAGGATGCTATTATTGTTCAAAGGATTTAGAAATTGATTAATGTCTTATGAATTTCCGTGATAAAATAGATTTCATTTAATCTTATAATACTTCCTAAGAGTTTTCAGAGATCCCATAATCTCAAATAATTCCCTGAGAAGGTCTCGATCCATTAAAACATAACAAGGTCCGAACTCCGTTCGTCCTTCTAAACTTTCTCAAAATCTCATAAAAATTCGGCATGACTTGCCCGCAATCCTCACTCCTCAGAATCTCAGGTGCACGTGGAATAGCATAAATAAAGCAGCTCAGTCAAAAGCATAACAGCATATTCCAACACATCCTAAGTTAACCATGTAGCACATAGCATGTGAATCATTTAGCACACAATATCATGGCATCAAATACTCAGCAAGGTCGGCCGAAGCCTCAGAGAACAATTCAGACATTTAGCAATTAAGTGCATAACACATAAATCAAGTCGAACTTGTCGACACCTAAAGCATTATCTAGTAATTCAGAGAGTAGCCCTCACCTGTAACTCCTCCAGCGTTTTCCTCACAACCTCCTTCACGTTCCTCGCCTTGATCTCCAGGAAACTCCTCAAAAGAACCTTAAGCCAAAATCACAGAAATCAACACATTGAGTCAGAAACTCAGCAAGCAATAAGTCCTAGGGTTACACGTTACATTACAAACTCTGTGGTACGACAATCTAACGCGTTAAGACAAGTTTTCGAAAAAGTCGGATTTCCTTCCCCCTTGGTATAGCTCTCGGCCACTTTCCTTAATTGGGAGGGTCGATTTTTCTTCGATCAAACTTGGTTCCTAGGTTAACATAAGCCGTAACTAAGACGGTTCTAGGCTCGGAAAAATTTTCGGATCGAAAACTGATATAGGGGTAGTTTGGTCATTATTTTTAGCTCAGAATTTCAAAATTGGATTTTTGAAAAACAGATTGGATGGAGACGTCCACAACGACGTTTATGACGACAAATCCTACTAGCACTAAGCCAAGTCGATAGATTAGAGCTTAAAGGTTGCGACTTTACCGAAAAATGGGTATTTAAGGTAGAAATTGATCCCGGCGGCATTTCGTCGACATTCGACAAAATCTAATCCGCAGAACACGCTCAGGAGCATGCAGGGAAGAAGTTTAGACGCTGAAATCAGCTTATTTGGACAGTTTTACAAAATGCTCCAAACTTTGAGCTCAGAAAAACATAGAAAAAGTCGACAGATCTGACGATCAGAAGCGAGATATAGTTTACCTACCTCAAGGTCTTCGATTAGCAACGATCGGTGAAGAAAACGGGCAAAGATTCGCGAAAATCCGGATCCTCTCTTTCTCTCTAGCTGCTCACGGTTTTGGGGGAGGGAAAATGGGTATTTTTTTGCAAAAATCTAATTTTCAAGCTATTTATAGGTTTTGGAAAAAACGGAAAAATGATTTTTTTGCGATTCCGATTTTTCCTGCGCGTTCCTCTGCGCATTCTAAGATAGGTTCTGGCGACAGAATTCCAGAACTCAAAACAGGATTCTTGGAATTAAACCAAAAGATCCAAAATCGGCATAAGTCGGTGTAAGTCGGATTATCCCGAAAAACTACTTTTTGCAGTGATCGTCGGATGAGAAAACTTCCTTCTGAAGAAAGATTAGGAATGATGAGAGAAATAGGAGAACGCGGGTGGAATCTTCTTTTGCAGCTCCGAATAGAAAAAGTCTTCATCGTCTGTCGATCTTAGGTTTTCTCGAACTATCAGGGATTCCGTTTCGGCAAACTTCCGAGAATTGGAATTTGACGTTCGTACTTTCCAGGATTTCGCATCGAAATGATTGTTTAAGGACGGAAAAGAGAAGTTCTAACATTTCTCTGAGGATTTTTGGAATTAGTTTCCATCGTGTCCTAAAGCGTAAATTAACTATTCACTAATACCTTTGACCTAGGATTAAGCGTATGTTAGTCGTGCTATAACTCTTTCGGTTCTTCGATAAATTCTTGGACTTTTCCTGAACCTTTTTCCTTCTCAAATTTATCTTAATCAAATAACTCTTTTATTTTATTCACTTATCCAAAGCGTTAAAACTTGGGCCTTACATTACTACCCTCCAAAAAGAAAGTTTCGACCTCGAAACTTAAGGGTCAGTAAAAAGTTCTGGATACTGTTCCTTGATCTTTTCCTTCAGCTCCCACGTCGCATCGCCGGTGTCCTTGTTCCAAATAACCTTCACTAACTCGATCTCTTTTCCCCTCAACTGCTTTATCCTTGTGTCACCAATGCTGATTGGCGGTGTCTCGAAAGACAAGTTATCCTTCAACTCAATGTCATCCAGCTCGATAACATGTGTCGGATCAGCAATATACTTCCTCAGTTGTGTCGCATGGAATACATCGTGAATGTTTGATAGAAAAGGCGGTAGTGCGATCTGATAAACTACCGGTCCTACACGACGAGTAATCTGATAAGGTCCAATGAACTTTGGCGTAAGCTTTCTTGACTTGATTGCTCGACCAACTCCTGTAGTCTGGGTAACTCGCAGAAACACATGATCTCCTTCTTCGAATTCCAGGGTTCTGCGCCTTTGATCTGCATAGCTCTTCTGTCTACTCTGAGAAGCCTTCATCTTTTCCCTGATCTGTTTAATCTTCTCAGTTGTCTGTTGCAGAAGTTCCGGTCCTACTAACAAATTCTCTCCATCTTGATACCAACATAAAGGTGTTCTACACTTGCGGCCATACAATGCCTCATACGGTGCCATGCCTATAGTCGTATGAAAATTGTTGTTGTATGTGAACTCAATCAGTGGCATTAGGGTATCCCAACTGCCCTTGTTGCCTAACACGCAAGCTCGTAGCAAATCCTCCAATGATTGGATAGTTCTCTCAGTTTGCCCATCAGTCTGTGGATGATAAGCAGAACTTAATCTCAGCCTCGTTCCCAAAGCATTATGAAGAGCTCCCCACAAATGTGAAGTAAACTTCGGGTCTCTATCGGAAACGATACTTGTTGGCACTCCATGACGTCGCACAATCTCAGCTATATAAATCTCTGATAGCTTCTCCACGTTGTACGTGGTCCTCACAGGTATGAAATGAGCCGACTTAGTCAATCGATCCACGACTACCCAAATCGAATCATATCCTTTTTGAGTTCTTGGCAACGCCACGACAAAATCCATCGATATGCTATCCCATTTCCATTGAGGTACATCCAAGCTCTGTAGCATACCTGAAGATTTCTGATGTTCCACCTTCGCCTTCTGACAGATTAAACATGCAGCTACATATCCTGCCACTTGTCTCTTCATCCCTGGCCACCAAAAATTCACCTTCAAGTCCTGATACATCTTTTTCCTTCCAGGGTGAATGCTCAACTTGCTTTTGTGACCTCCACTCATGATTCAAAACTTAACTCGATCGCTCTATAACTCATAGACGAACTATTCCCTTGGAATCTACTAGTCCATTAACGTCGATTCCAACTTCGTAACTATCCTCATTCGCACCATGAAATCAATCTTCTACTTAGTCATCATTCAAATTAAAACTCGACTCGAGTCTTGATACCTTGTGCATCGCTAGACCCAATCCCTTTTAACATCCGTTCATCAACAACTTATAAGCTAATCATCATATCAATATCTTACAATCCATCATTGTCATCTCCCCTTTTTCGAGACTTCCCTTACCCGAACCATAAAACCAACCTTCACTTATTCACAACCCACTTTACAATTACCTAAAATCCTTAACACTTCCCCCAAATCCGAACTTATTCTCTAGAAAATCAAACCATAGTTGTACCTCAGGAAACTTAACTAGTCATTTTATCATCCGATCCCTCAACATTCGGAGGTTTAACTACAATCATTAATGCCAACACCACTAAATCTCTGATTCGAACATGATTTTCACCTCCCAAGGTCAATCTTAACCCTTAAATCCTCACTTAACTTAGTGAAATTCACTTGCTAACCCCAGCATGCAATATCGGACTCCATAACAAAGTTCCATTCACTCTTAGACTCTAAGAAATTTGTCCACATATAACAACCTCAAGTATTAATCTTAATACTAACTCTTTATTTCCGTAACTAGATCGTCCTCCCATCAATCCGATACTTAGTCTCTCGATCAAAACCTGACAAACCTTGAGTCCTACGCACTTAAGACAAGAATTCATAGACTTAAAACCTAAACTTTCACCACGTTTGGACCTCAAATGTCCTTTAATTCTTCAATACTTCTTAAATGAATATCCATTTCTTAAACTATAACTCCTCCCCAAAGGAAATCAATTACTTAACAAAAACTTTACTTCCCAACTCAACTAATCCTCGATCCAATCAAATTAATCTTACCAATCCATCTATCAAAGTCCATTGCCAGTTCTGATTCCGAATATCACCCCCTCAATATTAAGTTGATCAGGCCTAATACATCGAAGGTGAAGATTTAGAAAAACCCACTGGAACAGTCAATGAGTTCCTAACATCCAGCAGTCACAAAGATCTTGATATTAAATCCTCAATGATGCCGCTACGGAACTACACGCTCTCGACATCATACATATACTATCCATACGGAATCTCCCTGAGATTCATCCTTCAGCTTCTAGCTTCTTGTTAAACGCATCGGTGCAAAACTACTTTCTAGGCTTAACGTGTTATTCTAAACCTCGTGTAACTTCTATAGTTTAAACACGAGCAACGGTCAAATAAAGTATTATTAGGCGTAATAACTATAAAGTCAATGCTTAAACAATTTAAGTAAAATTGGTGCGTCGCATGTGCTACGAGAGTAATGGAGCGTATTATACTAGAATGAGAAAGAATAGTTAGAAGGTTACCATCGTTTGTGCGCTCTCCTCTGACTAGTCGACCAGCTCCCTCGCCGCACGAGATATAGACTCCTCCCCGTGCAGCAGGATGTCTTCCTCTTACCGTAGGCACAGATGGCTCAACCCTGGTTACATTGCAATCCTTGGCTTGATGCCCCGGGCGATTGCAGTTGAAACATAGAGGTCTCCCGTCTGGACACTTGTTAGAGTGGTGCCCCACCTTCTTGCACCTGTAACACGTTACTTGCTTCCTCGCCCCTTTAGATATGGCAGGAAGTTTACCCTTCATCTTGTTGTCAGACGGTCCCGCTTGGAACGTCCTACAGTTCACGGCCAAATGTCCACGTTGTTTGCACTTGAAGCATTGTGGTCCAGTCACTGAGCACTGAAAGGCGTAGTGTCCAAGCTTTCCACAACGGAAACATGACACAGCCTCCTGGCCAATAGTTGTGGTCGTCGACTTGCGTGATCCTGGAATAGGGTCTCTTCCCTCAGGATGCTGGTATGGCTTCCACCGTCGGTGCTCCTGAGAACCTGATCTCACTGGTCCTCCAGTTCCAGCTCGGTCCAATCCACTATGCTGGTACTTGGACGCCTGGATTAGCGGTTGAGGTTGCTCACGTGCCGCCTCCTCAGCGCGTCTGTAAGCGTCCTCAGCAGCCTGATTCATCATTGCCTCAATCATGGTAGCTATTGCCTTCGCCATACGGTCAGGGCTTACCATCCTATGTTTAGTCAAACAAACAATTAGTACTCATCATAAGATAGCATCTAACATACTATACAATATGATTAAGCAATAACTTCAATCAATTCTAAGCGACAAATCGCTTGCAGACAATCAATTTTTACTCTTTACAGAGTCACACAACCTAGCACAGAAGACCTATTCCCCAAAGACTCCCGAAAGACTCGACAAGCTCTGATACCACAATGTAACACCCCGATTTCGGTGGCGTCACTTTAGTAACTCAAGAATAAAATAAAGCGGAAAAGCAGGTATTTTTTTTTCTTTTGTTTAAATAAAAAGACTTGTCGAAATCAGGTCTCATCCCAATCGCGATTAACAGCGATTAATATACAATACAAGCACACCCTTGCTGTAACTAAAAACATCGTCACGAGTGTCCTCAAGTGACGGAAAGTAACATCAAGTAACTAAAAGTATTGCCCAACGGCAAACAAGTGCGACTCATAAATAGAGTCATAAGTTTTATAAATACAGTCCTCCGAAAAGTAAGTCAGCCCAAAACGGCTTCCAAAAGACTTCCTACGCCCGACAAACTCCCTGTGATCCTCATGGAAGAGAATCACACAAAAAGCTAATAGTCGGAAACCTACCCTAAGGCAAACGTCGATTCTGCGACAAAATGAATTAATCAAAAGAAGAAGATACTTTGGAACTCATGGTTCCCGGCTAAACTTTAGATAGCCAAACAATAAACTGCTCATCGAGCGAAAGGTACCGAAGTACTTGGAAACTTATAGTTTCCGGCTAAACTTTAGATAGCCAAACAATAACCTGCTCAACGAGCGAAGGAGTACGAATGTACTTGAAACTCATAGATTTCCTCAAAACTTGGACTCGACGACACTTCTCATATTTCCAAACTAATACTCAGGCTCTATGCTCTTATCTAAGGATGCTATTATTGTTCAAAGGATTTAGAAATTGATTAATGTCTTATGAATTTCCGTGATAAAATAGATTTCATTTAATCTTATAATACTTCCTAAGAGTTTTCAGAGATCCCATAATCTCAAATAATTCCCTGAGAAGGTCTCGATCCATTAAAACATAACAAGGTCCGAACTCCGTTCGTCCTTCTAAACTTTCTCAAAATCTCATAAAAATTCGGCATGACTTGCCCGCAATCCTCACTCCTCAGAATCTCAGGTGCACGTGGAATAGCATAAATAAAGCAGCTCAGTCAAAAGCATAACAGCATATTCCAACACATCCTAAGTTAACCATGTAGCACATAGCATGTGAATCATTTAGCACACAATATCATGGCATCAAATACTCAGCAAGGTCGGCCGAAGCCTCAGAGAACAATTCAGACATTTAGCAATTAAGTGCATAACACATAAATCAAGTCGAACTTGTCGACACCTAAAGCATTATCTAGTAATTCAGAGAGTAGCCCTCACCTGTAACTCCTCCAGCGTTTTCCTCACAACCTCCTTCACGTTCCTCGCCTTGATCTCCAGGAAACTCCTCAAAAGAACCTTAAGCCAAAATCACAGAAATCAACACATTGAGTCAGAAACTCAGCAAGCAATAAGTCCTAGGGTTACACGTTACATTACAAACTCTGTGGTACGACAATCTAACGCGTTAAGACAAGTTTTCGAAAAAGTCGGATTTCCTTCCCCCTTGGTATAGCTCTCGGCCACTTTCCTTAATTGGGAGGGTCGATTTTTCTTCGATCAAACTTGGTTCCTAGGTTAACATAAGCCGTAACTAAGACGGTTCTAGGCTCGGAAAAATTTTCGGATCGAAAACTGATATAGGGGTAGTTTGGTCATTATTTTTAGCTCAGAATTTCAAAATTGGATTTTTGAAAAACAGATTGGATGGAGACGTCCACAACGACGTTTATGACGACAAATCCTACTAGCACTAAGCCAAGTCGATAGATTAGAGCTTAAAGGTTGCGACTTTACCGAAAAATGGGTATTTAAGGTAGAAATTGATCCCGGCGGCATTTCGTCGACATTCGACAAAATCTAATCCGCAGAACACGCTCAGGAGCATGCAGGGAAGAAGTTTAGACGCTGAAATCAGCTTATTTGGACAGTTTTACAAAATGCTCCAAACTTTGAGCTCAGAAAAACATAGAAAAAGTCGACAGATCTGACGATCAGAAGCGAGATATAGTTTACCTACCTCAAGGTCTTCGATTAGCAACGATCGGTGAAGAAAACGGGCAAAGATTCGCGAAAATCCGGATCCTCTCTTTCTCTCTAGCTGCTCACGGTTTTGGGGGAGGGAAAATGGGTATTTTTTTGCAAAAATCTAATTTTCAAGCTATTTATAGGTTTTGGAAAAAACGGAAAAATGATTTTTTTGCGATTCCGATTTTTCCTGCGCGTTCCTCTGCGCATTCTAAGATAGGTTCTGGCGACAGAATTCCAGAACTCAAAACAGGATTCTTGGAATTAAACCAAAAGATCCAAAATCGGCATAAGTCGGTGTAAGTCGGATTATCCCGAAAAACTACTTTTTGCAGTGATCGTCGGATGAGAAAACTTCCTTCTGAAGAAAGATTAGGAATGATGAGAGAAATAGGAGAACGCGGGTGGAATCTTCTTTTGCAGCTCCGAATAGAAAAAGTCTTCATCGTCTGTCGATCTTAGGTTTTCTCGAACTATCAGGGATTCCGTTTCGGCAAACTTCCGAGAATTGGAATTTGACGTTCGTACTTTCCAGGATTTCGCATCGAAATGATTGTTTAAGGACGGAAAAGAGAAGTTCTAACATTTCTCTGAGGATTTTTGGAATTAGTTTCCATCGTGTCCTAAAGCGTAAATTAACTATTCACTAATACCTTTGACCTAGGATTAAGCGTATGTTAGTCGTGCTATAACTCTTTCGGTTCTTCGATAAATTCTTGGACTTTTCCTGAACCTTTTTCCTTCTCAAATTTATCTTAATCAAATAACTCTTTTATTTTATTCACTTATCCAAAGCGTTAAAACTTGGGCCTTACAACTTTATCCTGAAGTTCTGCATTAATCACCATCAGCTTCGCCTTTTCTACAGTATCAACATCCTTAAGCTTTGTGTTCCATTCATCAAGATCATCCTGCAGCTTATCAATAGTCCCTCTCAGCTTTTCATTTTCTGACTTGAGCTGCTCTATATTATCTTCTTGCTCTTTCAGAAGTTTGCATGCTTCTTCCCATTTAGTGTGCAAGAGCCTGTAAGTCTCCTCCAACTCTTCATCTGTTATTTCTTCATCACTAGATTCTGAAGCATCAACAGTTCCTGAGAAGGCATTAACTCGGTTTGCAGAGAGTTCTTCCTCATCCTCTGTGTCTTCATCTGACCATATCACAACCATGCCTTTCTTTTGCTTCTTCAAGTAAGTAGCACACTCAGTTCCAATATGCCCATATCCTTCACATTCATGACACTGAACACCTTTATTCTGACCGGATCTGTCTTCTTCTTTGGTCTTTTTCTGATAATTGAAGGGCTTGAAATTGTCAGTCTTAATGTCCTGGACATTTGACCTGTTTCTTCTATCTATTTTTCTCAGAGCTCTATTGAATTTCTTTGCCAGTAGAGCCAGAGCTTCAGATAAATTCTCACCTTCACAGTCAGCATCATATCCATCATCAGTGTTGGAGACAAAAGCTATGCTTTTACTCTTTTTCTCAGACTTCTCACCAATCTTCAACTCATAAGTCTGCAGAGAGCCAATGAGTTCATCAACCTTCATGTTACTGATATCCTGAGCTTCTTCAATAACAGTGACTTTCATAGCAAATTTGCTGGTAACAGACCTCAAGATTTTCCTTACAAGCTTCTCATCAGACATAGGTTCTCCCAGAGCAAACGAGGCATTGGACAAATCACGCACACGCATGTGAAATTCAAAAATAGTCTCATCCTCATTCATCATTAAGTTCTCAAACTGAGTAGTAAGCATCTGGAGCCTTGACATTCTTACTCTGGTGGTGCCTTCATGTGCAGTCTTCAAAATTTCCCAAGCATCCTTTGCCACAGTGCATGTGTTGATCAACCTGAACATGTTTTTGTCCACCACATTAAAGATAGCATTCAGCGCCTTAGAGTTTCCCAGAGCAGCTTCATCTTCATCCTTTGTCCATTCTTCTTCAGATTTCTCTTCTGCTTTTGAAGTACTTCCCTCAGCTTGCACTTTGGTGGGATGACTCCATCCTTTGACAATGGCCTTCCAAGTCTTGTTATCAATAGACTTAAGAAATGCAGTCATGCGGACCTTCCAGTAATCATAATTAGTCTCATCCAGAATTGGTGGCCTGTTAACCGATCCTCCCTCCTTATTGTCCATGAGAACCAGACAAAGTCTCCCTGGAGCTCACCCAACAGAACAGGGGTGCCTGCTCTGATACCAATTGAAATTCTAGTTCCCTTAGAACAATGTCGTACGCGATGTCACGACAATCGATTATGACAACAATCACACAGTATCAGTAAAAGTTAAACACAAAAGTAACAAGACACAAGAATTGGTAACCCAGTTCAGTGAAACTTCACCTACGTCTGGAGGGCTAGGCCCAAAGAAAGGAAATCCACTATCTCAAGATTCAGGAACTACAGACACACATGAACACAACTAGTTCATTGTTCTTTTCCTAATCTACCCAGTGTATTTCTACTTAGTATCTCAACCTAAGTATGAGAGCCCCTCTCACTTTCTCTCAATCACTGCCACAGTGATTGGTGAAAATAAATAACAAAAGTGTTTGAACAATCAAACTCAACACAGAACTGAAACTTGCTTTATAGAATCAGGGAGCAAGAACAGTTCACAAATAACAAGAACAAAGCACAACTCACAATCCTAAAACACTTGATCTTCAATCTTAGCTCTGGTGTCTTCACGTTCTAGGTCTTTGTTCTATTTATACTTCAGCAGAGGCGGCACTAAGGTTAGCTAGGCTGAAGAACAGAATTGATCCACACAACTTCAAACGCAATCTTCCAAGATATGATTTGCGTAACAACCGAGTATAAGATAGAAACAAATCTTAAATCATAGATTTGTTTCAACAATAAACAATCCGCAAAGAACTCCCTTTAATTAGTTACTTGAACCTCAAGTAACAACAACCAAATCTTTAACAGATAACAGAAGGGACCCACAACGCGTGCCAGCCAGTGAATGAATGTCCTGGCTTTACAGAATCAGATGTCAGGACATCTGCTTCGACATCAGGTTGTTTTTAGCAAAATGCATGACAACAAAAGGAACAACAATGAGGAGGTTTGAAAGAAGACCTAGACCAAATGTGCTAGACAAGCGGTCCGACATCGGAAAACACTTTGGATTTGCTCGCAGAAACAAGGAAGAAGACAAGTCCAACAAAAGCAAAGGTGTCCAGTGTCATGAATGTGAAGGATATGGGCATATCAAGGCAGAATGTGCTACTTATTTAAAGAAACTGGGAAAAGGAATGGTGGCAACCTGGTCTGACGATGATATAGAAGAGGAAGAAGAACCTCAAGTCATGGGTCTTACTGTGAAGTGCAACTCTAGATCAGATTCAAGTGATGGTGAAATATCTGAAGAAGAACTTGCAGAAACCTACAAACTTCTGTTCAACAACTAGAAAGATGCCTGTGAAAAGGGAATGAAGCTGGAAGGAATTGTCAAGAATCTGGAAGTTGAGTTACTGTGAATTTGCTAATATTGAATAACCTTCAAGAAGAAGTCACTATGCTGAAGTCAAAGATTGAAGGTATGGTAAAATTTGTTTGTATGTTGAATAAAGGAACTGATGTGTTTGACTTAATTTTAGAAACAGAAAAGGTTACAAGGGATATGACAGGACTGGGATATACTGAAGACCTCACGGCGGAACAAAATAAAAAGAACAATAACAAGTTCATTCATGCAGAGAAGAAGACCGAGTTCAAGATGTCAAGCTGAATGTCTCAACATGTTGCTCAACAAGGGTACCGGCAGATTCCTTATTCTTATCCTCCAACTCAGATAATGAGGATCACTACCTGGAAATGTCACCATTGTGGTAAGCATGGACATATAAGACCCTACTGTTACAGGCTGTATGGAACACCTTAACACTGGAGAACTAATTAGATGCATATCTCTGCTAATCCAAAGAGAACAGGGTGGAAACCTAAGAACATTGTAACAGCTCTTGTTGCCTACACTTCTCGGAGAGCATCTTCTAAGGAGGATTGGTACTTTGATAGTGGATGTTCCATACACATGACTGGTGTGAAGATGTACCTAGATAATATCAAACCTCACTCTACTAGCTTTGTCACTTTTGGTGATGGCGCTAAAGGAAGAATCAAGGGATCTGGAAAGATTGTTAGTGATGGCTCTCCAAATCTGAGTAATGTGTTGTTGGTAGAATGCTTAACGGCTAACCTAATTAGCATAAGTCAACTATGTGACTTTGATCTGAATGTCTCATTTAACAAAGTTGGCTGCACCGTTACTGATGAAAATGAGGAAGTCGTTATGACTGGAGTGAGAACCAAAGACAACTGCTACATGTGGTCTCCACAGAACAAGGCTATGTCCTCAATGTGCCTAGTTTCAAAGGAAGATGAAGCAAAGCTGTGGCATCAAAAATTAGTGCATCTAAACCCCACAAGCATGAAGAAGGTCATATCCAAAGAAGCCATCAGAGGTATTCCCGGATTGAAGATAGAAGAAGACAAAGTTTGTGGAGAATGCCAAATTGGAAAGCAGATCAAAACTTCTCACAAGAAACTGACTCAGATTGGCACAACAAGGTCCTTGGAATTGCTACACATGGACTTGATGGGACCAATGCACAAAGAAAGTTTTGGTGGAAAAAGGTATGTATTTGTATGTGTTGATGATTTTTCAAGATTCACCTGGGTGAGCTTTCTTGCAGAAAAGTCAGAGACTTTTGGAGTGTTCAGAGAACTAAGTCAGCAACTCCAGAGAGAAAAGGGATATGGAATTGTGAAAATCAAAAGTGATCATGGGAAGGAATTTGAGAATGGAAAATTTTCAGAGTACTGTGGAAATGAAGGAATCAAGCATGAGTTCTCTGCCCCTATCACTCCACAACAGAATGGTGTGGTTGAAAGAAAGAACAGAACACTACAAGAATTTGCTAGAGTAATGCTTCATGCTAAGAAAGTTCCTTGGGCTGAGGCTATAAATACTGCTTGCTATATTCACAACAGAGTAACTATCCGCTCAGGAACTGGCTCCACTCTATATGAGCTGTGGAAAGGAAAGAAACCTACTGTTAAGTACTTTCATGTTTTTGGAAGTAAGTGTTATATTTTAACTGATAGAGAACAGAGGAGGAAGCTTGATCCCAAGAGTGATGAAGGGTTATTTCTGGGTTATTCAGTAAATAGCAAGGCTTACAGGGTGTTTAATTCTCGCACAAGAACTATGATGGAATCCATAAATGTAGTTGTGGATGACAGAGTAAGCAGCCTGAATGAAGTCAATGCAGATGGAGATGATAATGTGCCTCAGATAATTGATGAGAGACCAAATGACTGTGACATCCGGTCTGACACAGAACCCGAAGAAGAAAAAAGAACAGGAGTCATCTAAGGAGATTGTTCCCTCAATCAGGATTCAAAATATACATCCCAAAGAAAACATAATTGGGAATCTGAATGAAGGAGTTATCACTAGATCTAGAGACACTATTGCAAATGCCTATTTTATATCTAAGATTGAGCCAAAGAACATCAAGGAAGCCCTGACTGATGAGTACTGGATCAATGCCATGCAGGAAGAACTGAATCAATTTAAGCGAAATGAAGTATGGGACCTTGTCTCCAGACCAGAAGGTGTAAATGTGATTGGTACCATGTGGATTTTCAGGAACAAGTCAGATGAAAATGGTATTGTGACAAGAAACAAGGCCAGATTAGTTTCTCAAGGGTATACTCAGATTGAAGGAATTGATTTTGATGAAACCTTTGCACCTGTTGCTCGATTGGAATCTATCAGATTGTTGTTAGGACTAGCATGCATTCTGAAATTCAAATTGTTCCAGATGGATGTGAAGAGTACCTTCTTGAATGGATACCTGTATGAGGAAGTCTATGTAGAACAACCAAAGGGATTTGTGGATCCAACCTTTCCAGAACATGTTTACAAGTTGAGAAAGGCTTTGTATGGATTGAAGCAAGCACCAAGGGCGTGGTATGAAAGGTTAACAGAGTTCCTGATAAGTAAAGGGTACAGCAAGGGAGGAATAGACAAGACTCTATTTGTAAAGAGTGATGGAGGAAAAGTCATGATAGCTCAAATATATGTAGATGAGATCGTCTTTGGCGGTATGTCAGACCACATGGTAGAACATTTTGTCAAACACATGAAATATGAGTTTAAGATGAGTCTGGTTGGTGAATTAAATTACTTCATGGGATTGCAAGTAAAACAGATGGAAGACTCCATGTTCATCTCACAGAGCAAATATGCCAAAGAACTGGGTAGGAAGTTTGACCTTGAAGGCTCAACTCATAAGAGAACTCCTGCAGCCACTCATATCAAGCTAACTAAAGATGAAAGTGGATATGATGTTGATCAAAGCTTATACAGAAGTATGATTGGTAGTCTTCTTTATCTCACTACTAGCAGACCAGATATTGCTTTCTCTGTTGGTGTGTGTACAAGATATCAAGCTACTCCTAAAGAGAGTCATCTGATTCAAGTCAAGAGGATTATAAAGTACATTAATGGAACTGCTGGCTATGGAATTTTTTATGCTCACAACTCTAATTCAAATTTGATAAGCTACTGTGATGCAGATTGGGCAGGAAATACAGATGACAGAAAAAGTACTTCAGGAGGATGCCTCTTTCTTGGTAATAATCTCATCTCTTGGTTCAGCAAAAAGCAGAATTGTGTCTCACTATCAACTGCTGAGGCTGAATATATAGCTGCTGGAAGTGGATGTACTCAATTATTATGGATGAAGCAGATGCTGAAGAAATATAATGTCGAACAAGATGTCATGACATTATACTGTGACAACCTGAGTGCCATCAACATTTCAAAAAATTCAATCCAACATAGCAGGACAAAGCACATTGACATTCGTCACCACTTTATTAGAGATTTGGTTGAAGAAAACATTATCACTCTTGAGCATGTGGAAACAAATATGTTAGCAGATATTTTCACAAAAGCGTTGGATGCGGCTAAGTTTGAGGAGTTGAGAGGAAAATTGGGGATTTGTGTAATAACTGACTTATATCAGTTATTGACACTTGTCAAGGGCAACGACTATAATTCCCTCTATTTAACTACCCTTGATGCAGTTGAGGAAGACACAGAACTGATTTGTCTTGGTTTCACAAACTTGAATTATTCTCTCTCTCTGTGTGTTCTTTGCGTTCTAACGGTTATTTTTTTAATTGTGTCGAGTTACTTTTGATCATGACTCAAGATTCAGGAAAGAAGATCGATGCCTGTCCCAAACCTATCAAGAACTCTCATGGGGTTAAGTTTCTTGGTTTGAAGACTACATCTTCTACTCCCTCTAGGGTTACTCGTTCCTCTCCGAAAATTGTCTCTCCAGACTCGTCTGGGCCAGCCAAGAGGACAAGGAGTATGAGGATCAAGCATGTTGTCAAGCGAGGCACAGGGAAAACGTCGAGTGTTCAGAATATCTCAGAAGATTCCATTCCTGATCCACCGGCTAATGATAATCAAGAAAGCGATGTCGTCGATGCTGAAGCAAATAAAGTCATCCACAATGTCTTGGAGACTCTTGCTGATGTTGCCACTGCATAGAATGTCATGCCAAATGTTGGATCACAGGTTGATCATGATTCTGAACCAAACTCTGAAGCAAACCCTAGTGCACAGGATGCTAAGAAGGAAGATGATGCTGACGTTGCTAGTCAGGAATCTTCAAGTGAGAAGACCCCCTCTGTTGAAATATCCCATGAGAAAACTCTTGAACCCTTGTCACGAAAGGGTAAGGAACAAGTGTTGATTGTCTCTGAAGAAGAGGACTTAGATGATGAAAAAGTGCCTAAGAAGGCCACTGCTGGAAAGAAGGCTACAGTGTCTGCAAGCAAGAGTGTTGCAGGTAAGAAAGGAAAGAAGAACAAGGGCTCCAATACTCAGACCCGCAAAACTCCAAAAACATCTCAGGTCTCAGTTCCTGAGAAGAAGACAAAGAAAGAGAAGAAGGAAGAAAAGACTGCTGCTTCCACTGGAAGAAAGAGGAAACATGTTGTTGCAGCAGATTCTAAACCGGAAGTCGAGCAAGATGTCCCTGACATCTCCACTTCTGCCAAGAAAAGGATCAAGGGAAAGAGAATTCCTTTAAATGTTCTAGAGGAACCTATTGATAATGTATCGTTTCACTTTGCCAGCTCTGCACAGAGTTAGAAGTTTGTTGTTCAGAGAAGGTTAGCCATAGAAAGGGAACTCCATGAAGATGTGTTGGAACTCAAGGAAATCATGGATCTGTTGGTTGATGCAGGCTTGATGAAGACTGTTAAGGACATTGGACGATGTTTTACTCATCTGGTTAGGGAGTTCATTGTGAACATCCCTACTGATTGTGATGATGAGAGCAGTTCTGAGTATAGAAAGGTGTATGTCAGAGGAAAATGTGTAAATTTCTCTCCTGAAGTTGTGAATGAGTTTCTAGGAAGAAGTCCAGTGGCTGGAAATGATGAAGAACCTGAATTGGATAGGGTTGCTAAGACCCTGACTGGGAAGATGGTCATGAAGTGGCCAAAGAAAGGATTATTTCCCTCTGGAAAGTTAACTACCAAGTATGCTGTTCTTTTCAAGATTGGTTGTGCAAATTGGATGGCAACCAATCATCTATCTGGTGTAGCTCCTCCCCTTGCAAGAATGCTCTATCTGATTGGTACTGGTGGTGAGTTTGATTTTGGCAAGCTAGTTTTTGATCAGACTCTGAAGCATGCAGGCTCTTATGCTGTGAGACTGCCAATCCTATTTCCTTGCCTACTGTCTGAACTAATTGTCAAACAACATCCTCATGTTGTAAGGGCTGATGAACCACAAGGTAAGCGTCCTATGCCTCTCAAGTTTGAATATCACTTGTTTGCTGGAACACATGTTCCATACATTGTGCTTTCTGCAGCAAAAGGCTCTGCCAGTTCTAGTGGTACTCAGGCAGTTGGTGCAACCAAAGATGATATTTTGGCTGAATTAAGAGTTGTCTCCAAATCCTTGGATGCCACTATTCAGGCTTTGCAAAATTAGAAAGCAGAATGTGGACAAGCTCATCAAGGCTCTGACACAGATTTCTGCTCCTAATGCTGAGGAAGATACCAGTGAAGAATTTGCTGAGGATGTTGAGGGTGATCCTGCTGCTGTTGAGGAAGAAGAGGCTCAGTATGAAACTGTTGGCTAGGAAGATGATGAATCTGACAGGAATAATGAGGAGTCTGATGAAGAAGAGAAGGAAAATGTAACTGGCTCCACCAGTTCTAGCCCTCGTAGCACCTCTCTTTTGTTTTTTTTTTTCTTTTGGATGTTTTTGCAACAGCCTTGTGTGGCTCTATATCTACTACATTTGCTCCTAGTCTGTAGTAAGTCTGACTGTGGATTTGTGCTCTTGGATTCTCTACTGGATGTTCTATAATAGTATGCATATTCTTCATGAGCCTTTGCCAAATTATGCTAATAAGAGGGAGTAATGGTTTGATGATAGGATATGTTGATATGCAGTAAGTGTAGAAGTAGTTCTTGATACTGATATGGTGCTGACATGATGTGTTTTTATGATGTCTTGTACTCTGTTAGTAGTCTTTGTTATTGCATTTGGGTGTTCATAGCTGCTGCTGATAGCTATGTTGTTGAAAGGTGCTTTCAGTTACCTCGGTCTAGTTTGATTTACTCCTCTCTGGTATTTCAAGATGTTAATTGGGTTCTGAAGAGGATTTATGGTAGTGTAGCGTATTAGCTAAAATTTGACAAAGGGGGAGATTGTTGTTCCTTTGTTTGGTTGTCTGCATTTTAGCTAAGTATGTGTGTGTCAACTTGTCGGACCCGACGTTGTAACATCTTGCCTGCGACATTTGTCCTGGAGTATCTGCTGTTAGTTGGTTATTTGGCAATCTGTAAAGCTTCGTATACAAGTTAGGTTTTGCTGGAAGCTTTTGTGCGCCGTCAAGGAATATTCTGGGGTGTATTTAAACCCGGTACAAGGGGGTTTAAATTGAAGATAAATATGGAAGTTGAAATCTGCTTAATTGTTGATTGGCCGAAGACCTTTTGCAGATTTGTTACTTGGTTGGTTTTCTGTTAACAACTTCCTGATTTGTGTATGGACCGTGTGAACTTTCAAGCCCAACAAAGACAAGGCCTGGAAGACTATATATGAAGACTCAAGACCTAGACTCCGTGGTGGAACATATGATTATATTAGGGTTTTCATCGAGTTCATACTGTTGTGTACTCATAGCAGCTTTATGTCATTGTTGTAAGCTAAGAGTGTGTGTTTACTGTGTGATCTTGAGATCTGTATTTGTAACTCATACTTGAGTTGAATCACTATGGCAGTGATTGTAAGAGAGTGAGAGGGAGTGCTCATACTTAGGGGGAGACCTAAGTAATATTCCACGGGTAGAGATAGGTTGAAAAGGTAGTTGAACTGGGGCAGTTTGTGTGAGACATTTTTTGTACAATTTCTCTATAATAGTGGATTATCTCTCTTGGGTGAAAACCCTCCAGACGTAGGTGACATTGCACCGAACTGGGTTAGCAACTTCCTGTGTCTTTCACTGTTTTTCTGTTGTTTATTCCGCTGCATTATTTGTTGAATTGATCATATTGTTATACAAGATGTCATAGATATCTGGTAGGAACATTCGTGTTACTCTTGCCAGAATTTCAAGCACAACAGTTCGAGGGCGAGAATTCTTCTAATATGGCTGTGGAGCTAGACTTGCTGTCGGAAACGTGGGATAAGGCTCGTATCATAGAGGCTGCGATGAAACAGCGGGATGCGGCGAGGTATAACTCAAAAGTCCGCCCAAGGGCGATGTAGGAAGGAGATTTGGTTCTTAAGAAACGAACTGGGAATGTGGGGAATAAGTTGAGTCCGACCTGGGAAGGCCCTTACAAAATCTTGAGAGCGTTGGGGAAGGGGGCCTACCACCTCGAGAGTTTGGATGGGAGGCGAGTGCCGCGATCTTGGAACGCATCAAGCCTGAGGTACTACTACAGCTGAAGATTGAGGAAGAGATCGTATTGGGGGCAGGGGCAATCGACTAAACAAGACTCATGAAGACTGCGGGATTAAAAACAAAGACATGTTCTTGTTCTCCATCTCGGGAGTTTGTTGGCTAAAACGCCTAAAAATTGTAAAAACAAAGACACGTTCTTGTTCTCCATCTCGAGAGTTTGTTGACTATAACGTCTGATTGAAAATACAAAAATTGTATCAAGCGATTTCAATCACACTGAATTGCGGCAAGTGCTAGGTGGGAAAAATTCCCTGAAGGTGGCAATCCCAACATGAACTTGATATCAAGGGATTGCTCCGGAAAAGCCGACGCTGCTCGCCGTCACCCGTTGGCGACTTGTGCGGATAAGCTTCTTATCCAAAACAGCCTCCCCGAAATTTGGGCGAGCGAACCTAACTAGGCTAAGTCTCGGGTAACCCACATGGCCATTGGGACCCGAGCCACCGTAAGTCCTCGCCAAGTAAAGCTGGCGGGGCCACACCTGATCTTACGGGAAAAGCGTGTGAGCAAAGCCTCAATTCGAAACTGAGCAAAAGTCCTAGTTAAACCCGGCACACCATCAATGTCGTCAAACGTAATTCAGACCCAAGGAGACTGAGAGGGGAGCGTGGGAAAATTTTGGAAAAGTGATTAAACAGACATAGGAAATAAAGCTGAACTAAGTAACTTAGAATCGAAACGTGCAGTTGAAACAAATACATTATTACAAAAAAAGTACTAATGTTACAACTGTTAAGGATAGTTAACATTATGTTTTCTTCTCTTGTTCCACAGCATCTCCGAGATCGACATGGGAAACTTCCGGTGGATCTTCTAGACCCTCCAGCCCGATTGGGGTGACCTTTTTAAAGATCCCCAAGGAGCTGAGGTTAACGGAAGGGTGGAGGTGTTGGACTTCGGCCTTGGCAATGAGGAAGTCGCGAACACGCTCCTTGGCCGCCGCCTGGGCCGCTTCCCCTCTTATCTTCTCTTTTAGAGCTTTAGCTTGGGCGTCCTTTTCAGCCGCAAGATGGCACTTAGACGCTAGATCAGCCTGGGCCTCGGCGAGGGCCTTACCCTTACCCGCCTGTTCGTCACGCAAGGGGGAGATCTCCTTATCTTTGGCGGCAAGGGTTTCCACCTAAGAAGCAACGATGACCTCTTTGGCTTCAAGGACCCGTTGGAGCTCCTCGACCCGGGTCTCAAGCTTTTCCCCTTTCTCGTTTGCCGTTAACACTGCCAGCCTCGCCTCCTTGAGCTTTTGCTGCATCTTTTTGACCTTGCCCTCCTCCGCTGCCAATTGATTGGACGGTTTAGAGCAAGTATCGTTCGCCCGAAAGTTGTCAGAACGCAGCTTCTCCACCTCCTGGTGGAGCTCGGCGACTCCTGCAAGAGGTCGTGCTCGATGGGCAACTTGGGCGAACAAACACCCGGCGCGGAGGAGGTTGGACACGGCTTCCTGCGCAACATCCTGCGGGTCCTTGCTAGAGGCCTCCCTCAGTTTCTCAAGATAGGGGTGAGAAAGGAGGAAGACAAAGGGATCTTGGGAGGAGCTGCTGGAAGGACCCTTCGAGCGGTCCGCAGGAGGATTCTCTCCTTCACCACCAGCCCCGGGAAGGTGTGGGGTTGATGGGACAAAGGAAGTCGGGTCGAGTAAGGGAGACGGCGGGCGGACATAGGAAGGTGACTTTTGCCCTTCCGATGGGGCCGCGGTGGGAGGGGTGTCTGGAGGCAGAGAGGCGCCCGTCTCACCATGATGAGTGGACACCAGTGGGGGATCCACGGCGGCAAGTTCAGATGCGATGGGTCCTCCGTCTGTGCTGGTCAAAGGGATAGTCTGAGGGTTTGGCTCACCCAAATCTCTTCTCTTGGACAATTCGGCATGCACCGGAGAGCATTTCCTCTTTTCCCAAACTTGGGTTGAGGAGAACACCTTGGCATTCCCAGAGGTGAATGCCTTCAGGAGCTCAGCGGTGGAGAACTTCATATTCCCTGAAAGGCAAAAAAAAAGGTGTTGTAAGCAACAGGAAGGTCAAGAGAGTACCTGAAAGAGGATTTAAAGGAGGAACCTAATCACGGGAGTAGCTTGGAGCCCGCAGGGGCGCCGAGTAATTCGTACAACTAAGGAGGGGAAGTCGGGCGAGGATCCCGAGGGCGAAATTCTCTCTGGCAGACAAGGGTGCTCTAGAAGGATCGGCTACGGGTTTAGGGCACTTGGTCCAGTAAAACGGGAAGGGAGCTTTCCCGTCTCTTTGCGTAAATGACGAGGGGTAGGCTAGGTGAACGACGACCAGGAGGTACCGGCGGGCTAGACGAGGTTCAGGGTCACCCTGGTAAGGGCTGAGTCGTTCCCGGCCCGGGCGGGGCGCCAGTACGACCCAGCCATGGGACCCCAGGGATCGGGAATCCACTTCAAAGAAAAAGAAGAAGAGGGCAGTTGAAGGAACTACGTCGACATTGTTGCAGAGAATTTCTGTGAGACCCAAGTTTTTAAGCTTAGAATAAATTAATGAAATTCCTATTCACGATTAGGTTCGATTTATCGTGAAGGAAAACCTGAACAAGTGTTTATCGAATGGAATAAATTTATGAAGGAGAAAGTTCAGGAAAAGGCTAAGGATAGTATTAAAGTCGAAAAAAGTTATAGCGCGAGTCTTATTCTCTTACGCCTAGGGCAAGAGCGTTAGTAAACGACTAATTTACTCTTAAAGCACTATAGGAACTAATTCCAAAAATCTTCAAAGATATATAAGAATTTCTCTTATTCATTTCCATGACAAGTCTTTCGACACGAAAACCTGGAATGTACGAACATGCGATTCCAATCCTCGGAAGTTTGCCGAAACTGAATCTCTGATAGCTCAAGAACCTTAAAATAAACCGTCGATGAAGACTTTCTATTCGGAGCCTTGTAAGACCCAAGTTTTTAAGCTTATGTTAAGTGAATAAACTTCTTATTCACGATTAGGGTTGATGTATCGTGAAAGGAAACCTGAACAAGAGTTTACTAAATGAAATAAATTTATGAAGGAGAAAGTTCAGGAAAAGTCTAAGGATTGTGAAATTCTAGATCCCTTAGAACAAATGTCCTGCACGATGCTGGGACAATCGATTAGAACATCATACAACTGAAAGACCTGAACACGAAACAACAAACAACTAAAAGGAAACAAGACACAGGAAGTTGTTAACCCAGTTCGGTGAAACTACACCTACGTCTGGTTAGCTTTCGCCCAATGAAAAGGAATTCCACTATCTCAAGAACTAGGTATTACAGACCCACATGAACACATCAAGTTCATTGTTCTTAACCTATTCTACCCAGTGGTATTCTACTTAGAACCACAGCCTAAGTATGAGAGCCCCTCTCACTTTTCCTCAATCACTGCCACAGTGATTGGTGAACAACAATAACACAGAGTTTGTTTGACACTCAAACACAACACAGAACTCAGTCTCACTTTATAGAATCAGTGAGCAAGACGAGTTCACAACTAACAAAGACAAAGAACAACTTACACTCTTAAGAACACTTGATCTTCAAGGTAATTCTCTCGATCAACGTCAAGCTTCAGGTCTTTGTCAATATATATACTTCAGCAGAGGCGGCTAGGGTTTATTTGGGCTGAAGAACACTTTGATCCAACTCATATCAGCAGAGAATCTTTCAAGATCTGATATGAGTGATCAACAAGTAAAAATAGAAACAAATCTTTTTAATCACAGATTTGCTTCAACAATAACAACCCGCAACAGGCTCCCAACACACAGTTTCTTGACCTTCAAGTAAGCACAGATCATACCATAAAGCATAACCACAAGGGACCCACTTGCATGCCAGCAGGGGCGGATGTCCTGGCCTTCATCAAGGCAGATGTCACAACATCGGCTAGGACATCAGGTTGTTTTTTTTTACAAAATTGATGACAACAAAGGAACAACAATCTCCCCCTTTGTCAAATTTTGACTAAAAACAACTTCACTACCAGAGAGGGAAAAAATATCAAAATCATCAGAGTCAGCAGCAGAAATACTCCCCCTCAAACCAATGCATCCACAACAGCCAAAACATGGAGGAACTCCCCCTCAAAAGATGCATCCAAATAAACACTGCATAAAGTATATAGAACCCATATGCAACACAGTACAAACTAAGCAAGCACACTTGGTACTACTTGAACAGAAGCTAGCTTGTAGCACTTGAACACTTGAACATAAAATATCTCCTGAACTGGAAAGCTGCATACTTATTACATAACATAACCAGAATATCAAGTCTTCAAAAAAAACAACCACAACAAACTACTACTCTACTACTACTCCCCCTTTTTAGCACAAATTTGGCAAAGATGGAAAGAATTGAACCAAGGCCAACTAAAAATCAACAAGGAGATGCACTAAACACCAGAAGAAGAGGAGTGTTCCTCATCATTTTCTGCAGATCCTTCCCTCTCAGCATCAGCTGCATGCTCACCCTCTTGACCAGCTTCCTCCTTGAGAGTTTGAATGAGAGCATCCACCTTAATCTTCCTAGCAGCAGCAATCCTGATCGTCTCTTGAAGTTCCTTGGAAATGGCCTCAAGTTCAGCAATGACACTGTGAGTGCCTGAGGCAGACATAGAGGCAGGAACAGATGTCCTACTGGATGGCAGATCAATGTCCAGGACATGAGGGTCCAGGAACAACCGTTGGTCCAAGGTGATGGGAGGGCCTTTAGGCACAGGAACATCATCAACAGTGAGGATATTAGGATGTTGTTTCAGAATGATAGCAGTCAGTAAAGAAGGAAAAGAGATGGGGAGTTTCACTGCACAGGTATCTGCATGCTTCAAAGTTTGGGAAAACACAAAGTTGCCAAAGTCATAAGCAGTTTCAGTCCCAATGCGATAGAGAAGCTTGGCAAGCATAGCAGAAACAGCAGAAGTATGGTTAGAGGGAACCCAATTCACCACTCCAATCCTATTCAAAATAGCATACTTCACACTCAGAACCCCAGTTGACAGAAGCTTCTTAGCAGGCCACTTCTTTACTCTTCCAGCAGTCAATTCCTCAGCAACCGTATCCAGAGAAAGTTCTTCTTCAACAAATTCAACCACACTTCTTCCAAGGGTTTGGTTGATGATAGCAGGAGAGAAATTCACACACTTACCCCTGACAAACACTTTCCTGAATTCAGGACTGGCAGAATTATTAACATCATCAGAGAGATTGACAATAAATTCCTTTACAAGCTTGTCGTAACATTTTCCTATGTTCATCACAGTCTGCCTCAACCCTGCTTTTGCTATCAAGGCAATGATCTCTTTGCAGGCTAACACATCAGAATCAATCTCCCTTTCTTTAGCAACACGTCTTTGATAGACATATTTCCATTTGAAGGCATTTTCTGGAGCATGAATAGACACATTATCTAGAGGAACATTAGGAATATCTGAGGGAATACGCTTACCAGAGAACATTTTCTTCTCCGAGGCGGTGATGTCCAGGACATCGCCTTCAACATCTGATTCAGTCTCCAAATCGATTCTGGAACCTTTATGCTTTTTCCCAGTAGTCTTCTTGGCTTTCTTCCCTGATGATTCCACAGCTTTCTACTTGCCTTTCCGTGACGCATCGGTTGCCCTTGATTTTGAAGATCCAGTAGGGATCTTGGTTTTCTTCTTCTTGACAACATGGATTTCTTCAACAGATGCTCTTCTTCGCTTAAGCATTCTGGCAGCAACACTTGCCAGAGGCACATCCTTTGAATCTTCATCATCAGAGACATCATGAACAGTGGGAGGGGTCTTCATCGATTCCTCTGACAAGACATCCATTGAGTTTGCAGCCTTGGAATCAGAACTCTTGGATGAAGAGGAAGAATCCTTTGAGAGTGAAACCTCCTTGGCAGGCTTATCAGACAATGTCGCGACATCGTCTTCAACATTTGCAGAGACAGAAGTATTGGAGACTTCCTCAGGCACAGGGGCTTCTGGGTTTTGCATTGGGGTTGCACGAGACTTGTAGTGCTTCTTGGAAGGAGTTCTTGAGTTCTTCTTAGATTGAGAGGAAGAACTTGTGTGCAAACCCATAACCCTAGCACCACCAGCAGTTCTCTCTATCTTTCCTTTCACAGACTCTTTCTTGCTTGAAGACATGATGAACTGGTAAAGCAAACGAACAAAAACAAGAAATTGAGAGAAACGTAAGTGATGAGAATCAGAAATTGTTAGAGCAAGATTGGCAACTTGTGGTGAGAATGTGATGAAGTCATTGGTGATGATTATATAGCAGTTGAGTGAGAAGGAAGCAATGATGTCACAACGGCAGTTAATGGTAGTTACGAGGAAACTAGCCGTTAGACAGAAAAGGGGCTTTAATTGCTATGCTTCTTCGAAGAGGCAAATCCCAAGATTTCCTCTTAATTTGTCAAATGTAGCAGCATCTAAGGGTTTGGTAAAGATGTCAGCCAATTGTCTCTCTGTGGGGACATGTTCCAAAGTAACAATTTTATCCTCCACTAATTCCCTGATGAAGTGATGTCTGATATCTATGTGTTTGGTTCTGCTATGTTGTATAGGGTTCTTGGCAATATTGATAGCACTCAAATTGTCACAGTACAATGTCATGACATCTTGCTCAACTTCGTATTCCTTGAGCATCTGCTTCATCCAAATAAGCTGAGTACAACTGCTTCCAGCAGCTATATATTCAGCTTCAGCTGTGGATAAAGACACGCAGTTTTGCTTCTTGCTAAACCAAGAAATTAAGTTGTTTCCAAAGAAGAAACACCCTCCAGATGTACTCTTTCTATCATCAGCACTCCCTGCCCAATCTGCATCACAATACCCTACAAGGGAAGAATTAGTATCATTTGTATAAAGAATCCCATAGTCACAAGTACCATTTATGTACTTAATGATTCTTTTCACTTGTAAGAGATGACTGGTCTTTGGAGCAGCTTGATATCTTGCACAAGCACCAACAGCAAAGGTAATGTCAGGTCTGCTAGCAGTGAGGTACAACAAGCTTCCAATCATGCTTCTATATAAGCTTTGATCAACATCCTCTCCCTGATTGTCTTTAGACAGCTTGATATGTGTAGCAGTAGGAGTCCTTTTATGTCCAGATTTTTCAAGTCCAAATTTCTTGACGATGCCCCTAGCATACTTACTCTGGGAAATAAACATTGAGTCTTCCATTTGTTTGATCTGAAGTCCCAGAAAGTAGTTCAATTCACCAACTAAGCTCATCTCAAACTCTGACTTCATTTGTTGGACAAAATGTTCCACCATCGTGTTCGACATCCCACCAAACACAATATCATCAACATATATCTGTGCAATCATGAGTTTTCCTCTTTCATTTTTCACAAATAATGTCTTGTCTATTCCTCCCTTGCAATAACCATTGCTCACCAGAAACTCTGTAAGGCGTTCATACCAAGCTCTAGGGGCCTGTTTTAATCCATACAGGGCTTTCTTGAGTTTGTAGACATGTTCAGGATGATGTGGATCTGTGAATCCCTTTGGCTGTTCAACATAAACTTCCTCATTCAGATAACCATTTAGAAAGGCACTTTTAACATCCATTTGGAATAATCTGAACTTCAAAAGACAAGCAACACCAAGCAAAAGTCTTATGGATTCCAACCTAGCCACTGGAGCAAAGGTTTCATCAAAGTCTACTCCTTCAATCTGAGTATATCCTTGAGCCACCAGTCTTGCTTTGTTTCTAGTTACTACACCATTCTCATCTGACTTGTTCTTGAAAATCCACTTGGTTCCTATGATGTTTACTCCCTCAGGCCTAGGAATGAGATCCCATACTTCATTTCTTCTGAATTGATCAAGTTCTTCTTGCATAGCATTTATCCAGTATTCATCTGTCAGAGCCTCCTTGACATTTTTGGGTTCTACCTTGGATATAAAACATTCATGAGCAATGTAGCTTCTAGCCCTGGTAGTAACTCCTTCTTTGAGGTCACCAATAATATTCTCTTGAGGATGATTCTTTTGAATTCTGATCGATGGAGCTTTATTTGCAGGGGTCATCTGGTGATCTTGCTCATCAGAACTGGTTTCTGATTCAATGTCGAGGTCAATAGTTGGGACATCGGCTGTGACATGTGGACCATCATCATCTTCAGTTGCACCAGTGTCTTCTCTTTCATTTGGTTGATCATCAATAGAGACATTTACAGATTCCATCATTACCTTTGTTCGGGAATTGTACACTCTGTAAGCTTTGCTGTTTGTAGAGTATCCCATGAAAATTCCTTCATCACTCTTAGGATCTAGCTTTCTTCTTTGTTCACGATCAGCCAGAATATAACATTTACTCCCAAAGATATGAAAGTGTTTCACAGTTGGCTTCCTTCCTTTCCAGAGTTCATATAGAGTGACTGTGGTTCCAGCTCTAATGGTTACTCTATTGTGAATGTAACAGGCTGTGTTCATGGCTTCTGCCCAGAACTTGTTGGAAATCTTCCTTGCATGAAGCATAACCCTGGTGGATTCTTGAAGAGTCCTATTTTTCCTTTCAACAATTCCATTCTGCTGAGGTGTAATTGGAGCTGAGAATTCATGGCTTATTCCTTCTGAATCACAGAAGTCAGAGAATTTGGAGTTCTCAAACTCTCGTCCATGATCACTTCTGATTCTTACTATAGAGCAATTCTTCTCAGTTTGAAGTTTCAGACATAGCCTTCTGAATATGTCAAAGGTTTCTGATTTTTCCTTCATGAAGTCAATCCATGTGAACCTGGAATAATCATCAACACAGACATATACATATTTCTTACCTCCTAGACTTTCTACCTGCATGGGTCCCATCAAGTCCATGTGAAGAAGTTCAAGGACTTTTGTTGTAGTTGGATGCTGAAGCTTTGCATGAGATGTTTTGGTCAGCTTTCCAATCTTGCATTCTCCACATATCTTTTCTTCATCTATTTTCAGTTTTGGTAGCCCTCGTACAGCATCTTTAGAGATAACTTTCTGCATACTCTTGAGATTGATGTGACCTAAACGTTGGTGCCATAGATTCAACTCATCCACTTTTGATATCAAACATCTAGACACTTGGGCTTTCTTTTGTGGAATCCACATGTAGCAATTGTCTTTGGACCTGACACCTCTCATCACAATCTCTTGATCACTAGTGGTAACCATGCATTCAGTCTTGCTAAACTTCACATCCAGATCTTGATCACACAACTGACTTATACTGATTAGATTTGCTGTCAACCCCTTGACAAGAAGAACGTTGTTCAGACTAGGAGATCCAGTGTTTACCAACTTCCCAATGCCTTTGATTTTTCCTTTAGCCCCATCTCCAAAGGTGACTGATTTACTGGAGTATTCCTTGAGATTTTCTAGATACTCCTTATTCCCAGTCATGTGTTTTGAGCAGCCACTATCAAAATACCAGTCTTCACTTGATGAGACTCTAAAAGATGTGTGTGCTATAAGACATGAAACTTCTCCTTTGGGTACCCAAGCTCTCTTAGATGTCTTGAGAACCTTCTGGATCTGAGGATATCCGTATAGCTTGAAGCAGTAGGGCTTAATGTGACCAAACCTACCACAATAATGACATCTCCATGGAATTTGAGCAGTAGCCTTCTGAGTAGTAGGATGTGGAGGCATATGTTGTGACATCGGGCTTGACATCTGATAGTTCTCTGGGTTTTTAAACTCAGAGTTTTCTTTAGCTCTTACAAACTTCCTTGATGCTTTCTGATTTCCTCTACTCCCAGACTGATAACTGAAACCAATGCCTTTAACACTCTTTCCTTGCTTGCTTGTTTCTTCCAGAATCTCTTCAAGCATATTAGATCCACTATTCAGCATACGCACTGACTTGTAGGTATTTTCCAGTTTGGCTGTCAATGTAGCTACTTTCTCTTGAAGATCAGCTATGGTTAACAGAAGCTTGGCTTTTTCAACAGTTTCAACATCCTTTAATTTTGAGTTCCATTTATCCAAATCATCTTGCAGTTTATCAATGGTCTCCCTTAGGTTTTCATTTTCAGTCTTAACTTGTTTCATCTCATCTTCTTGCTCCTTCAGATGTTTGCAAGTTTCCTACCATTTAACATGTAGGAGTTTGTAAGTCTCTTCCAAATCCTCAAATGTCATTTCATCACCACTGGAATCTGAGTCATTGACAGCCCCTGAGAAAGCATTAACCTTGTTGACAGATAATTCTTCCTCATCCTTAGTATCTTCATCTGACCATGTCACTACCATGCCTTTCTTCTGTTTCTTCAAGTAGGTTGCACACTCAGATCTAATGTGACCATAACCCTCACATTCATGACACTGAACACCCTTGTCTTGGCCTGATTTGTCCTCTTCTTTGACCTTTCGCTGGGAATTGTAGGTTTTATAGTTGTCTGACTTAATGTCCTGGACATTTGGCCTAGTCCTTCTGTCTATCTTCCTTAGAGCTCTGTTGAATTTTCTAGCAAGAAGGGCCAGAGCTTCAGATAGATTCTCACTTTCACTATCAGCATCATCTCCTTCAGTGGTGTTGGATACAAAAGCAATGCTTTTGGTCTTCTCTTCAGGTTTTTCACCCAACTTTAACTCATAAGTCTGCAGAGAACCAATCAGCTCATCCACTTTCAAACTACTGATATCTTGAGCTTCTTCAATAGCAGTGACCTTCATTGCAAACTTGCTGGTTACAGACCTCAAGATTTTCCTCACAAGCTTTTCATCTGACATAGGTTCTCCTAGAGCAAATGAAGCATTTGACAGATCACGCACACGCATGTGATATTCAGAAATAGTCTCATCTTCTGTCATTGTCAAGTTCTCAAAACGAGTAGTAAGCATCTGGAGTCTAGACATCCTCACCCTGGTTGTACCTTCATGTGCTGTTTTCAAAATCTCCCAAGCATCTTTGGCAACAGTGCAAGTATTAATCAATCTAAACATGTTTTTGTCCACAGCATTGAAGATAGCATTCATTGCTTTTGAGTTTGCCAGAGAAGCTTCTTCTTCAGCACTTGTCCATTCATCCTCAGGTTTTTCTTCAGGAGTAGATGTACTTCCTTCTGCTTGAGCTTTGACAGGATGCTTCCAGCCTTTGACAACAGCCTTCCAAGTTTTGATATCAATAGACTTGAGAAAAGCTATCATTCGGACCTTCCAGTAATCATAATTGGAGCCATCCAGGATTGGTGGCCTGTTGATCGATCCTCCCTCCTTATTGTCCATGAGATCAAGAAACTATCTCCCTGGAGCTCACCCACACAGAACAGGGGTGCCTGCTCTGATGCCAATTGAAATTCTAGATCCCTTAGAACAAATGTCCTGCACGATGCTGGGACAATCGATTAGAACATCATACAACTGAAAGACCTGAACACGAAACAACAAACAACTAAAAGGAAACAAGACACAGGAAGTTGTTAACCCAGTTCGGTGAAACTACACCTACGTCTGGTTAGCTTTCGCCCAATGAAAAGGAATTCCACTATCTCAAGAACTAGGTATTACAGACCCACATGAACACATCAAGTTCATTGTTCTTAACCTATTCTACCCAGTGGTATTCTACTTAGAACCACAGCCTAAGTATGAGAGCCCCTCTCACTTTTCCTCAATCACTGCCACAGTGATTGGTGAACAACAATAACACAGAGTTTGTTTGACACTCAAACACAACACAGAACTCAGTCTCACTTTATAGAATCAGTGAGCAAGACGAGTTCACAACTAACAAAGACAAACAACAACTTACACTCTTAAGAACACTTGATCTTCAAGGTAATTCTCTCGATCAACGTCAAGCTTCAGGTCTTTGTCAATATATATACTTCAGCAGAGGCGGCTAGGGTTTATTTGGGCTGAAGAACACTTTGATCCAACTCATATCAGCAGAGAATCTTTCAAGATCTGATATGAGTGATCAACAAGTAAAAATAGAAACAAATCTTTTTAATCACAGATTTGCTTCAACAATAACAACCCGCAACTGGCTCCCAACACACAGTTACTTGACCTTCAAGTAAGCACAGATCATACCATAAAGCATAACAACAAGGGACCCACTTGCATGCCAGCAGGGGCGGATGTCCTGGCCTTCATCAAGGCAGATGTCACAACATCGGCTAGGACATCAGGTTGTTTTTTTTTACAAAATTGATGACAACAAAGGAACAACAGATTGTATCAAAAGTGATAAAAGGCATAGCACGATCGATATACGCTTAAACCTAGGTCAGAAACCCTAGTAAATAGCTAGTTTTCACTTAAAGTCACGATGGAAGTTAATTCCAAAAATCTTCAGAGAAATGTTAGAACTTCTCTTATTCCATATATAACAAGCGTTTCGAGGCGAAACTCTAGAATCTACGAACGTCCGATTCCAATCATCGGAAGTTTGCCGAAACTAAAACCCTGATAGTTCAAAAACCCTAGAATCAATCGACAATGAAGACTTTTTCTATTCAGAGCTTCAAATGAAGATTCTACACGCGTACACCCATATCTCTTGATGATTTCAATCTTTCTTCAGAAGGAAGTTTTCTATTCCGACATTCGATGCAAAAAGTAACTTATCGGGTAAAATAGTTTTACACCGACTTTGCATTAGTCACTTAAAATACAAGGAGACCTCATTTTAGTTTTGGAATTCTTTCGCCAAAACCTATCTTAGAATTCACGGAGAATGAGGCCGGAAAAATCAGATTCGCGAAACTTTCATTTTGCCGCGTTTTTCCAACCTTTATATATAGCAAGAAAAGGAGAAAAAATGGCAAAACTTCACCATTTTCTCTCCACAAACCCGCGAGCTTCACCAAGAGGAAGGAGGAAGAGCTTTTGTTCATTTCTTGCTTGATCGTTGATCCAACAGTTGCTGCTTGAAGGTATCGAGGTATAGCACTAATCCTTACCTCTGATCGCTTTTTCCATAGCTTTTCTCTATGTCTTTCTGTGCTCATAGTTTTGAGGTTTTTGCAAAACTATCCTGAATACATCATTTTTTATTCTAAACATCTTCCCTACGTTCTCCTGAGTATGTTTAGCTAATAATACTCCGCCGATTCTCGAAAAACTACCGTCGAGTTTCAATTCTGGTGAAAATACCCATTTCGGGGCAAAGCTTCGTCCTTTGGGCTGAAAACTATCGCCTTAGCTTAGTGCTAGTAGGATTAGTTGTCATAAACATCGTTGGTGACGTCCCCATCCAATTTGTTTTTCGAAATTTCAGTTTTGAAATTCTGAGCTAAAAATATTGACCAAAATACCCCTGCGACAGTTTTTGATCCGATAATTTTTCCGAGTTTAGAATACCCTTAGTTATGGCTAATAATAACCTAGGAACCAAGTTTGATCGAAGAAAAATCGAGCCACCTAATTAACCAAAGTGGCCGAGCACCCTAGGGGGGAGGGAGGAAAATTCCTTTTTCGAAAACTTGTCCTTTCGCGCTAGATTATCGTACCTCGGAGTATGTATTACTTCGGGTAACCTTAGTGAGCATTGATAGATTAGTTTCCGATAGATTTTGATTGAATTCTGTGGTTTTACTTTAAAGGTTCATTTGAAGAGTTTCTCGAGGAACAAGGCTTCGCTTGTGAAGAGGAGTTGGAAGATCACCCTGGAGAACCTTCAGGTGAGGGCTACTCACTGAATCTTTAGTTAATGCTTAGGGTCGATGCTTTCGACATTGATTTACTGTTTAAGCACTTGTTTGTGGTTGATTGGAAAAATGTTTTCTGAGGCTTCGGCTGACAATGTAGATGATTCATCTACTGACTGTTTTTGAGATTGACTTACATGCTATGTGCTATGTGGGTAATCTAGGATGTGTGATGCATGCTTTATATGCTAAGTGCTACGTGATTATTCGAGAATGTGTTGATATATGACATGTATGTTGTCTGTGCTGATTTAACTATGCTTTTCACTGATATCTGGGATTCTGAGTAGTGAGAATAGCGGGCAGGTCATGCCGATTTTATTTTGAGAGTTTTGAGAAAGTTTGATAGGACGAATGAGATTCGGGCCTTGTTATGGTGTTTCATGGATCGAGACATTCTCTGGAGTCATTTGGGGATTAGGAGATCCCGAGAACTTATAGGATTTGCGATAAGACTAAAAGGATATTATTTTGTAAAGAAAACTCATAAGACATTAAACAACTTCTAAATCTTCAAATAATGATATTAAACTCGAAAGGAAGCTTAGGATGCAAATTTTAGTTTTGGAAAACGAGAAGTGTCGTCGGATCCAAGTGTTGAGTATGTTGGTGAGTTTTGAGTATGTTGATACTCTTGTGCTCTGGGAGCAGTTGTGTTGTTGGGCTATCCGAGGGATAAGCCGGGAAATTGATAGTTTCCGAGTATGTTGATACTCTTTGCTCGTTGAGCAGTTTTGACCATCGGATGGAGATGAGTCGGATGATTTGGAGATCATCATGAGCTATGTGTTGTTGGGAAGATGTGTCTTTTGTCGCAGAATCGACTGTTACCTTAGGGTAAGCTTTTAGAGACATTAATTTAGTTAGAACACGTGGCGACGTGTCGAGTGAGGTCGGAGACGTTGTTTGACTAATCATCCTGCATTCATGCAACATTAATGAGGTATTAACACGGGACGTACTCCGGACCTCGTCGGATTCCAAAATGGTCATAAGACCCGGATTTCCGTGTAAAAGCGTTTGTAGACGACTCTTGTAGCAGACCGAAATGGCAGACCTACGGGTTACGGCTGATCTGACTACCGTTGTTGTTGGAGTAAGAGGCACGCGGGCCGAAATGGTCCCACCGTGGCTGGTGTTAGGGCTGATCCGTTTGATGTCCATCCGTTCCGGAATGCATTTGGTTAACTGGGTTAACCGTCATATCATTTCATGCAACATGCATACTGACTTAGTTGCTGAGTGTGATTGATAATTGTTAATCTTATCTGATGCATGCTATTTGTTATTACTGTCGTTATATTCATGTGAAGTATGCAACTCTAGGATGTATCTTTAGCTATAAGCCTAAGTAGCTATTCTCTTATCTGTACCTATTGAAAGTATTATTTACATAATTCTTTGGAGTTGACCCTCGCGTCTTCTGTGTGTGCTTTGGCGGACTACGCCCTTGTCAGATGTCGTTGGCGGGCTGGTCCACGATGGTTCACCCTTCAGGGGGAACTAGGGTTGAGATGCTGGAACAGGAGCGCATCGCGGTCGCGAGAGGAGGACGGATGGTGTACATAGACTAGGTCGTTCTGGATTCTGATTCAGACGACGATCATGCCAGCATGTAGGACTGAGTGTTAGTGTGAGCTCCTCGAGATAGGATTAGTGTAGGAGTAGAGTCTTAGCTCTGAACATCAATTGCTTCTTTGGGGACAGGGTAGTTTCCCGCCTATAGCTTTTTGTGTGGTTTCCTTACGAAAATCACAGAGAGTTGGTTGGACTTAGGAGGTCTTGTTTCAGGCCGATGGGCCAGCTTATTCTCAGTTTTGAGGGATGGTGTTGCGGACACTTCACCTTTATATTTGGTTTGTACATATTGCCTACGGGCGCTACTTTTCTTCTTTCCGTCACTAGAGGTTACTCGTGACGAGGTTGCTACTTACAGCGGGGGGGCTGTTATATATATTGTATATTAGTTCTGTTGTTTTTCGCTTTTGGGTTTTATTTATTTCAGTCTTGTCTATGTTATCGACAAAAAAAAATATATTCACGTTTTTCCGCTTAAAGTTTATTTTTGGTTACTAAAGTGACGCCACCGAAATCGGGGTGTTACATTGTGGTATTAGAGCACGGTCGAGTCTTTCGGGAGTTGTTGGGGAATAGGTCTTCTGTGCTAGGTTGTGTGACTCTGCAAAGAGTGAAAATTGATTGTCTGCAAGCGATTTTTCGCTTAGAATTGATTGAAGTTATTGCTTAATCATATTGTATAGTTATGTCAGAGACTATCTTGTAATGGGTACTAACTGTTTGTTTGACTAAGCATAGGATGGTAAGCCCTGACCGAATGGCAAAGGCAATAGCTACAATGATTGAGGCAATGATGAACCAAGCTACTGAGGACGCTTACAGACGCGCTGGGGAGGCTGCACGTGGACAACCTCAACTACTAACCGGGGTGTCCAAGTATCAGCATAGTGGATTTGACCGAGCTGGAACTGGAGGACCAGTGAGATCAGGTTCTCAGGAGCACCGATTGTGGAAGCCATACCAGCATCCTGAGGGAAGAGACCCTATTCCAGGATCGCAAGTCGACGACTGTAACTATTGGTCAGGAGGCTGTGTCATGCTACCGTTGTGGAAAGCTTGGACACTACGCCTTTTAGTGCTCAGTGGCTGGACCAAAATGCTGCAAGTGCAGACAACGTGGACATTTGGCCGTGAACTGTAGGACGTTCCAGGCGGGACCGTCTGATAACAAGATGAAGGGCAAGTTTCCCGCCATAGCTAGAGGGGCAAGGAAACAAGTGTCATGTTTCAGGTGCGGGAAGACAGGACATTTTGCTAACGAGTGCTCAGCGACTGGACGGAGATGTTTTAATTGTAACCAAGTGGGACATCTAGTTGTGAAGTGCAGGGCACTCAAGACGGAACCAACCGTTAACACTGCAAGGGGAAAGCACCCTGCTGCTAGAGGAGGGGTCTACACCATGGATGGTGAGAGAGCTGAGGGGTTAGCCAGAGGAGAGCACAAGAACGATGGTAACCTCCTAACCATTCTTTCTCATTCTAGTATAATACGCTCCATTTCTCTCGTAGCGCATGCAACAAACCAGTCTTACTTATATTGTTTAAGCTTTGACCTTATAGTCATTATGCCTATTACGACTTTATTTTACTGTTGCTCGTGTTTAAACTATAGAAGTTACACGAGGTTTAGAATAACCCACTAAGCCTAGGAAGTAGTATTGCGCTGATGCGATTATAAGGAAGGTAGAAGCTGAAGAATGAATCTCAGGGAGATTCCTCATGGATAGTATACGTATGATGTCGAAGGGGTGTAGTTCCGTAGCGACATCATTGAAGATTTAACATCAGGGTGTATGTGGCCACTGGATGATAGGAACTCATTGACTGTTCCAGTGGGCTTTTTCTAAATTTTCACCTTCAATGTATTAGGCCTGATCAACTTAATATTGAGGGGGTGATATTCGGAATCACAGCTGGTAATGGACTTTGATAGAAGGATGTGTAAGATGAATTTGTATTGATCGAGGATTAGTCGGATTCGGGAGAAGGAGTTGTACGTCAACCCTTCTAAGTGCGAATTTTGGCTCGAAGAGGTAAAATTCTTAGGCCATGTGATCTCTAAGGAGGGTATAGCTGTGGACCCAGCGAAGGTAGAGACCGTATTGTCATGGGAACGGCCAAAGACAGTAACTGAGATCAGGAGTTTCGTTGGTTTGGCGGGTTATTATCGTCGCTTCATAGAAAATTTCGCCAAGATTGTTGGACCGTTGACTCAACTCACAAGGAAAGATCAACCTTTTGCATAGACCGAAGCGTGCGAAACTAGTTTTCAGACGATGAAGGAACGTTTGACGACGTCACCTGTACTCGTTCTACCGCAACCAGAGGAACCTTATGAGGTGTATTGTGATGCTTCGCATCAAGGTTTGGGATGTGTGCTGATGCAACATCGAAAGGTCGTTGCTTATGCTTCACGACAACTGAAGGTTCATGAGAAGAATTATCCAACTCATGACCTCAGCTAGCTGCTATCGTATTTGCGCTGAAGATTTGGAGACATCACTTATATGGATGCAATTTCACCATATTCAGTGATCATAAGAGCTTGAAGTACTTGTTTGAGCAGAAGGAGCTGAACATGAGACAACGTCGGTGGATGGAATTTCTCAAATATTACGAGTTTACTCTACAATATCATCCTGGAAAGGCGAATGTTGTTGCTGATGCCTTGAGCTGGAAGATGCACATCTCGTCGATGATGGTGAAAGAGCTGCAATTGCTGGAACAATTCCGAGATTTGAGCTTAGATGTGAGATTATCCGAAGGAGAACTGAAGTTTGGCATGATCAGAATTGCCAATGGATTGATGGAAGAAATCCGAGACCAACAGTTGCAAGATGAGTTTCTGCTCGGGAAAAGGAATTTGGTAAGTCAAGGTAATGACCCAGAATTCAAGGTAGGAAGTGACAATATCCTACGGTGTAAGGATCGGGTTTGCGTACCTAACAACCCTGACTTGAGAAGGTTGATTATGGACGAAGGTCACAAGAACAAGTTAAGCATTCATCCTGGAATGGAAAAAGATGTATCAGGACTTGAAGGTGAATTTTTGGTGGCCAGGAATGAAAAGACAAGTGGCTGAGTATGTAGCTGCATGTTTGACATGTCAGAAGGCGAAGATGGAACATCAGAAATCTTCAGGTATGCTACAAAGCTTGGATGTACCAGAATGGAAATGGGATAGCATATCAATGGATTTCGTAGTGGCTTTGCCAAGAACTCAGAAAGGATATGACTCAATTTGGGTAATAGTGGATCGATTGACCAAGTCGGCTCATTTCATACCTGTGAGACCTACGTACAACGTGGAGAAACTATCAGAGATATATATAGCTGAGATTGTACGACTTCATGGGGTACCGACAAGCATTGTTTCCGATCGAGACCCAAAGTTTACTTCACACTTTTGGGGAGCTCTTCAAGAGGCTTTGGGGACGAGGCTGAGACTAAGTTCTGCTTATCATCCGCAGACTGATGGACAGACAGACTGAGAGGACAATTCAGTCGTTGGAGGATTTGCTACGCGCTTGCGTGTTAGACCACAAGGGCAGTTGGGATAACCTATTGCCATTGATTGAGTTCACATACAACAACAGTTTTCATACGAGCATTGGTATGGCACCGTATGAGGCTTTGTATGGCCGCAAGTGTAGGACACCTTTGTGTTGGTATCAAAATGGAGAAAATCTGTTAGTAGGACCAGAACTTCTGCAAAAGACAACCGAGAAGATCAAGCAGATCAGAGAGAAGATGAAGACTTCTCAGAGTAGACAGAAGAGTTATGCAGATCAAAGGCGCAGAACTCTAGAATTCGAAGAAGGAGATCATGTATTTCTGCGAGTTACTCAGACTACGGGAGTTGGTCGAGCAATCAAGTCAAAGAAGCTTACGCCGAAGTTTATTGGACCTTATCAGATCACTCGTCGAGTAGGACCAGTCGCTTACCAGATTGCACTACCTCCATTTCTATCGAACATTCATGACGTATTCCACGTGTCACAACTGAGGAAATATATTGCGGATCCGACACATGTTATCGAGCTTGATGACATTGAGTTGAAGGATGATCTGTCTTTCGAGACACCGCCAATTAGCATTGGTGACACCAGGATAAAACAGTTGAGAGGAAAAGAGATCGAGTTAGTGAAGGTCATATGGAACAAAGACACCGGTGATGCGACATGGGAGCTGAAGGAGAAGATTCAAGAACAGTATCCAGAACTTTTTACTGACCCTTAAGTTTCGAGGTTGAAACTTTCTTTTTGGAGGGTAGTAATGTAAGACCCAAGTTTTTAAGCTTATGTTAAGTGAATAAACTTCTTATTCACGATTAGGGTTGATGTATCGTGAAAGGAAACCTGAACAAGAGTTTACTAAATGAAATAAATTTATGAAGGAGAAAGTTCAGGAAAAGTCTAAGGATTGTATCAAAAGTGATAAAAGGCATAGCACGATCGATATACGCTTAAACCTAGGTCAGAAACCCTAGTAAATAGCTAGTTTTCACTTAAAGTCACGATGGAAGTTAATTCCAAAAATCTTCAGAGAAATGTTAGAACTTCTCTTATTCCATATATAACAAGCGTTTCGAGGCGAAACTCTAGAATCTACGAACGTCCGATTCCAATCATCGGAAGTTTGCCGAAACTAAAACCCTGATAGTTCAAAAACCCTAGAATCAACCGACAATGAAGACATTTTCTATTCAGAGCTTCAGATGAAGATTCTACACGCATACACCCATTTCTCTTGATGATTTCAATCTTTCTTCAGAAGGAAGTTTTCTATTCCGACATTCGATGCAAAAAGTAACTTATCGGGTAAAATAGTTTTACACCGACATTGCATTAGTCACTTAAAATACAAGGAGACCTCATTTTAGTTTTGGAATTCTTTCGCCAAAACCTATCTTAGAATTCACGGAGAATGAGGCCGGAAAAATCAGATTCGCGAAACTTTCATTTTGCCGCGTTTTTCCAACCTTTATATATAGCAAGAAAAGGAGAAAAAATGGCAAAACTTCACCATTTTCTCTCCACAAACCCGCGAGCTTCACCAAGAGGAAGGAGGAAGAGCTTTTGTTCATTTCTTGCTTGATCGTTGATCCAACAGTTGCTGCTTGAAGGTATCGAGGTATAGTCGCTAATCCTTACCTCTGATCGCTTTTTCCATAGCTTTTCTCAATGTCTTTCTGTGCTCATAGTTTTGAGGTTTTTGCAAAACTATCCTGAATACTTTATTATTGTTTCTAAACATCTTCCCTACGTTCTCCTGAGTATGTTTAGCTAATAATACTCCGCCGATTCTCGAAAAACTACCGTCGAGTTTCAATTCTGGTGAAAATACCCATTTCGGGGCAAAGCTTCGTCCTTTGGGCTGAAAACTATCGCCTTAGCTTAGTGCTAGTAGGATTATTTGTCATAAACGTCGTTGGTGACGTCCTCATCCAATTTGTTTTTCGAAATTTCAGTTTTGAAATTCTGAGCAAAAAATATTGACCAAAATACCCCTGCGATAGGTTTTGATCCGATAATTTTTCCGAGTTTAGAATACCCTTAGTTACAGCTAATAATAACCTAGGAACCAAGTTTGATCGAAGAAAAATCGAGCCACCTAATTAACCAAAGTGGTCGAGCACCCTAGGGGGGAGGGAGGAAAATTCCTTTTTCGAAAACTTGTCCTTTCGCGCTAGATTATCGTACCTCGAAGTATGTATTACTTCGGGTAACCTTAGTGAGCATTGATAGATTAGTTTCCGATAGATTTTGATAGAATTCTGTGGTTTTACTTCAAAGGTTCATTTGAAGAGTTTCCCGAGGAACAAGGCTTCGCTTGTGAAGAGGAGTTAGAAGATCACCCTGGAGAACCTTCAGGTGAGGGCTACTCACTGAATCTTTAGTTAATGCTTAGGGTCGATGCTTTCGACATTGATTTACGGTTTATGCTCTTGTTTGTGGTTGATTGGAAAAATGTTTTCTGAGGCTTCGGCTGACAATGTAGATGATTCATCTACTGACTGTTTTTGAGATTGACTTACATGCTATGTGCTATGTGGGTAATCTAGGATGTGTGATGCATGCTTTATATGCTAAGTGCTACGTGATTATTCGAGAATGTGTTGATATATGACATGTATGTTGTCTGTGCTGATTTAACTATGCTTTTCACTGATATCTGAGATTCTGAGTAGTGAGAATAACGGGCAGGTCATGCCGATTTTATTTTGAGAGTTTTGAGAAAGTTTGATAGGACGAATGAGATTCGGGCCTTGTTATGGTGTTTCATGGATCGAGACATTCTCTGGAGTCATTTGGGGATTAGGAGATCCCGAGAACTTATAGGATTTGGAGATCATCATGAGCTATGTGTTGTTGGGAAGATGTGTCTTTTGTCGCAGAATCGACTGTTACCTTAGGGTAAGCTTTTAGAGACATTAATTTAGTTAGAACACGTGGCGACATGTCGAGTGAGGTCGAAGACGTTGTTTGACTACTCATCCTGCATTCATGCAACATTAATGAGGTATTAACACGGGACGTACTCCGGACCTCGTCGGATTCCAAAATGGTCATAGGACCCGGATTTCCGTGTAAGAGCGTTTGTAGACGACTCTTGTAGCAGACCGAAATGGTAGACCTACGGGTTACGGCTGATCTGACTACCGTTGTTGTTGGAGTAAGAGGCACGCGGGCCGAAATGGTCCCACCGTGGCTGGTGTTAGGGCTGATCCGTTTGATGTCCATCCGTTCCGGAATGCATTTGGTTAACTGGGTTAACCGTCATATCATTTCATGCAACATGCATACTGACTTAGTTGCTGAGTGTGATTGATAATTGTTAATCTTATCTGATGCATGCTATTTGTTATTACTGTCGTTATATTCATGTGAAGTATGCAACTCTAGGATGTATCTTTAGCTATAAGCCTAAGTAGCTATTCTCTTATCTGTACCTATTGAAAGTATTATTTACATAATTCTTTGGAGTTGACCCTTGTAACACCCCGATTTCCAGGTGTCACTTTAGTAACCAAAAGTAAACTTTACGCGGAAAACAGGACCACAATGTAACACCCCGATTTCCAGGTGTCACTTTAGTAACCAAAAGTAAACTTTACGCGGAAAACAGGTAATTTTTTTTTTCGTTTGATTCCTTTTAAATCAAGCAATAGAGAAATAAAGACATAACCCCAACACTAACTAACCAATATACAAATATATACACATGTACAACCTCAGCTGCACTCTCCCGTCACGCGCACTCGCAGTGACTCCAAAGTAGTGTGCCCGTAGGCAAATAGTTACAGATCCAGATGTGTGAGTGAGAAAATTATAATTACAAACCACTAGGAGGAAGTCGGCCTCAAAATGGCCTAAGGAAAGACCCCTATGGTCCGACTGTCTCACTGTGATCCCTCAGTAAGAGAACCACACAAAAGCCATGCGTCGGGAACCTACCCTGTCCCAAAATATGAATGACGAATCAGAGCTATTACAGTAACAACCAACTCAAAAGACTCTAACCACCCAAACCCCACACTACTATCATCGACCCTCCCTCGATCAGGCATGAAGTCCGGGTCCTCGTCGAAAGCTTCAGTAATAGTCGTTCCGCTCCGGCTCTTTCCCGCACAACGAATCATCACGAACCGGCTGACGGACGCCTGGCAGCAGGCCGACCGCCCAAACACAAACATACAAACAAAGCCAAGGCGCTAGGGTCAACTTACAGAATACAATAGATATACAATCCACATGCGATAAAAGGGGTATATATATATGTTGTATATATACATATAAGTTATGCACTGCTTACCCTAAGGTTTATACATAGCATGTTATCAAATCTCTTACACAATTCAATCATAATAAGATGCATTGTGTGCCAGTGCAGAATATGCTGACACAAATCCGAATAACGTCACTCTGCTTGGCGACGGGACAAAACAACAACGTCACTCTGCTTGGCGACGGAACAAATCAACAACGTCACTCTGCTTGGCGACGGAACAAATCAACGACGTCACTCTGCTTGGCGACGGGACAAACCAACGGTATTGCCACTTATAGGCTGGGCACCTCGAGACGGTCGTAACACTGGCCTCGTGTTTAACCATTTCTGCTCGGGCGTCGCTTATCACCTTTGGCTATAGTCAAGACGGTACAAACTCTACATGGTTTGACCATTTCTGCTTGCTATGCCGAACATCAACAGGCACGATGCAACTCTACATGGATGATCGTTACCTCCTGTTGTGCCAGATATAGTCAGGACCGATTCAACTCTGCATGGCTGATCGTTACTTCCTGTTATACCGAAGTACTCTGCTTGGCACTTCATCGCGTATATGCACGTGTGCAATATGATTATCAAAACCAGAGTCAGTGTCGGTCAATACAACACGACTCGGAGTTAGTGTCGGTCAATACAACACAACTCCCACCACAAACCCCACAAACAAAACCCAGAGTCTGTGCCGGTTAATACAACACGACTCGAACAACACTACCAGGAGTACTAGAGTACTCGGTGACTTTCAATCATCACCATAGCTCACCTCAGTGGCTTTCCCCAATTCCAAACTCTCCAAACCCACAACATAAGTCGACTTTTCCCCGCCTTTCGTAAATATTTTTCCCCTTCAGTTCTCCTATGCTTAAACGTTAATAAAAATTGTTTCAATTCGAATTAGCCAAGTTATGAGTTTATTTCTCAAAGTCTAAGTTTCCCAAGTCTTTATTTTCCGAAAGCTCTATCATTCTAAGTTTCCAAAAGTCAACCACCCAAAATACATTTCCCGGGGAAAGTCTAGGAATTCCAACGAATCCCAACAAATGGCTAAGTCTCAAACCCCACATTTGAACTTGCCTAGGGTTGTTCATCCAACCCGAAATGTCAAAGATCCCCAGATCAATGAACCCCCACTCCGAAGTTGCGTCAAAACGCTCAATTCAACACATCATCAATATCATAAGTTATGAAACAATCATAACAAGAAATCATCATCATATACAACATCAGATAAAGCATAGGTCTAGTTTATCGACGCCTATCATGCAATCATAGCTAAATATAGCAAGTTGCCCTAACCTCGAGCTGTTCCAGCTTCGCAAACAAAGTTCTCCTCAAACAATTGCTCTGAGTCTTCCAAAGTTCCCTCAACTGAACCTCGGAGAAAAACAAAGCAGAATCCAAACAAAATCGATTAGTTCGATCGCAATACAATACATAAACGATAGACAAAGCATTAAAGCTTCAGAATAGGACAATCAGGTACGAAAAGACAAGTTTTCGAAACCGAAAAACTCCCCCCTAAAGGAAATAGTCCACGGCCTCAAAGGAAAAAGGGCTTCGACTCTTTTTCTTTGATCAAATCAATTCACAAGGTAGTTTTAGGGTAAAACTAAGGCAAAGAAACTGTCAGAACAATTTTCGGACAATCGGGCCGGAATACGACTACGCAGGGGCATTTTGGTCCAAAATAAAGGCTCAAAACTTCAAAGTTATCAGTTCTGAAAACAAATTTGACAGCAACGATCCTCATGACATCCGTGACAACAAATCCTAAAGGCACGAAGTCAGATTAAGTCTTTTCGACAATAAAGTTTCGAAATGTGAGACAAAAAGAGTTTTGAGTCAATTTTTCAGATCCTGGACAACTGAATCGCAATCAGAGTTTACTGACAGAGGTTTTAGACTCAGGGGAACATAAGGAACATAACCCAAGCGAGAAATCAGAGAAATCGGACAATTTTAGAAAAAGCTCAAAACTTAGAGCACAGAAACGACTTCAGAAACTCCGCAGAAACAGAAATCAGAGGCAGGATTCATGATAGTTACCTCGATACCTAGAAGTAGGGACGAACTGCACGAAGATTGGTCAAGTTTTCGCGGAAATCCCCTCCCCCCTTGCTCTCCACGAAATCAGCCACAAATGGAGGAAAAATGGAAGATATTTTGCTTTTTCGCCTATTTATAGGCGGGTGAAATCGCGGGAAAATGAAAATTTCGCGATTCCGATTTTTGCAGCACGATCACCGAGAAATTCTAAGAGAGATTCTGGCGTCAGAAATCCAGAACTCAAAACAAATATCTATGATATGGGAAAAACGATATCGAAAATCTCAAAAGCGGTGTCGGTTAATCTGCCCCGAAAAACTACTTTTTGCTGTGATGCTCAAACGACAAAACTTCCAACTGAAGAAAGATTGGAAACGTCGAAACAAGTCTGGCAACGCGGACGGAATCTTCGTTAGAAGTCCCGAATAGAAAAAGTCTTCATCCATTGCTCGAAAATAGGGTTTCGAAGCAAAGAAATTAGCGTCGGCGGACATCCGAAAAGTGAAACCTATCGTGCGTACAGTCCAGAGTTCCGAAATGAAACGCTGGTCGATGGAAAAATAAAGAGAATCTTTAAATTTTCCGAGAGTTCGAAATCTCACTCAAAACGTTGCTTTAAGAGCGAAATAGCCTATTCTGGACACGCTCGCCATAAGGCAGGTGTGCAGACAACTCGCACTAATTCCTACAGCGACGACGCAACATACCTCAAGCAATTCCTGAACTTTCTTCTTCATTGATCTTTCTCAAACAACAAACTCCTGTCACGTTTACACTGATTCTACGCGTGAGTCGGAAATTAACTTGTTCCGAAAATCCGGGTCTTACAATACTCCCCTCCAAAAAGAAAGTTTCGTCCTCGAAACTCAGAGTTCTGAGAAAAGTTCGGAATACAGTTCCTTGATCTTATCTTCCAATTCCCATGTAGTAGTGCTTGTGTCATTGTTCCTCAAAATCTTTACTTAAGAAATCTGCCTTCCCCTTAACTGTTTCACTCTTCTATCCCCACTGTTAACTATCGGCGTCTCAAAAGACAAAACATCATTCAACCTCATGTCGTCTGACTCGATTACTTGCGTCGGACCTCTGCTTGAAATGATACCGGTTGGCATTCCGTGCAGTCGCACAACCTTAGCCACTTACTTCTTTACTTTCGGTCGTCCGAAATTCTTCTTAAACTCGGTGCCTCTCTGTCATCTTAAGGTAAATACTATAAACTCGTCCTCGTGATCTTCATCTACAGTCCAAAACTCCACTTGTCCGTTCGATAACTCCTAGACGAAATATTGCGTTGGAATCTAATAGTCCATTAACGTCACATCCAACTTCGTAACTATCATCACTCGCACAATGAAATCAATCTCCTACTTAGTCACCATTCGAATTAAAAATCGACTTATGTCCTTATTTCTTGTCCTTCACTAATCTTATCCCCTTCAACATCAAGTTATCAACAACTTATAAGATAATCCTCTTCTTAATATCTAACAATCCATTATTATCGTCTTCTTCCTTAGAACTTCCCTCACTCAAACCTATTTACACTTACTGAAATCCCTAACACTTCGCACAAATCGAGACTTATCCTCTAGAAGATTAAATCATAACTATACATCGAGGGACTTAACTAGCCATTTTATCATCCGATCCTTCAACATTCTGAGATTTAACTGTTATCGTAGCCGCTAACACCACTAAATCTCTTATGTGTACATGAATCTCAGCTCACTAGGTCAACCTTAGCCCTAGGATTCTCATTCAACTTTAGTAAAATTCACTTGTTACCCGTAATATGCATCATCAAAATCCATAACAAAGTCCCATTGACTCTTATACTCTACGAAACTCGTCAAAATATAACAACCTCAGGTATTCATCTTAATACTAACACCTTCCTTTTTGTGACTCAATCACCATCTCGTCAATCAACTTCTTAATCTCTCAATCAAATTCTGACAACCTTCGAGTCTTACACACCTTAGACAGACATTCATAGATTTAAAACCTAAACCTTCACCAAGTTTGGTCCTCTAGTGACCTTTAATCCTTCAATACTTCTTAAATGAATATCTGTTTCTTAAAAACTATAACTCCTTCACTTACCCAAACGACCTGACCAGTGTCGTCATGCTTTCACATTCACAACTTATTATGCCAACATCATTCAAATCTTATCACATGGTCATTATGTCCGCAACCTCATAATCAACATCAATCGATCACCAACCTTAACACTCCACACAACCCAGAATTCCTTTACTTCAAGATCTCTCTTATATTATACCTCAATGGTCTTAACCCGAAACTCATCTTCAGGTCTTCATCTTCTAAGATTCAACTCCTATTGTCACACCTACAACCATAAGATCTCCTACTCGTATGTGATTCTCAACTCTCAAGATTCAATCTTAACCCTAAGATTTCAATCCAACTTAGTAAATCTCACTTAGTAATCTTAGCATATTTCCTTGGAATCCATATCACCAACCTCAAGTATTCAACTTATGCTAAAACTTTCTTTCTCCAACTTAATCATTAATTCAACACTTTTCAAATGAAAATTCATCTCTTAAGACTATAATGTCTCCACATATTAATCAAACGCTTAGCGAAACTTATTGCTCGAACTCGACTATAACAATCTAGTTCAGAGCTAATTCTTCTCAATCTCGCTACCATCAAGGTATCATCTAAAACATGATTAAATCCAACTTATTTAGTCTCTAACAACTCCCCTCAGCAATCACATAACCTATGACTTCATAACTTCCGAGAAACTACTTAATACTTTTCCAGCACTAAATCTCTTGACTTGGTCTACCTCTACTTGGAGTAATCACACGAACTAACCAACCAATGTCTATACGACACTCATCGACTTCCACAGCTTAATCTTTTACAATCAAATGCTTAACACGAACTTTCCTCCCAAATCCGACTAATCCTCATTCAATTCAAATTCATCTTACCCGTCCTTCTATCAAAGTCCATAACCAGCTGTGATTCCGAATATCACCCCCTCAATATTAGGTTGATCAGGCCTAATACATCGAAGGTGGAAATTTAGAAAAACCCACTGGAACAGTCAATGAGTTCCTATCCTCCAGTAGTCACAAATATCCTGATACTAAATCCTTTAATGATCCCGCTACGGAACTACACACCCTCAACATGACACGTATACTACCCATACGGAATCTCCCTAAGATTCGTTCTTCAACTACTAGCTTCCTCATAATCGCATCGGTGGAAGACTACTTTCTAGACTTAGTGTGCTATTCCCAACCTCGTGTAACTTCTATAGTTAAAACACGAGCAACTTCGAATAAGGTCCTACATCGTTCCCACGTTCTTCCTCGTTCAACTCCTCAGCTCTTGCCCTCCTTGGCATGAATCCTTTCCTCTGTAGCAAATTGTTTTCCTTTCCCAACATTCCCTGATGATTCGCCCTTGAGTGCCTTGCAATCTTGGGAGAAATGTCCCGGTTGGTTGCAATTAAAGCATAGTTTTCCCTTGATCTTGCACTTACTAGCATAGTGCCCTACTTCCCTGCACCTGTAACACGTCACTGCTCTTCCCGAAGTCTTGTTTCCTGTCCCTTCGGTAGCATCATTCCCTTTCATCTTACTATCAGACGTTTCCTCCTGGGGTGTCTTGCAGTTCACAGCTAGATGCCCCTCTCGGTTACACTTGAAGCATCTCCATCCAGTCACTGAGCACTTGTTAGCAAAATGCCCAAACTTTCCACAATGAGTACATGTCACACCTTTGTCACCAACTGGCTCCCCTCCAGTATCAGCAGTCGTTGGTTTGTAGACTCTTGAGATAAGATCTCTTCCCTTGAAACGCTGATACGGTCCCCACTGATGGTAGCTCTCCCTTCTGTTGTAGCCTTGAGATCCTGACCTTATTGGTCCCCCAGCTCCAGTTCGGTTCATTCCTCTTTGTTGATACATTGCTGTCGCCATCAGTCGTTGATGATGCTCACGTGTAGCCTCCGCCATCCGGTTAAGATCCACCATCCTCTATCCCATCGAACGTCCGATTAGTACTAACCATACGGTAGCACTAGACAAACCACTCAATCCGATTGAGTAGTAACGCAAGCAATTAGAGCGAAAATCGCTCTGCAGACAATCAATTTTCACTCTTTGCAGAGTCACACAACCTAGCACAGAAGACCTATTCCCCAAAGACTCCCAAAAGACTCGACTAAGCTCTGATACCACAATGTAACACCCCGATTTCCAGGTGTCACTTTAGTAACCAAAAGTAAACTTTACGCGGAAAACAGGACCACAATGTAACACCCCGATTTCCAGGTGTCACTTTAGTAACCAAAAGTAAACTTTACGCGGAAAACAGGTAATTTTTTTTTTCGTTTGATTCCTTTTAAATCAAGCAATAGAGAAATAAAGACATAACCCCAACACTAACTAACCAATATACAAATATATACACATGTACAACCTCAGCTGCACTCTCCCGTCACGCGCACTCGCAGTGACTCCAAAGTAGTGTGCCCGTAGGCAAATAGTTACAGATCCAGATGTGTGAGTGAGAAAATTATAATTACAAACCACTAGGAGGAAGTCGGCCTCAAAATGGCCTAAGGAAAGACCCCTATGGTCCGACTGTCTCACTGTGATCCCTCAGTAAGAGAACCACACAAAAGCCATGCGTCGGGAACCTACCCTGTCCCAAAATATGAATGACGAATCAGAGCTATTACAGTAACAACCAACTCAAAAGACTCTAACCACCCAAACCCCACACTACTATCATCGACCCTCCCTCGATCAGGCATGAAGTCCGGGTCCTCGTCGAAAGCTTCAGTAATAGTCGTTCCGCTCCGGCTCTTTCCCGCACAACGAATCATCACGAACCGGCTGACGGACGCCTGGCAGCAGGCCGACCGCCCAAACACAAACATACAAACAAAGCCAAGGCGCTAGGGTCAACTTACAGAATACAATAGATATACAATCCACATGCGATAAAAGGGGTATATATATATGTTGTATATATACATATAAGTTATGCACTGCTTACCCTAAGGTTTATACATAGCATGTTATCAAATCTCTTACACAATTCAATCATAATAAGATGCATTGTGTGCCAGTGCAGAATATGCTGACACAAATCCGAATAACGTCACTCTGCTTGGCGACGGGACAAAACAACAACGTCACTCTGCTTGGCGACGGAACAAATCAACAACGTCACTCTGCTTGGCGACGGAACAAATCAACGACGTCACTCTGCTTGGCGACGGGACAAACCAACGGTATTGCCACTTATAGGCTGGGCACCTCGAGACGGTCGTAACACTGGCCTCGTGTTTAACCATTTCTGCTCGGGCGTCGCTTATCACCTTTGGCTATAGTCAAGACGGTACAAACTCTACATGGTTTGACCATTTCTGCTTGCTATGCCGAACATCAACAGGCACGATGCAACTCTACATGGATGATCGTTACCTCCTGTTGTGCCAGATATAGTCAGGACCGATTCAACTCTGCATGGCTGATCGTTACTTCCTGTTATACCGAAGTACTCTGCTTGGCACTTCATCGCGTATATGCACGTGTGCAATATGATTATCAAAACCAGAGTCAGTGTCGGTCAATACAACACGACTCGGAGTTAGTGTCGGTCAATACAACACAACTCCCACCACAAACCCCACAAACAAAACCCAGAGTCTGTGCCGGTTAATACAACACGACTCGAACAACACTACCAGGAGTACTAGAGTACTCGGTGACTTTCAATCATCACCATAGCTCACCTCAGTGGCTTTCCCCAATTCCAAACTCTCCAAACCCACAACATAAGTCGACTTTTCCCCGCCTTTCGTAAATATTTTTCCCCTTCAGTTCTCCTATGCTTAAACGTTAATAAAAATTGTTTCAATTCGAATTAGCCAAGTTATGAGTTTATTTCTCAAAGTCTAAGTTTCCCAAGTCTTTATTTTCCGAAAGCTCTATCATTCTAAGTTTCCAAAAGTCAACCACCCAAAATACATTTCCCGGGGAAAGTCTAGGAATTCCAACGAATCCCAACAAATGGCTAAGTCTCAAACCCCACATTTGAACTTGCCTAGGGTTGTTCATCCAACCCGAAATGTCAAAGATCCCCAGATCAATGAACCCCCACTCCGAAGTTGCGTCAAAACGCTCAATTCAACACATCATCAATATCATAAGTTATGAAACAATCATAACAAGAAATCATCATCATATACAACATCAGATAAAGCATAGGTCTAGTTTATCGACGCCTATCATGCAATCATAGCTAAATATAGCAAGTTGCCCTAACCTCGAGCTGTTCCAGCTTCGCAAACAAAGTTCTCCTCAAACAATTGCTCTGAGTCTTCCAAAGTTCCCTCAACTGAACCTCGGAGAAAAACAAAGCAGAATCCAAACAAAATCGATTAGTTCGATCGCAATACAATACATAAACGATAGACAAAGCATTAAAGCTTCAGAATAGGACAATCAGGTACGAAAAGACAAGTTTTCGAAACCGAAAAACTCCCCCCTAAAGGAAATAGTCCACGGCCTCAAAGGAAAAAGGGCTTCGACTCTTTTTCTTTGATCAAATCAATTCACAAGGTAGTTTTAGGGTAAAACTAAGGCAAAGAAACTGTCAGAACAATTTTCGGACAATCGGGCCGGAATACGACTACGCAGGGGCATTTTGGTCCAAAATAAAGGCTCAAAACTTCAAAGTTATCAGTTCTGAAAACAAATTTGACAGCAACGATCCTCATGACATCCGTGACAACAAATCCTAAAGGCACGAAGTCAGATTAAGTCTTTTCGACAATAAAGTTTCGAAATGTGAGACAAAAAGAGTTTTGAGTCAATTTTTCAGATCCTGGACAACTGAATCGCAATCAGAGTTTACTGACAGAGGTTTTAGACTCAGGGGAACATAAGGAACATAACCCAAGCGAGAAATCAGAGAAATCGGACAATTTTAGAAAAAGCTCAAAACTTAGAGCACAGAAACGACTTCAGAAACTCCGCAGAAACAGAAATCAGAGGCAGGATTCATGATAGTTACCTCGATACCTAGAAGTAGGGACGAACTGCACGAAGATTGGTCAAGTTTTCGCGGAAATCCCCTCCCCCCTTGCTCTCCACGAAATCAGCCACAAATGGAGGAAAAATGGAAGATATTTTGCTTTTTCGCCTATTTATAGGCGGGTGAAATCGCGGGAAAATGAAAATTTCGCGATTCCGATTTTTGCAGCACGATCACCGAGAAATTCTAAGAGAGATTCTGGCGTCAGAAATCCAGAACTCAAAACAAATATCTATGATATGGGAAAAACGATATCGAAAATCTCAAAAGCGGTGTCGGTTAATCTGCCCCGAAAAACTACTTTTTGCTGTGATGCTCAAACGACAAAACTTCCAACTGAAGAAAGATTGGAAACGTCGAAACAAGTCTGGCAACGCGGACGGAATCTTCGTTAGAAGTCCCGAATAGAAAAAGTCTTCATCCATTGCTCGAAAATAGGGTTTCGAAGCAAAGAAATTAGCGTCGGCGGACATCCGAAAAGTGAAACCTATCGTGCGTACAGTCCAGAGTTCCGAAATGAAACGCTGGTCGATGGAAAAATAAAGAGAATCTTTAAATTTTCCGAGAGTTCGAAATCTCACTCAAAACGTTGCTTTAAGAGCGAAATAGCCTATTCTGGACACGCTCGCCATAAGGCAGGTGTGCAGACAACTCGCACTAATTCCTACAGCGACGACGCAACATACCTCAAGCAATTCCTGAACTTTCTTCTTCATTGATCTTTCTCAAACAACAAACTCCTGTCACGTTTACACTGATTCTACGCGTGAGTCGGAAATTAACTTGTTCCGAAAATCCGGGTCTTACAACCCTCGCGTCTTCTGTGTGTGCTTTGGCGGACTACGCCCTTGTCAGATGTCGTTGGCGGGCTGGTCCACGATGGTTCGCCCTTCAGGGGGAACTAGGGTTGAGATGCTGGAACAGGAGCGCATCGCGGTCGCGAGAGGAGGACGGATGGTGTACATAGACTAGGTCGTTCTGGATTCTGATTCAGACGACGATCATGCCAGCATGTAGGACTGAGTGTTAGTGTGAGCTCCTCGAGATAGGATTAGTGTGGGAGTAGAGTCTTAGCTCTGAACATCAATTGCTTCTTTGGGGACAGGGTAGTTTCCCGCCTATAGCTTTTTGTGTGGTTTCCTTACGGAAATCACAGAGAGTTGGTTGGACTTAGGAGGTCTTGTTTCAGGCCGATGGGCCAGCTTATTCTCAGTTTTGAGGGATGGTGTTGCGGACACTTCACCTTTATATTTGGTTTGTACATATTGCATACGGGCGCTACTCTTCTTCTTTCCGTCACTGGAGGTTACTCGTGACGAGGTTGCTACTTACAGCGGGGGGGCTGTTATATATATTGTATATTAGTTCTGTTGTTTTTCGCTTTTGGGTATTATTTATTTCAGCCTTGTCTATGTTATCGACAAAAAAAAAAATATATTCACGTTTTTCCGCTTAAAGTTTATTTTTGGTTACTAAAGTGACGCCACCGAAATCGGGGTGTTACAAGCCTCAAACGAAGATTTCACACGTGTGTACCGATTTATTTCGATGTTTCTAATCTTTCTACAGAAAGAAGTTTTCTCATCCGACATCAACTGCAAAAAGTAGTTTTTCGTGTAAAATAGATTTACACCAACTTTGGATCGTTTGCCTTAATTCCAAGAAACCTGTTTCGAGTTCTGAAATTCTGTCGCCAGAACCTATCTTAGAATTCACAGAGGAATGAGCAGAAAAAATCGGAATCGCGAAATTTTTATTTTCCCGCATTTTCCCTCACCTATAAATAGGTGAGAAATCAAAAATCCTCACCATTCTCTTCACCCAAACCCGCGAGCACCAAGGAGGAAGGAGGAGGAAATATTTTCGCCGTTTCTTGCCGGATCGTTGCACCGACAGTTGCTACACGTAGACCTCGAGGTATAGATGTTATTCCTTACCTCTGATCGTCAATTCTGTCGCTTTTCTCTATGTCTTTCTGTGCTCAAAGTTTTGAGCTTTTTGTAAAACTGTCCAAATAACTTGATTTCAGTGTCTAAACTTATTGCCTACATGCCCAAGAGCATGAATATCCGGTTGTTTTCTGCTAAATCTCCCCGAATCGTCGCAGAGATCCAATTTTCTCGAAAAACCCATTTTTGGGTAAAAGCTTCGCTTTTTGAATCAAAAACTCCTGACTAAGCTTAGTGTTAGTAGGATTAGTTGTTATAAATGTCATTAGGAACATGCTCATCAAATTTATTTTTCAAAATTCCGACTTTGAGTTTTCGGGCTAAAGACACTTACCAAAATACCCCTGTGTTAGTTTTCGACCCGATAATTTTTCTGAGAGTTTCCCTGGCCCGGATATCGCCTAAGAACACCTAGGAATTAAATTAGATCGAAGAAAAAGTTCGGGAAACCCTATTTTGATAGTGGCCGGAACTTATTTGGTATGGTACCGTGTGCAAAAATAATTTTTGGGTCTGTATGACCTGAGTTATAGCGTAGCTCTCTCCGTTGTCGAAATTTTGGCTTTGGTTTCGTGTCATTCCGAGTTCTGTAGCTCGAGTTATGCACGTTTTAGCAAATAAAATGTTTTTGTACAAAACTTGAATCGAGTCAAAACTCATCCATTCGGGGAAAGCCCTTCCATTCGTGCCTAAATGTTGTACTCTGAAGCTTCTTGAGCTTTGTCTAACGTTAGTTAGTATTGTTTCGATTGTACCGACTTATTTTGATTGATTTTTGCTTTGTTTGCTCTAAGGTTCGTTTGTGGAAACCTTGGACTTGACTGAGCAAGCTTGTGAGTGTGACTTACACTGTGATTCTGGAGGAACTATAGAGGTTAGGGTAACTTACCTTGCTAGCTAATGTTTTAGGCGTCGACCAATTCGACTTGATTTATTGTTTATGATGCACTTGATTGTGATTGACTGGGAAATGGTTTCTGAGGCTTCGGCCGACATTGGTGATTGGGATTTATTTATCGCTTTGATTTGCCATTGATTGACTCATATGCTGTACTTGCTAAATGGATAATCATAGGCTATGTGAATACTTGTGCACATGATTTGCTAGATTATATTGATTATACTGTGCAATTATACGAATATTTGTGGAACGTCAGAGTGTGGGGAAACGGGTAGTTATGCCAAACTCAAGATGAGAATTTGGGAAAAAGTTTGATGGGACGAACCGAGGTTCGGACCCTTATTATTTTAGTGGATCGAGACCTTCTCTAGGAGTTACTTGGGATGATGGGATCTTTTAAACTTATAAGATTAGAGATAAACCTAAATGGAAACTATTTTACAAGGAAAATTCATAATACACTAAACAACCTCTGAACCATTTAAATAATGATAACAATGTCAGATGAAAGCTTAGGGCTTGGATGTTAGTTTTGGAAAATGAGAAGTGTCGTCGAATCCAAGTTTTGGGGAAACTAATAAGTTTCTGAGTACGTTGATACTTTTCGCTCTTTAAGCAGTTTATTTAGCCATCCAAAGGATGAGCCAGGAAGTTTCACTAAGGCGTGAGACTTCGTGAAAGCATGGAACTTCACTGAAGCGCGAGACTTCGTGAAAGTGTGCAAATTCATTGAAGCGTGAGACTTCGTGAAAGCAGAAACTTCACTAAGGCGGGAGACCTCGTGGAGACGGGAACCTACGCTGAAGCGGGAGACTTTGCGGAGGCGTGAAACTTCACTGAAGCGTGAGACTTCGTGAAGGTGTGAAACTTCATTGAAGCGGGAGACTTCATGAAGGCGCGAAACTTTACTGAAGCGTGAGACTTCGTGAATGCGCGAAACATCACTGAAGCGTGAGACTTCGTGAATGCGTGAAACTTCACTGAAGCGTGAGACTTCGTGAATGTGTGAGATTTCACTGAAGCGTGAGACTTCGTGAAAGCGTAAGACTCCATAGAAGCATGAGACTTCATGGAAGCGTGAGATTTCATCGTCGTTTACCCTAGGGAAAACGACAGGGAACATTTGTTTAGTTAGACACTTGTACGTTGGGAGGACGATACATTGTTTGACTAAGCTTATCACCTAACTTCATATGTTGAGATTCTGATGATTTGATATTGGTGAACATCGTTATGTTATTTGTTGAATTGTTGAGATAGTGAATATTGTATTGTTACTAGAGATTCGATAACATTCCATGTATATACTTTAGGGTAGGCAATGCCGAACTTATATGTATATGTACAACATATATATATACCCCCTTATTCTTCACATGTTGCTTGTATTATTTATCATATTCTGTGAGTTGACTCTCGCGCCTTGGCTTTGTGTTCATGTTTGTGTTTGGGCGGTCGGCCTGCTGCCAGACGTTCAACAGCTGATTCGTGATGGTTCAACGTTCGGGGAGGAACCGGAGCGAAATGACTACTACTGAGTCTTCGACGGGGACCCAAACTTCATGCAGGACCAGATGAGGGTTGATGTTAGGGGTGTAGTATATCGAGTGTCGTTGTCATAGCTCTGATTGTCATTTCTTATTTTGGGGCAGGGTAGGTCCCCGAGTATTAGCTTGTTGTGTGGTTTTCTGCCATGAGGATCACAGGGAGTTTGTCGGACGTAGGAGGTCTTTTGGAGGCCGTTCTGAGCTGACTTACTTTCTTGGAGGACTGTATTTATAAAGGTTATGACTCTGACTATGGGTCGCACTTATTTGCCTGTGGGCACCACTTTCAGTTACTTTCCGTCACTTGAGGACACTAGTGGCGATGTTTTTAGTTGCAGCGAGGGCTGTACTTATATTGTATGTTAGTCGCTGTTAATCGCGATTGGGTTGAGTCTTTAATTCGACAAGTCTTTTTATTTAAACAAAATGAAAAAAATATACCTGCTTTTCCGCTTTACTTGATTCTTGGTTACTAAAGTGACGCCACCGAAATCGGGGTGTTACAATTTCAAAACACCTCAAGTAAGTCCAGGTGCGGGGATGAAGTTGGCAAGGGGAAACGTTGACGTCACTTAGCACTTGGCTAAGAAATGGGGAGAAAGGGAGTTTAATGCCAAAGTCAAGGAACATGTATTCATACATAAAAAAGAAATGGGAGTACTTGGGGTTCTTAAGTGTGCGGTGCTGCCACGGGCGATCTTGGCCCTGGCAACCTATAGTGCGAAGGAGGTTTTCTAACAACGAGGTACTACAAAAACCCCCACCTCTGCAGGCGAGGTCAGAGATAGAGTCATCAATGACAAGTTCCGAGGGTTGGTCAAGGATCCCTCGGTCAGGAGCGTTCTGGATTGGGGAAGGGAGAGTGGCGAAGGTTTTCAAGCGATGGGCTTTGATTTCCTCCACAGAAGAAAGGGCTCCTGTCGAAGGCATCGTGAAAACAAAAGGAAAGAGTAAAACAGGGATGAGAATACTAACCAAAGAAAAGCTGTGAAGAAGGAAGCAGGAGAAGTCGGAGTTCGCGGGGTTGTCAGGAGAAACCGGTGTGAGAGTCGGGAAGAGTATGAGGGCAGTTGGCAATAAGGGATGAGGTAATAAAGAAAGAAGAAAGGGGATGTTCACAGTTAAGTAAGGAGTCGTGACCTATAATGACAAGATGAAATGATTATTGGGGGAAAGGACGCGTATTTCGGGAAGCGGGAGTGGCGCATTAAATAAAAATCATGACGGTTGATTGGATTAAATTCAAATTGGCAGGCTTTATTGCGGTTCAAGGGGACGTTTCGAGGACAGCGGTTGGGATTCTGCATATTGGTTGGCCTTTGCACTTCTTCAGTACATTCCAAGTGGCTTACACGCGTCAGGCAACCATGATTCACGGCGGTCACAGCTGGGACTGGGCGAGAGGACCAAGCACCGCCGCCACAAGCCTACCTGTGGACTCGTGGACTCAGAGGGACTCGTGAAGGGACTTAAAAATTAGCCTTAGCTTTACTTACTATGCCATGTTGGAAATCATTCTTAATCACTAAGCTTTGGCATTAGTTAGTTTTTCTCATACTTGATGCCTTAATTATTAAAGACACTCTTAGCCCTCATGCTTCGAGCTTAGTGTCTTGTGGACTTGTGGACTGGGTGAGACCCAGGGGCCCTCGCTCAGGGGCGCTTGTTCCAGGGCAGTGAGTGAGCCAGGGAGTTTGGGCCTCCCCTAAGAGGCCCAACTGGCCCACTAAGAACAGTTAGGGGCGTTAGGCCCAAGCCCAAGCCTATAAATAGGGGGCAGTTACCAATCGTAAAGGACTCTTGGCTCATTTGAGAAATGAAAGCTTGAAATTCAGTTATATTCTCTCTCTAAGTGGTTACGTCCTTTCTCTCTAAGATTCTCACATCGAAATCCTCTCACTCTAGGTACTATCAAATGTTTTGTCCAAGAACATAGAGATAAGGTATAGTACCTTGGGTGAGAGGATTGCGATGTGAGAATCTTAGAGAGAAAGGACGTAACCGCTTAGAGAGAGAATATAACGTAATTTAAAGCTTTCATTTCTCAAATGAGCTAAGAGTCCTTTCACTCTAGGTACTATACCTTATCTCTATGTTCTTGGACAGAACATTTGGCGCCGTCTGTGGGGTTGACACATTTCTTGTTGCTAACAACACCTTTTTGTTTTTTCCTTTTAGGGAATATGAAGTTCTCCACCGCTGAGCTCCTGAAGGCCTTCACCTCTAGGAATGCCAAGGTGTTCTCCTCAACCCAAGTCGGGAAAAGAGGAAATGCTCGCCGGTGCACGCCGAATCGTCCAAGAGAAGAGATTTGGGCGAGCCAAACCCTCAGACTATCCCTTCGACCAACACAGATGGAGGACCCATCGCATCTAAACTTGTCGTTGTGGATCCCCCACTGGTGTCCACTCATCATGGTGAGACGGGTGTCTCTCTGCCTCCAGACACCCCTCCCACCGCGGCCCCATCGGAAGGGCAAAAGTCACCTTCCTATGTCCGCCCGCCGTCTCCCTCACCCGACCCGACTTCCTTTTACCCATCAACCCCACACCTTCCCGAGGCTGGTGGTGAAGGAGAGAATCCTCCTGCGGACCGCCCGAAAGGTCCTTCCAGCAGCTCCTCCCAAGATCCTTTTGTCTTCCTCCTTTCTCACCCCTATCTTGAGAAACTGAGGGAGGCCTCTAGCCAGGACCCGCAGGATATTGCGCAGGAAGCCGTGTCCAACCTCCTCCGCGCCGGGTGTTTGTTCGCCCAAGTGACCCATCGAGCACGACCTCTTGCAAGATTCGTCGAGCTCCGCCAGGAGGTGGAGAAGCTGCGTTCTGACAACTTTCTGGCGAACGATACTTGCTCTAAACTTTCCAATCAATTGGCAGCGGAGGAGGGCAAGGTCAAAAAGATGCAGCAAAAGCTCAAAGAGGCGAGGATGGCAGTGTTAACAGCAAACGAGAAAGGGGAAAAGCTTGAGATCTGGGTCGAGGAGCTCCAATGGGACCTTGACGCCAAAGAGTTCATCGCTGCTTCTCAGGTGGAAACCCTTGTCGCCGAAGATAAGGAGATCGCCACCTTGCGTGACGAACTGGCGGGTAAGGGTAAGGCCCTCGCCGAGGCCTTGACGGATCTGGCGTCGAACTTACGGGTGGGTTTGAACTTTGCCCGGAGTACTATCGCCTGGAGCAGCAAGACGAAGGAGAGCGGGAAGCAGAGGTCGTCGCGGAGTACGAGCCGTTCTCAGCGGCGATGAGGGAGGTGGCCATCCCGGACAACATGAAGAACCTTTTTCTCGAGACGGATAGTGGGAAGACCAATCCAAAGGATCATCTGCTTTATTTCAACACGAAGATGGTCATAAGCTCTTCTTCCGACGCAGTGAAGGGCACGATGTTCCCGTCGACGTTCAAGGGCACAATAATGGCTTGGTTCACGACTTTGCCTTGGGGATCCATCACAAATTTTCGCGACTTCTCGTCGAAGTTCCTTGTTCAATTCTCTACGAGTAAGATTAAGCAGGTAACGATCGACGATCTGTATAACGTCCGCCAATCAGTGGGTGAAACTTTGAAACAATACGTAAGGCGGTTCAGTGCAGCATCTGTTAAGATTGAGGAGTCGGAACCACATGCTTGTGCGCGAGCTTTTAAGAATGGACTGCAGCTGGGGAAGCTAAACAGTAAGTTGAGTCGTAAGCCCTCTCGGTCGATGGCAGAAATACGTGCTCGGGCTAACACCTACATCTTGGATGAGGAGGATGACGCTTTCAAAAGGAAGTGCGCAAAGATGGAAAAGTACGGCGATCAGAGGGATGTCTCCTCGGCGGGCAAACAAAGTCGGGAAAAAGGGGAAAGCAGTAAGCGGAATGACAAGAGGGGCAAGTCAGTTGAAAAGTTTGCAAAGGAGCAACTCTACCCAAAGAAGGAAAGTTTCGAGCGTTGACGCCCGTGGCGTCAAGCCGATTCTCGCCGGCGAGAGGAATCGGGCAAAAGTTTGAGCGCACATCTGGCAGAATTGCTCCGGGAAATCAAGGCAACACACGCAGTCGAAGAAGGCGAGAGGGAGGCTAACCCGCCTCGGGCGGGAGTGGATAAAACCAAGTGGTGCGAATACCATCGATCGGCGGGTCATGACACCGGAGATTGCTTGACGTTAAAAAACGAGATTGAGAGATTAATCAAAGCGGGACGCTCACAGTTGAATGATCAAGGTGATCGCTGGAAAGGCGATCGACAGCAGGGAAATCGATATAAATGGAGCCGTCAGCAGGATGATCGCAGACGGGATGATCGTCGTCAAACGCCAACAGCCGACAAGAAGGAGACGTTGGCGACAAGAAAGAAGGGAGCTGAAGAAACCTTCAACAAAGATCTCGAACCACCGGTGGGGACGATAAATACAATCTCCGGGGGTTTCGGAGGAGGCGGTGACACACCTTCGACGAGGTGCAGGCATGTCAGGGCGGTAACATCAGTGCAAGAGTATGCAACCTCATTCGGTTTTCATCACCCGGACATAGTGATATCATCGGCAGATTTCGAGGGAATCAAGATGCACAAGGATGATCATGTGGTGGTAATGGTAAGGATCAATAACTTTAATGTGCGAAGAGTACTTTTGGACCAGGGAAGTTTTGCGGATATTATTTACGGCGATGTGTTCGTGCAATTGGGACTAACAGATAAGGGATTGCTCTTGTGGGTTTCTCAGGAGAACAGATCTGGGTGCGTGGCTACCTGGATTTAGACACGGTCTTTGGAATTGACGAGAAGGCCAAGCTTTTGCGTGTAAGGTATTTGGTACTTGTAACACCCCGATTTCGGTGGTGTCACTTTAGTAACCAAAAGTAAACTTAATGCGGAAAAACGTGAAATATTTTTTTTTTCGATAATAACTAAGACAAGACTGAATTAAATAAAACCCAAAACCGAAAAGCAATAGAACTAATATACAATATATAAACAGCCCCCGCTGTAAGTAACAACCTCGTCACGAGTAACCTCCAGTGACGGAAAGAAAAGTGCAACGCCCGTAGGCAATATATACAAACCAAATGAAAAGGGTGAAGTGCCCGCAACACCATCCCTCAAAACTGAGAATCAGCTGACCCAATGGCCTGAAAATAATACCTCCTAAGTCCAACCAACTCTCTGTGATTCCCGTAAGGAAACCACACAAAAAGCTATAGGCGGATCTACCCTGTCCCCTAAGTAACAAATGAAGCAAGACTGTCAGAGCTAAAACTCTACTCCTACACTAATCCTAACTCGAGGAGCTCATACCAACACTCAAAACTATGTGCTAGCATGATTGTCGTCTGAATCAGAATCCAGAACGACCAAGTCTACCAGCCCTATCCGTCCTCCCCTCGCAACCGCAGTGCGCTCCGATGCTGGACTCACGGGCTTAGGGCCCGAACCCTGATCATCAATGATCGCAACAGAGGGTGCACTAGACCCTGCCGAAGGCACTCCCACTGGAATCTCCTCTGCGGGATCCTCCTCCTCTGAAGATGACGGTGGCGGCGGTGCTCGTCCGAATCCTGGTCCGCAGTGAACGCCCGGTGGCAAGTTGAAGCTGATAGAGCATCGCCTCAACACTCCTGACCTCAAGAGTCCTCCACTGTCCACGTGGTCCTCCATGATGCGCCCCGAATACGTCGCTCGGTGGCTCGCGGGGTCAACCACCCACGACCCGGGGTCGTCCTGATCTATCATCTCGTACCTAATCCCCCCCGAAGGGTGGACCATGGTGAACCAGTCCACAATATTCATCTGACAAAAGGCGTTGTCCGCCAAAGCACACACAGAAGACGCGAGGGTCAACTCTAAAGAACTATGTAGATAATAAACCCAATAGGTACAATTAATAGATAGCCACTTAGGCTTATAGCTAAAGATGTCATTCCTAGGGTTGCATGTTCCACAATAACATAAACACAATAATAGCAGATAGCATGTTCCAAATAGGTTTAACAATTACCAATCACACTCAACAACTAAATTAGTATGCATTTTGCATGATATGTATGCAGGTTAACCCAGTCAACCACATGCATTCCGGAAAGGGATGGATATCAAACGGATCAGCCCTAACACCAGCCACGGTGGAGCCATTTCGGCCCGCGTGCCTCTTACTCCAACAGGGGTAGTCAGATCAGCAGTAAACCCGTAGGTCTGCCATTTCGGTCTGCTACAAGAGACGTCTACAAACGCTCTTTCACGACATTCCGGGTCTTATGACCATTTTGGAAACCGACGAGGTCCAGAGTACGTCCTGTATTAATACCTCATTAATGTTGCATGTATGCAAAATGATTAGTCAAACAACGTCTCCGTCCTCACTCGACACGTCGCCACGTGTTCTAGGGAAGTTAAAGTCTCTAAAAGCTTACCCTAAGGTAAAGTCGATTCTGCGACCAAAAGACACACTTCATAACGACACATAGCTGCTCCAACAGCACAATAACAAACGCTGCTCCAACAGCACAACAATAAACGCTGCTCCAACAGCACAACAACAAACGCTGCACTTGGATCCGACGACACTCCTCGTTTTTCCAAAACTATGATTTGACATCCAATGCCTTCCTTCGAGGTTGTTATCATTACTTAAAGATTTTGAGGTTATTTAAGGTCTTATGAATTTTCTTTATAAAATAGATTCCATTTTGTCTTATCGCAAGTCTTATACATTTTCCGGATCTCCCAATCCCAAGTCGCTTCCAGAGGATGTCTCGATCCACTAAACAAAATTAAGGCCCGAACCTCGTTCGTCCTATCAAACTTTCTCAAAACTCTCAAAATAAAATCGGCATGACCTGCCCGCTATTCTCACCATTCAGAATCTCAGATTCCAGTACAGAGCATATTTAAATCATCACAATCAACAACATGTCATATATCAATAAATCGCATCATAAACACTTAGCACTTAGCATATAAAGCATGCACCACACATCCTAGATTACCCACATAACACATAGCATGTAAGACAATCTCAAAAACATTCAGTAGATGAATCATCTACATTGTCAGCCGAAGCCTCAGAAAACATTTTCCAATCACACACAATTCCAGTGCATAAACAGTAAACAATGTCGAAACATCGACCCTAAGCATTAACTAGAGATTCAGTGAGAAGCCCTCACCTGAAAGTTCTCCAGAATGATCAACTAGTGCTTCCTCGCTCTCAACGTGTTGGTCCTCGGGGAAATCCTCAAAAGCACCTTTACAATAAAATCACAGAATACTATCAGAATCTATCGGAAACTAAGCTATCGATACTTACTAAGGTTACTCGAAGTAATCTATACCCTAAGGTACGATAAACTAGCGCGAAAGACAAGTTTTCGGAAAAGGAAATTTTCCTCCTCCCCCCTAATAGGGCTCGGCTACTTTGTGCAATTATGGGGCTCGATTTTTCTTCGATCAAACTTGGTTCCTATGCTTTCATAAGCCGTAACTAAGGGTATTCTGAACTCGGAAAAATTATCGGATCAAAAACTGTCGCAGGGGTATTTTGGTCATGATTTTTAACTTAGGATTTTTCAAAACTGAAATCCCAAAAATAAAATTTTGCAGGGACGTCACCAACGACGTTTATGACAACTAATCCTACTAGCACTAAGCTAAGGCGATAGTTTTCAGCCTAAAGGTTGAAGCTTTACACCAAAAACTCCAAAAATGGGTATTTTAGGCTCAAATTGATTCCGGCGGAATTCCGGCGACATAACGGAAAATCTAACCCGGCAGAAGTGATCTTGGGCGCATAAGGAAGAGGTTTAGAATCAGAAATGAAAGATTCAGGATAGTTTTGCAAAAACCCATAAACTATCCGCTCAGAAAACTCTACAGAAAAGCTATGGAAAAAGCGATCAGAGGTAAGGATTAGCAACTATACCTCGAAGCCTTGAAGTAGCAACTGATTGATCGACGATCAAGCAAACGATGAAGAAAAACTCTTCTTCCTTCTTCCTTGTTCTTGGCCGCGGTTTTGGGAGAGAAAATGGAGGAGAATTTGTGTTTTTCTTCCTTTCTTTGCTATATATAAAGGTTGGAAATTCGCGGGAAAATGAAAGTTTCGCGAATCTGATTTTTCCGACTTCATTCTCCATGAATTAATAGATATGTTTTGGCAAAAGAGTTCCAAAACTATAAAGAGGTCTCCTTGTATTTTTGGCAACTAAAGCATAGTCGGTATAAAACTATTTTACCCGATAAGTTGCTTTTTGCATCGAATGTCGGAATGGAAAACTTCCTTCGGAAGAAAGATTGAAATCATCAAGAGAAATGGGTGTACGCGTGTGGAATATTCATTTGAAGCTCTGAATAGAAAAAGTCTTCATTGTCGAGAAATTCTAGGGTTTTGAAATACCAGGGATTCGGTTTCGGCAAACTTCCGATGATTGGAATCGGACGTTCGTAGATCCTAGAGTTTCGCCTCGAAACGATTGTGATATATGGAAAAAGAGAAGTTCTAACATTTCTCTGAAGATTTTTGGAAATAACTGCCATCGTGCCTAAAAGTGAAAATTAGCTATATAATAGGGTTTCTGACCTAGGTTTAAGCGTAAAACGTTCGTGCTATAACTTTTTTTCGATCATAATGCAATCCTTGAACTTTTCCTGAACTTTCTCCTTCATAAATATATTTAATTTAATAAACTTTCGTTCAGGTTTCCCTTCACATTACATCAACCCTAATCGCGAATAAGAAGTTTATTCACTTAGCATAAACTTAAAAACTCGGGCCTTACATTACTACCCTCCAAAAAGAAAGTTTCGACCTCGAAACTTAAGGGTTAGTAAAAAGTTCTGGATACTGTTCTTGAATCTTCTCCTTCAGCTCCCATGTCGCATCACCAGTGTCTTTATTCCAAATGACCTTCACTAACTCGATCTCTTTCCCTCTCAACTGTTTTATCCTGGTGTCACCAATGCTAATTGGCGGTGTCTCGAAAGACAGATCATCCTTCAACTCAATGTCATCCAGCTCGATAACATGTGTCGGATCCGCAATATATTTCCTCAGTTGTGACACGTGGAATACATCATGAATATTTGATAGAAATGGAGGTAGTGCAATCTGGTAAGCGACTGGTCCAATTCGACGAGTGATCTGATACGGTCCAATAAACTTGGGCGTAAGCTTCTTTGACTTGATTGCTCGACCAACTCCCGTCGTCTGAGTAACTCTCAGAAATACATGATCTCCTTCTTCGAACTCCAGAGTTCTGCGCCTCTGATCTGCATAACTCTTCTGTCTACTCTGAGAAGTCCTCATCTTCTCTCTGATCTGCTTGATCTTCTCAGTGGTCTGTTGCAGAAGTTCCGGTCCTACCAACAAATTTTCTCCGTTTTGGTACCAACACAAAGGTGTTCTACACTTGCGGCCATACAAAGCCTCATACGGTGCCATACCAATGCTCGTATGAAAACTGTTGTTGTATGTGAACTCAATCAATGGCAATAAGGTATCCCAACTGCCCTTGTTGTCTAGAACGCAAGCGCGTAGCAAATCCTCCAACGACTGAATAGTTCTCTCAGTCTGTCCATCAGTCTGCGGATGATAAGCAGAACTTAGCCTCAGCCTCGTTCCCAAAGCTTCTTGAAGAGCTCCCCAAAAATGTGATGTAAACTTCGGGTCTCGATCGGATACAATACTTGTCGGTACTCCGTGAAGTCGTACAATCTCCGCTATATTTAACTCTGATAGTTTCTCCACGTTGTACGTAGTCCTCACCGGTACGAAATGAGCCGACTTAGTCAGTCGATCCACGATTACCCAAATAGAATCGTATCCCTTCTGAGTTCTTGGCAAAGCCACGACGAAATCCATCGATATGCTATCCCATTTCCATTCTGGCACATCCAAGCTTTGTAGCATACCTGAAGACTTCTGATGCTCCACCTTCGCCTTCTGACATGTCAGACATGCAGCTACATACTCAGCCACTTGTCTTTTCATTCCTGGCCACCAAAAATTCACCTTCAAGTCATGGTACATCTTCTTCATTCCAGGATGAATGCTTAACTTGCTCTTGTGACCTTCATCCATAATCAATCTTCTCAAGTCAGGGTTGTTAGGTACACAAACCCTATCCTTGCACCGTAGGATATTGTCACTACCTACCTTGAATTCTGGGTCTTTACCTTGACTTACCAAATTCCTTTTCCCGAGCAGAAACTCATCTTGTAACTGTTGGTCTCGGATTTCTTCCATCAATCCATTGGTAATTCTGATCATCCCAAACTTTAGTTCTCCCTCGGATAATTTCACATCCAAGCTCATATCTCGAAATTGTTCCAGCAGTTGCAGCTCCTTCACCATCATCGACGAGATGTGCATCTTCCTGCTCAAGGCATCAGCAACAACATTCGCCTTTCCAGGATGATATTGCAGAGTGAACTCGTAATCTTTGAGAAATTCCATCCACCGACGCTGTCTCATGTTCAGCTCCTTCTGCTCAAACAAGTACTTCAAGCTCTTATGATCACTGAATATGGTGAAATTGCATCCATATAAGTGATGTCTCCAAATCTTCAGCGCAAATACGATTGCAGCTAGTTCCAAGTCATGAGTCGGATAATTCTTCTCATGCACCTTCAGTTGTCTTGAAGCATAAGCAACCACCTTCCGATGTTGCATCAGCACACATCCCAAACCTTGATGCGAAGCATCACAGTATACCTCATAAGGTTCTTCCGGTTGCGGTAAGACGAGTACAGGTGACGTCGTCAACCGTTCCTTCATCGTCTGAAAGCTAGTCTCGCACGCTTCAGTCCATGCAAAAGGTTGGTCCTTCCTCGTCAGTTGAGTCAAAGGTTCAACAATCTTCGCGAAATTCTCGATAAAGCGACGATAGTATCCCGCCAAACCGACAAAACTTCTGATCTCCGTCACTGTCTTCGGCCGTTCCCATGACAATACGGTCTCTACCTTTGCTGGATCCACAGCTATCCCCTCCTTAGAGATCACATGGCCTAAGAATTTTACCTCTTCGAGCCAAAATTCGCACTTAGAAGGATTGGCATACAACTCCTTCTCCCTCAGCACTTGTAAAACTTGTCGCAAGTGCTCCTCATGGTCTTCAACATTCTTTGAATAGATCAGAATGTCGTCGATAAACACCACGACGAATCGATCCAGGAATGTATGGAAAGTCATATTCATGTAAGCCATGAATATTGCCGGCGCATTTGTCACCCCAAATGGCATCACTAAGTACTCATAGTGTCCATAACGGGTTCTGAATGCCGTCTTCTGGATATCCTCGGTCTTAACCCTGATTTGATGATAACCCGACTTCAGGTCGATCTTCGAGAATATGGTAGCTCCCCGCAGTTGATCCATCAAATCATCAATCCTAGGTAACGGATACCTATTCTTGACGGTTACCTTGTTCAATTGTCGGTAGTCGACACATAGTCTCGACTTCCCGTCCTTCTTCTTCACCAATAAGACTGGCGCTCCCCAAGGTGAAATGCTTGGTCGTATGAATCCCTTCGACAAAAGATCTTGGAGTTGGGACTTCAGTTCCACTAGCTCCACAGGTGCCATATGATATGGTGCAATCGAAATCGGCCCTGTTCCCGGTACGATGTCTATAGCAAACTCAATGTCGCGTACAGGCGGCAATCCAGGTACATCGCCAGGAAAAACATCCGTGAATTCTTTCACCACTGGAATACTGCCAACTTCTGGGTTCCCTTTGCTCTCCAAGCTTAGCAAAACAGAATACTCCTGAGATCCCTCGTTCAAAGCGACGCTGATGTGATTGGCAGCTAGATACTCGGAAAGATCCGAATCAGGAAATACCACTCTCTTTCGGTTGCAGTCCAAAAGACAATGATAGCGGGACAACCAATCCATTCCTAGGATAACATCTAGGTTCTTAAGAGTTAGGCATACTAGGTTAGCATGGTAGATCCTATTGTTGTATGTTATCGGACAATACATGCTTGCTGAATTAGCAAGTAGAGTCTTGGCAGGAGTAGCAACTATCAGATCGAAGCTCAAAGCAGTAATAGGAAGTCTTAATCTGTTTGCACAATCTCTAGAGATAAATGAATGCGTTGCTCCAGAATCAAAAAGTACGGATAGAAGGTTACCGTCAATCTCGCAGTCGCCTCTAATCAGTCCATCTACCCCCTCAGCATCTTCACCATCCATGGTGTAGACTCTCGCCTTTGCAGCAGGACGCTTTCCTTGAGCAGTGTTGACGGTTGGCTCCGCCTTTGGTGTCCTGCACTGAGCAGCAGTATGCCCCAACTTGTTGCAATTGAAGCATTGAGGCCTCGTGTCGGGACAAGCACGAGCAAAGTGCCCCGGCTTCCCACACTTGAAGCACGTCAGTTCCCTGTTCTGAGTCTGACCCCCAGAACCACCAGCAGCCCCCACCATGGGCCTGTAAGATCCTGACACAAACCCTCTACCAGCAGGACGCTGGTACGGCCTCCTGTTTTGAAACCTCCCCCTGTTCTGAATATTCTGAGAGCTCGACCTCATCGGCCCTCCAGTTCCAGTCCGGTTCAACCTCCGGTTCTTCATTAGCTCTACTTCCGTGGCCTTCTCCACCAACGACTGGAATCGCATGATTCCCAGTGGCCTCACTGAGTCCTCAATATCCGGCCTCAGTCCATTAACGAAACGCTTGCACATATAGCGTTCGTTCACATGGTCGTGGAAGAATTGGAAATGCTTCGCCAAGGATTCCAGCTTCGAAGCAAATTCCGGCACCGACATACCTCCCTGACGGAGGGTTAGAAATTGTGACTCCCGCTCATCCCGAGCACTTGTTGGAAAGTACTTTTCCAAGAATGCGGCCCGGAAAGAATTCCAGTTGATCTCTTCATGGTTAGCTTCCATGATCCCCTTGTGGCCCTTCCACCAGTACTCAGCATCACTGAGCAACAGATAAGTCGCCATGCCCACCTTGGCACCCTCAACAGTCTGTAGGACGCCGAATATCTTTTAAACCTCCTGAATCCAGAGATCTGCTTTGTCTGGATCAGTACCACCAGAGAACTTGGGTGGGTTTTGCCTCCTGATGTCATTGAGGCCTTTGTTCTGGTCCAGAGTTATTTCCCTCTGGCGCTGATGTTGTTCACGTGCTTCTTCAGCAGCACGCCTCATGGCGTTATCATTCGCCTGTGCGGTAACGGCTTGGGCCATAGTGGCCATCATCTCAGCTAGCTGGTTGGTATTCACCATATTCTGTTAAAGCAAGCAAACATTCAGTACTCATCATAAGATAGCATCTAGCATCACTATACAATATGAGTAAGCAATAACTTCAATCAATTTTTAAGCGAAAAATCGCTTGTAGACAATCAATTTTCACTCTTTGCAGAGTCACACAACCTAGCACAGAAGACCTATTCCCCAACAACTCCCGAAAGACTCGACCGTGCTCTGATACCACAATGTAACACCCCGATTTCGGTGGCGTCACTTTAGTAACCAAAAGTAAACTTAATGCGGAAAAACGTGAAATATTTTTTTTTTCGATAATAACTAAGACAAGACTGAATTAAATAAAACCCAAAACCGAAAAGCAATAGAACTAATATACAATATATAAACAGCCCCCGCTGTAAGTAACAACCTCGTCACGAGTAACCTCCAGTGACGGAAAGAAAAGTGCAACGCCCGTAGGCAATATATACAAACCAAATGAAAAGGGTGAAGTGCCCGCAACACCATCCCTCAAAACTGAGAATCAGCTGACCCAATGGCCTGAAAATAAGACCTCCTAAGTCCAACCAACTCTCTGTGATTCCCGTAAGGAAACCACACAAAAAGCTATAGGCGGATCTACCCTGTCCCCTAAGTAACAAATGAAGCAAGACTGTCAGAGCTAAAACTCTACTCCTACACTAATCCTAACTCGAGGAGCTCATACCAACACTCAAAACTATGTGCTAGCATGATCGTCGTCTGAATCAGAATCCAGAACGACCAAGTCTACCAGCCCTATCCGTCCTCCCCTCGCAACCGCAGTGCGCTCCGATGCTGGACTCACGGGCTTAGGGCCCGAACCCTGATCATCAATGATCGCAACAGAGGGTGCACTAGACCCTGCCGAAGGCACTCCCACTGGAATCTCCTCTGAGGGATCCTCCTCCTCTGAAGATGACGGTGGCGGCGGTGCTCCTCCGAATCCTGGTCCGCAGTGAACGCCCGGTGGCAAGTTGAAGCTGATAGAGCATCGCCTCAACACTCTTGACCTCAAAAGTCCTCCACTGTCCACGTGGTCCTCCATGTTGCGCCCCGAATACGTCGCTCGGTGGCTCGCGGGGTCAACCACCCACGACCCGGGGTCGTCCTGATCTATCATCTCGAACCTAATCCCCCCCGAAGGGTGGACCATGGTGAACCAGTCCGCAATATTCATCTGACAAAAGGCGTTGTCCGCCAAAGCACACACAGAAGACGCGAGGGTCAACTCTAAAGAACTATGTAGATAATAAACCCAATAGGTACAATTAATAGATAGCCACTTAGGCTTATAGCTAAAGATGTCATTCCTAGGGTTGCATGTTCCACAATAACATAAACAAAATAATAGCAGATAGCATGTTCCAAATAGGTTTAACAATTACCAATCACACTCAACAATTAAATTAGTATGCATTTTGCATGATATGTATGCAGGTTAACCCAGTCAACCACATGCATTCCGGAAAGGGATGGACATCAAACGGATCAGCCCTAACACCAGCCACGGTGGAGCCATTTCGGCCCGCGTGCCTCTTACTCCAACAGGGGTAGTCAGATCAGCAGTAAACCCGTAGGTCTGCCATTTCGGTCTGCTACAAGAGACGTCTACAAACGCTCTTTCACGGCATTCCGGGTCTTATGACCATTTTGGAAACCGACGAGGTCCAGAGTACGTCCTGTGTTAATACCTCATTAATGTTGTATGTATGCAAAATGATTAGTCAAACAACGTCTCCGTCCTCACTCGACACGTCGCCACGTGTTCTAGGGAAGTTAAAGTCTCTAAAAGCTTACCCTAAGGTAAAGTCGATTCTGCGACCAAAAGACACACTTCATAACGACACATAGCTGCTCCAACAGCACCACAACAAACGCTGCTCCAACAGCACAACAATAAACGCTGCTCCAACAGCACAACAACAAACGCTGCACTTGGATCCGACGACACTCCTCGTTTTTCCAAAACTATGATTTGACTTCCAATGCCTTCCTTCGAGGTTGTTATCATTACTTAAAGATTTTGAGGTTATTTAAGGTCTTATGAATTTTCTTTATAAAATAGATTCCATTTTGTCTTATCGCAAGTCTTATACATTTTCCGGATCTCCCAATCCCAAGTCGCTTCCAGAGGATGTCTCGATCCACTAAACAAAATTAAGGCCCGAACCTCGTTCGTCCTATCAAACTTTCTCAAAACTCTCAAAATAAAATCGGCATGACCTGCCCGCTATTCTCACCATTCAGAATCTCAGATTCCAGTACAGAGCATATTTAAATCATCACAATCAACAACATGTCATATATCAATAAATCGCATCATAAACACTTAGCACTTAGCATATAAAGCATGCACCACACATCCTAGATTACCCACATAGCACATAGCATGTAAGACAATCTCAAAAACATTCAGTAGATGAATCATCTACATTGTCAGCCGAAGCCCCAGAAAACATTTTCCAATCACACACAATTCCAGTGCATAAACAGTAAACAATGTCGAAACATCGACCCTAAGCATTAACTAGAGATTCAGTGAGAAGCCCTCACCTGAAAGTTCTCCAGAATGATCAACTAGTGCTTCCTCGCTTTCAAAGTGTTGGTCCTCGGGGAAATCCTCAAAAGCACCTTTACAATAAAATCACATAATACTATCAGAATCTATCGGAAACTAAGCTATCGATACTTACTAAGGTTACTCGAAGTAATCTATACCCTAAGGTACGATAAACTAGCGCGAAAGACAAGTTTTCGGAAAAGGAAATTTTCCTCCTCCCCCCTAATAGGGCTCGGCTACTTTGTGCAATTATGGGGCTCGATTTTTCTTCGATCAAACTTGGTTCCTATGCTTTCATAAGCCGTAACTAAGGGTATTCTGAACTCGGAAAAATTATCGGATCAAAAACTGTCGCAGGGGTATTTTGGTCATGATTTTTAACTTAGGATTTTTCAAAACTGAAATCCCAAAAATAAAATTTTGCAGGGACGTCACCAACGACGTTTATGACAACTAATCCTACTAGCACTAAGCTAAGGCGATAGTTTTCAGCCTAAAGGTTGAAGCTTTACACCAAAAACTCCAAAAATGGGTATTTTAGGCTCAAATTGATTCCGGCGGAATTCCGGCGACATAACGGAAAATCTAACCCGGCAGAAGTGATCTTGGGCGCATAAGGAAGAGGTTTAGAATCAGAAATGAAAGATTCAGGATAGTTTTGCAAAAACCCATAAACTATCCGCTCAGAAAACTCTACAGAAAAGCTATGGAAAAAGCGATCAGAGGTAAGGATTAGCGACTATACCTCGAAGCCTTGAAGTAGCAACTGATTGATCGACGATCAAGCAAACGATGAAGAAAAACTCTTCTTCCTTCTTCCTTGTTCTTGGCCGCGGTTTTGGGAGAGAAAATGGAGGAGAATTTGTGTTTTTCTTCCTTTCTTTGCTATATATAAAGGTTGGAAATTCGCGGGAAAATGAAAGTTTCGCGAATTTGATTTTTCCGACTTCATTCTCCATGAATTAATAGATATGTTTTGGCAAAAGAGTTCCAAAACTATAAAGAGGTCTCCTTGTATTTTTGGCAACTAAAGCATAGTCGGTATAAAACTATTTTACCCGATAAGTTGCTTTTTGCATCGAATGTCGGAATGGAAAACTTCCTTCGGAAGAAAGATTGAAATCATCAAGAGAAATGGGTGTACGCGTGTGGAATATTCATTTGAAGCTCTGAATAGAAAAAGTCTTCATTGTCGAGAAATTCTAGGGTTTTGAAATACCAGGGATTCGGTTTCGGCAAACTTCCGATGATTGGAATCGGACTTTCGTAGATCCTAGAGTTTCGCCTCGAAACGATTGTGATATATGGAAAAAGAGAAGTTCTAACATTTCTCTGAAGATTTTTGGAATTAACTGCCATCGTGCCTAAAAGTGAAAATTAGCTATATACTAGGGTTTCTGACCTAGGTTTAAGCGTAAAACGTTCGTGCTATAACTTTTTTTCGATCATAATGCAATCCTTGAACTTTTCCTGAACTTTCTCCTTCATAAATATATTTCATTTAATAAACTTTCGTTCAGGTTTCCCTTCACATTACATCAACCCTAATCGCGAATAAGAAGTTTATTCACTTAGCATAAACTTAAAAACTCGGGCCTTACAGTACTGCAGGTTGTGGCGTCATACAATGTCATCATCGGGCGAAACACGCTAAACAATCTCTGCGCAGTACTTTCAACGGCTCACCTAGCGGTGAAGTACCCACTAATCTGTGGTAAGGTGGGAAAGATCGTGGTAGATCAGCGGAGGGCGAGAGAGTGCTATAATAATTGCCTTAGTTTGTATGGAAAGAAGGGAGTCAGTGATGGACACCGATGTCACGAGATCGAGATCTTGGAAGGGGGTCAAGGCCAGCAGTGTTTTCAAGGACAAGGGCGAAACGACGCAGGGAGATTGGAGCTGATGGTTGCTCGGAAGAGTGAGAGACTAAGGAGCAGCCAAGGTCAGAAAAGGTTAGACGGTAGGACGGGAAGAGATGGGCAGTTCACTGATGCCCATGTCGAGGAACGCTGGGCGAACATAATCAAGGACTTGGAAATGTACAAATTTAGCAGAGGAGGGCTGGCGATTGAGCCCAGGCTCACGGCTAGCCAAGAGAGGTGCCTAGAGAAACTGGCGGAGGACAATTTTGACCTCTTTAATTGGAGTCAGAAAGATGCAACGCTATGGGGATTGCCCAGGTTTAGGAAGCCGACTCTTTCAAGCAGGAGCCAAGAGAAGAGCACAGGAAAGGGGGTGGTGACGCAAGATGTGGTTTGAGTGAATCTAAAACAGGGAGGCGTCGAGCAAAACGGATGGAGAGCATTTGAGCAACCCCAGGGCAATTCGGAGAAGGTACGAAAACAGAACCGAGCACGCCGCCGCGAGAGCAAGAAAAAGGGCAAGGCGGGATATTGGAGGCCAGTGGGATCAGCAGTTTTTAAACCTTCAAGGCCAGCTAAGCGCGACAAGCAAAGAGGCGAGTTAGAAGAAGATCCTCTTTACCGCGGGGCGGTCTGGCAAGAGGAGGAAGCGAGCACATCAGGTCTGAAGGATGGGGTGTTTGGCGTGGTGCTCTAATCAGGAGGGCAAAAGATAGGGCAGGGGCGCGGCGAGTAAAAGCAGGAATTACGACAAAAATAAAGATGCACACTTTTTCTCCACCACGGGAGTTTTTTAATGAGGCATCCCTCAAAATGTAAACTTTTTACAAATCAAATACAAAAGGATATTCTCAGCAATACTCATAATTCACAAACTGAATTGTCCCAGTCGCCCGGTGGGAAAAATTCCCTGAAGGTGGCGATCCCAACACGACCTTGATGTCTGAGGATCACTCCGGAAAGTCCGGCGCGAACCGCTGATCACTCATTGGCGACATGTGCGGATAAGCTTCTTATCCCAAAAGCCTCCCCGAAATACGGGCGAGCAAAAGCCTCCCCGAAATATGGGCGAGCATTCAAAACTAGGCTAAGTCTCGGGCAACCCACATGGCCATTGGGACCTCAGCCACTGTAAGTCCTTGCCAGGACAAAACTGGCAAGGCCACACCTGATCTTACGGGAAAAATGGTGTGAACGAAGCCTCAGTTCAAAGGTGAGCGAAAGTCCTAGTTTTCTTTGGCACGCATTTAAAATCGCTACACGAAACTCAAACTCAAATCGTAAACAGTCGCAAAAAATAAAATGTAGCAGGGCGATAAATAGAAGAAGGCAGAGTAACACCACGACAAACTTTCATTAATAGCTATCCCGCAGGGAAATAGTAATTACAAAAGTGGTAAGGGGAAGATAATTACAAGTATTCAGACTGCATTAATATTTTCTTCTCTCCTTGCATTTTCAGCAGCTAGAAAATACTCCGCATTGAAGCCTGGAGGATCGTCAGGGCTGACCAAACCCTCGGGGGTAACTCTCTTGAAAGCCCCCATCCCGCTAAGATCCAGCCCCTCGTAAAGGTGCTGGACCTGGGCTTTAGCGAGGAAAAAACCGCGGCCACGCTCTTCCACGACCTCAGCAGCAGCTTCAATCTCCAACTTCGTTCTAAGGGCCCTAGCCTTAGAAGACGCCCGAGTTTCCGCCTCCGCGATAGCCCTGTCTTTCGCTTCGAGTTGGGTTCTCACAGGGGCGCGGGCCTTGTCCGACGCCGCCAACTCACTACGCAAGGACGCAAGTTCCTTATCTTTAGCGTCACAAGCTGCCTTGCTCGCAGCAATCGCCTCAGCCTTCGCCTCTACTTCCTTCTGCATGTCGTCCAGCTCATCCTCTAGTTCATCCACTTTCCCTTCGTAGGCGAGTAAATCCTCCTCGCGATCGTTCATCTCGATACCCAGGTTGTTCAGTTTGATTACCTGGGTCGTCACCTGGGTGAGCAGCCTGTCACGCTCGTCGTACGCCTCGAGCGTGGCAAGACGATAACTCTCCGCTTTTTTACGAAGCTCCTCAACTTCAGCGGCAGAGGCCGAATCTTGCGATAACTTGGCAAAGAAGCATCCCGCGCGGAGAAGCATCCAACATCTTTCACCAATGCTACAAGGCGAGCGGGCTTGTCTTTGTCGCCACAGGTGCACCTGTGGACTTGGAAAATTTGTAAAGGAAAATTTATACTCACTTCACGCCATGTTGGCGACCTACTATATTCCTCAGTAGACTTAACCTAAGGCTAGCTTCTATTAATATTTGTAACTTCATTCTTAAAGATACACTTAGCTCTCATGCTTCGAGCTCGGTGTTTTGTGGACTTGTGGACTGGTTGAGCTGCCCGCCTCGTGGCTGTAAGACCCAAGTTTTTAAGCTTAGAATAAGTGGAAGAGATTTCCATTTACGATTAGGTTTGACGTATTGTGAAGTCAAACCTGAACAAGAGTTTATTAAATGAAATAAAATTATGAAGGAGAAAGTTCAGGAAAAGTCTAAGGATTGTACCAGAATCGATAAAAGGTATAGCACGATCGATTCGCTTAAACCTAAGACAAGAACCTTAGGAAAAGACTAAGTTCCACCCTTGGAACACTGTAGGAATTTATTCCAAAAATCTTCAGAGAAATGTTAGAACTTCTCTTTTTCCATATATAACAAGCGTTTCGAGGCAAAACTCTAGGATCTACGAACGTCCGATTCCAATCATCGGAAGTTTGCCGAAACCAAAACCCTGATAGTTCAAAAACCCTAGAATCAACCGACAATGAAGAATTTTTCTATTCGGAGCTTCAAATGAAGATTCTACACGCGTACACCCATTTCTCTTGATGATTTCAATCTTTCTTCAGAAGGAAGTTTTCTATTCCGACATTCGATGCAAAAAGTAACTTATCGGGTAAAATAGTTTTACACCGACTTTGCATTAGTCACTTAAAATACTAGGGAACCTCTTTTGAGTTTTGGATTTATGTCGCCAAAACATATCTTAGAATTCACAGAGAATGAAGCCGGAAAAATCAGATTCGCGAAACTTTCATTTTCCCGCGTTTTGCCAACCTCTATATAAAGCCAAGAAATGAGAAAATATCACAAAACTTACCCATTTCTTCCAAGGAGGCCGCGAGTTTGCAAGGAGGAGGAGAAGAGAAGATTTTGTTCATTTCTTGCTTGATCGTTGATCCAACAGTTGCTACTTCAAGGTACCGAGGTATAGTCGCTAATCCTTACCTCTGATCGTCTTTTCCATAGCTTTTCTCTAGACTTTTCTGAGTTCAAAGTTTTGAGGTTTTTGGAAAATTGTCCAAATAGCTTGATTTCTCTGTCTAAACATCTTCCCTACGTGCCCAAGAGCACTTCTGTCGGATTAGTTTTTCCGTAATGTCGCCGAAATTCCGCCGGAATCAATTTTTGCATCAAATACCCATTTTGGGGCAAAGCTTTGTCCTTTGGGCTGAAAACTATCGCCTTAGCTTAGTGCTAGTAGGATTAGTTGTCATAAACGTCGTTGGTGACGTCCCCATCCAATTTGCTTTTTGAAATTTCAGTTTTGAATTTCTGAGCTAAAAATAATGACCAAAATACCCCTGCGACAGTTTTTGATCCGATAATTTTTCCGAGTTTAGAATACCCTTAGTTACGGCTAATGATAGCATAGGAACCAAGTTTGATCGAAGAAAAATCGACCCACCTATTTGTGAATAGTGGCCGAGAGCTATAGAGGGGGAGGAGGAAAATTTCTTTTTCAAAAACTTGTCCTTTCGCGCTAGATTATCGTACCTCGGAGTATGTACTACTTTGTGTAACCTTAGTGAGTATTGATAGCTTAGTTTCCGATAGATTTTGATAGAATTATGTGGTTTTACTTTAAAGGTTCATTTGAGGAATTTCCCGAGGAACAAGGCTTTGCTTGTGAAGAAGAGTTCGAAGATCACCCTGGAGAATCTACAGGTGAGGGCTACTCACCGAATCTTTAGTTAATGCTTAGGGTCGATGCTTTCGACATTGATTTACTGTTTATGCACTTGTTTGTGTTTGATTGGGAAAAATGTTTTCTGAGGCTTCGGCTGACAATGTAGATGATTCATCTACTGACTATTTTTGAGATTGACTTACATGCTATGTTCTATGTGGGTAATCTAGGATGTGTGGTGCATGCTTTATATGCTAAGTGCTACGTGTTTATTCTGAAATGTATCGATATATGACATGGTTGTTGACTGTGATGATTTAATTATGACTTTCGCTGATATCTGTGATTCTGAGTAGTGAGAATAGCGGGCAGGTCATGCCGATTTTATTTTGAGAGTTTTGAGAAAGTTTGATAGGACGAATGAGATTCGGGCCTTGTTATGGTGTTTCATGGATCGAGACATGCTCTGGTGTCATTTGGGGACTAGGAGATCCCGAGAACTTATAAGATTTTGCGATAAGACTAAAAGGATATTATTTTGTAAAGAAAACTCATAAGACATTAAACAACCTCTAAATCTTCAAATAATGATAATAAACTCGAAAGGAAGCTTTGGATTCAAATCTTAGTTTTGGAAAGCGAGAAGTGTCGTCGGATCCCAAGTGTTGAAAATGTTAAGAAGTTTTGAGTATGTTGATACTCTTGTGCTCTGGGAGCAGTTTGTTTAGCCATCCAAGGGATGAGCCGAGAAGCTTCACTGAGGCGTGAGACCTTGTGATTGCGTGATACTTCACTGAGGCGGGAGACCTCGTGGAAAGCATGGATCTTCACTGAGGCGTGAGACCTCGTGAATAGCATGGAACTTCACTGAAGCGTGAGACTTCGTGCAAGTGTGTAAATTCACTGGGGCGTGAGACCCCGTGAAAGCATAAAACTTCACCGAAGCGTGAGACTTTGTGAATGTGTGAGACTCCACTGAGGCGTGAGACTTCGTGAGAGCATTGATGACCCGAAGAGTTATCGTGAGTGTTTGCACTCATTTTATGATTATTGTATTTTGTCGCAGAATCGACTGTTACCTTAGGGTAAGCTTTTAGAGACATTAATTTAGCTAGAACACGTGGCGACGTGTCGAGTGAGGTCGGAGACGTTGTTTGGCTAATCACATTGCATTCATGCACACATAGGAGGTTAATACATGGCGTGATTACCGGACCTCGGTGGATTCCAAAATGGTCATAAGACCCGGATTTCCGCGAAAGAGCGTTTGTAGACGACTCTTAGTAGCAGACCGAAATGGCAGACCTTCGGGTTTACTGCTGATCTGACTACCGTTGTTGTTGGAGTAAGAGGCACGCGGGCAGAAATGGTCCCACCGTTGCTGGTGCTAGGATTGATCCGTTGATGTCCATCCGTTCCGGAATGCATTTTGTAACATCCCGATCTGACAACTGGCCTCACGGTAACAACACGAGTCTTTTCAGTGCGCTTTGTCCTCACTCGCGCACTTCCCGGGAAAACTTCCCAGGAGGTCACCCATCACGATATTGCTCCAAGGCAAGCACACTTAACCATGGAGTTCTTATCAGTTGGGCTCCCGAAAAGAAGTTGCAACTTGTTGTTATGAGTAGTACCAATCAAATCTTTTATTCCCTCCTCAACTGTATAGTCAATCCCTACACAGTCTCGGAATACCTCTTGTTCAGGTATGAAATCGGTTCATTCATGTGCCCCTCCGCCTAGAAGCCTGTCAGGAGCCGCTCCTTGTCCGTGCCTCACTGCACCGGCGATCACTCCCCGCCCTCGTCGGCCCCGGGCGTCACACATTTGGTTAACTGGGTTAACCGTCATTTGCATTTCATGCAACATGCATATTAACTTAGTTGTTGAGTGTGATTGTTACTTGTTAATCTTACTTGGAGCATGCTAATTGTTATTACTGTCGTTACATTCATTATGGAATATGCAACCCTAGGATGTTATCCCTAGCTATAAGCCTAAGTGGCTATTCTATTATCTGTATCTATTCTAGAAGCTCAAAGAGCTTATTAGCACAAGAGATCCTTCAATTAACACCATAAAACCATGCAAGTCCTAAACTTTACCTAAAATGCAAGAAAACTCCCTATAAAACTACTAAATTACCAAAACAAAATAAAGACTAAAGAAAAGATAAAAATGCATGAGAATGCATGAAACACTACATGAGACTCAACAAAAAGACTTAAAACTATCAAAGAAATGACCCTAAAAACACTACTAAAATAGGGTCATCACACCACTATACTCAACGACAGCTCGCCCTCGAGCGTAAATAACACTCGCTTTCCCTCAAGCGCAAGAAATGCTCCCAAACAAGTGCTTTCAACAAGGAATACTTCACAAAAACAGGGGGACAAAGTAGTCACAGCTAGTTCCAAGAGAAAGACCCAACAACCTACTTCATGCATCTTTTGAAAAGAGAAGAGTGTAGAGTCCGTTCATGGGAAGCATATAGAACTAAAAATCCTAAGATGAGATGTTCATATAGTGCACTGAGCACACAAACAAGTTCATAGGTGGTCCTGAATGTCATTCACTCAATAGCAACAAAGATCAAACGTGCAAATATTCAAAGAGACTTCCAAAAGGGTTGAAACATTGGCTAGGTGAAACATGATGGTGGTTGGTCCCTAAGGGAAAACTAAGCCTTCAAGCACATTGAGTGTGGTCCTCTTCTATTAACCCCGGAGCTTTCACAACAAACATTTTTCACAAGCCTCTTGCACCCCCTTATTCAAACTTTTCTTTTCTTCTTTTTTCCAACTCCAACTTTTGTTTAGGAGTTCTTTTTTCCTTTCTTCTTTTTTTCTGTTTTTTTTCTTCTTGGGGCAAGAGACTATTTCTCATTTTTCCAGCTCCATACAACACAACAAAGACCATCACTCCCCCAATATTCCAACCAAACATCCGTCCCAAAATTTTGGCTACAACAAATTCTCCAATAAGGCTCAAATGGGACAACTAATGACAATGTTCAATCAACGAATTCAGAGTCTCAAGAAATCCTACAAGTCTCAAGAATAAAGCAAGAATCACGAAGCATGCAATGAGTGAAATTAACGCAGAATCAAGAATTGCAAGTGAGTCAGGATCCTCCAGGGAATTTTTATGGTGAAGGGTCAAAGATAGACCCTTAATGGACTCACCTCGACTCTTTTCTCAAGAAACACTCGGAAGACCGAAGTCTCCTCCTCTCTTCCCCAAACATGCAGTCACTCATCCCCAAAAACAAAACACAAGTATTCACAAAAAAAAACATTTTCAAACCAGCACAAGTAGGGAAGCAAAACTATAGCTAAAGCATGTGAGTATAGGGAAGTAAAAGACCCCAAAAACTAAAAACTTAAATAACAATGCATGATTAAAAGAAAAATAAAAAACTACAAAATGAAGATATGAAAAGATGCATGAGCTAAACTAAGGGAAAGAGTTGACCTTCTTTACCAATTACCATGGAGGTCTTAGAGTCACCTCCTACTCTAGAATTTAGGCTCTCAATCCCTGCAAAATGCAACAAACCAACAAGCAAAATAACAAAACTTGGGTTGTCTCCCAAGCAGCCCATTGTTATAGTCTTAGGTAGACTATCCCCCTTGTCAAGGAGGTTTGAAAAACATGGTTTCCAACTTCAGCACCTCACCACCTTGGTACACTTTCAACCTCTGTCCATTCACGGTGAAAGTGTTCTTGGTCTCTGGGTTTTCAACCTCAACAGCACCATGAGGAAACACCTTCTTGACCACAAAGGGTCCAGACCATCTAGACTTAATTTTCCCAGGGAAGAGTCTCAATCTAGAATTGAAGAGCAGCACCAATTGCCCTGAGACAAATTCCCTATTCAAAATTCTCCTATCATGCCACTTCTTTGTCTTTTCCTTATAGATGCTAGCATTCTCGTAAGCTCGGAGTAGAAACTCATCAAGCTCATTCAATTGCAAGAGTCTCTTCTCGCTAGCAACTTTCCAATCAAAATTCAATTTCCTTATGGTCCAATAGGCCTTGTGTTCTAATTCCACAGGTAAGTGACACGCTTTCCCAAAAACTAAATGGAAAGGAGAGGTACCAATCGGAGTTTTAAAAGCGGTTCGGTAGGCCCATAAAGCATCGTCAAGTTTCCTTGACCAATCCTTTCTAGAAGAATCTACCACCTTTTCAAGAATACGTTTTAACTCCCGATTAGAAATCTCAACTTGCCCACTAGTTTGGGGGTGATAGGGGGTAGACACTTTGTGCTTAACACCATATTTTTCCAAGAGAGACTCGAAAGCTCTGTTGCAAAAGTGGGTACCCCCATCACTTATAATTGCCCTAGGTACACCAAACCTAGTAAAGATATTCTTTTTTAGAAAAGCAACCACCACCTTAGAGTCATTTGTTGAGAGTGCAGCGGCTTCAACCCACTTGGAAACATAATCCACAGCCACTAGAATATACTGGCAACCAAAAGAAGGTGGGAAAGGTCCCATGAAATCGATGCCCCAAACATCAAACAACTCAATTTCCAAAATATTCTTGAGGGGCATCTCATTTCTCCTTGAGATGTTACCAGTTCGTTGACATCTATCACAACGCTCAACAAAAGCTCTACTATCCCTATGCAGTGTAGGCCAATAAAAACCACTTTGGAGAACCTTAGCAGCGGTCCTCTCCCCACTAAAATGTCCACCATAACTTGATCCATGGCAATGCCAAATAATTTTCTCAAAATCAACTTCTGGGATACACCTTCTAATGACTCCATCAGAACAAACTTTGAAAAGGAAAGGGTCATCCCAGAGGTAAGATTTTGCATCATGAAGAAATTTTTTCCTTTGCTGCCATGTCAAGTCATGGGGAATAAGTCCAGCAACGCGGAAGTTAGCAAAATGTACATACCAGGGTAGGGATTCCTCGGTGGAAACAGCTAGGAGCTTCTCATCCGGGAACTCCTCTTGAATAGGTATTGGGCTGCACGCCCGACCTTCCAATCTCGACAAATGGTCTGCCACGCCATTGTCCTTGCCTCTCCGGTCAATGATCTCAAGGTCAAACTCTTAAAGGAGTAAGACCCATCGAATCAACCTTGGCTTGGAGTCCTGTTTAGCAAACAAATGCCTCAAAGCAGCATGGTCAGTATGAACAATTACTTTATAACCCAAGATGTAAGGCCTAAACTTTTCACACGCAAAGACCACACCCAACAACTCTTTTTCAGTTGTAGTGTAGTTCCTTTGGGCCTCATTTAACACTCTACTTGCATAATATATCACATACAAAACTCTTTCTTTCTTTTGACACAAGACAGCCCCTAAAGCTAGATCACTAGCATCACACATGATTTCAAATGGTAGAGACCAATCCGGAGCAACAATTACCGGGGCTGTCACCAAACTCTCTTTAATCAACTCAAAAGCTTTCAAACAATTCTCATCAAAAGTAAAAGGTGCTTCCTTCTCGAGCAAGTTGGTCATAGGCTTAGCTAATTTGGAAAAGTCTTTAATAAACCGCCTATAAAATCCAGCATGCCCAAGGAAACACCTAATACCCTTGATGTTAGTCGGGGGAGGGAGCTTTTCAATGACTTCAATCTTAGCTCTATCAACCTCAATCCCCTTTTCGGACACCTTGTGTCCAAGAACTATGCCATCCCTAACCATGAAATGGCATTTCTCCCAATTCAAGACCAAGTTGGTCTCTTGACATCTTTTCAGAACCAAGGCTAAATTCCCTAGACAAGCATCAAAATTTGGACCAAAAACAGAGAAGTCGTCCATAAAAATTTCGATGCAAGTCTCTATCAAGTCAGAGAAAATAGCAAACATACACCTTTGGAAAGTAGCTGGGGCATTGCAAAGCCCAAATGACATTCTCTTATAAGCAAACACGCCGTAAGGGCAAGTGAATGTCGTCTTCTCTTGGTCTTCCGGTGCAACACAAATTTGGTTGTACCCGGAATAGCCATCAAGAAAACAGTAGTATTGATGCCCAGCCAACTTATCCAGCATTTGATCTATGAAAGGCAAAGGAAAGTGATCCTTTCTAGTTACCGAATTCAGCCTTCGATAGTCAATACAAACCCTCCACTTCGTCACTTGACGAGTGGGAATCAACTCATTGTTCTCATTGGCAACCACAGTGATGCCTCCTTTCTTGGGAACCACTTGAACGGGACTTACCCATTCACTATCCGAAATTGGATAAATCACACCTGCATCAAGCAATTTGATTATCTCTTTCCTCACCACATCCTTCATGGAAGGGTTAAGTCTTCTTTGAGGTTGGACTATAGGTTTGTAATTTTCTTCCAACAAAATTTTATGCATGCATATCGCAGGGCTAATGCCTTTGATATCATCAATAGTCCAACCCAAAGCTGACTTGTGATCCCTCAAAACTCTGAGGAGTTTCTCCTCTTCCAAGGAAGTGAGAGCACTATTGAAAATAACAGGTTTACTCTCACCTTCCTCAAGATAAGCATACTTGAGAGAGGAAGGGAGTGGCTTGAGCTCACACTTCCCCTCAATTGGAATATCCTCATCCCTAGTTAACTCTTCTTTCCAAATGCTTTTAGTGGCAAGAAATGAGACAGATTCTAATTGAGATAGAGTAGCAATAACCTCATGGTACAAAGAATCAAGTTCTCTCTCAAGATTTTGGTCCTCTATCTCTAACCCCTCCATGATTGTTGTTTCCAAGGGGTCCTTAATAGATATCCTAACAAACTCTTCACACACGAGCTCATCCACTACTTCACATCGGAAAACTTCCTCATCCGCTCGGTGTTTTAAAGAGTCAAAAATATTGAAGAGGACCTCATCTTAACCTACTTTCAAAGTTAGAGTTTCTTTAGCCACTTTAATCTCAGCCTCACCAGTGGCTAAGAATGGTTTCCCCAATATGAGAGGAACTTTAGAGTCCTCTTCCATGTCTAAAATGACAAAATCCACTGGGAAGACAAACTTATCCACCTTAACCACAACATCTTCAATGATCCCGTAAGGGGTTTTTAAGGACCTATCCGCCATTTGCAAAGAAATCATAGTTGGGGTAACCTCACCTAAGTTCAACCTTTTAAACATACTAAGCGGCATCAAGTTGATACTCGCTCCTAAATCACACAAGGCTTCTACCACAGTTAACCCCTCTATCTCTACCGGAATAGTAAAACTCCCGGGATCTCTCCTTTTTTTAGGCATCTTCCTTTGCAAAATGGCACTACACTCTTCGGTCATCAAGATAGTTTCATCGACCTCACTCAACTTCCTTCTCTTACTGAGGATATCTTTCATGAACTTAGCATAGATTGGCATTTTCTCCAAGGCTTCGGAGAAAGGAATATTAATATGGAGTTTCTTAAAAACTTCCAAGAACTTAGAAAATTGTTTATCCAAATTTTTCTTCACCAAAGCCTTGGGAAATGGAATCTTGCGGAGTTCAGGAGTATGGGTATTTACAACTCTAGTCCTAGTAGGCTCTCTAGCTCTTTCCTCCAAATCACCCTCATCTCTTTCTACCTCAGCTTCCTCATGTTTCTCTCCCTCAATTTTTTCCTCTGGCTCATGTAAAACTCTTCCACTCCTAATGGAAACAACAGCAGTATTTTCTTGCTCAGTCAAAGTTAAAGGTTCGGAAGAGAACTTACCTTGGTGATTCTCGGACATTTGCTTTGCTAGCTGTCCCAATTGACTCTCCAAGCTCTTGATAGCCATATCATGGCTCTTGTAATTGCTCGATGTATGATCAATGAATCTCTCAATCAGCTCCTCAAGACTCCTCTTGCCAACCGTCTTTACAACAATTTGCGGCTGGACAAGAGGCCCTTGTTCTGAGATTGGAGCCTTTCCTCCTTGAGTCAATGTTCTGACCTTGCCAACATCATCATTAACAGTACACTGGTTACTATCATGAGATTCACCACAAAATTCGCACTCCAAACTAGTTACTCTCGCTCCAATTGACTTGGCCTCCTCTATATGCTTCCGCATTTCCGCTACTTCCTCGGAGAGTTGCCTGTTGGAGGCTATGAGCTTGTCATAAGTTTCCACTTCAAAAGAACTTCTTCGAATTTGGCGTTCATTCTCGGAGTTCATGGCTCTAATCGCCATTTTCTCTATCAAATCATACCCCGCTTGTGGGGGAAGAGCATCGAACTCCCCACTTGAAGCCGCGTCCAAGCCAAACCGTGATGAGTATAGTAACCCATCATAGAACTTCGCCACACATTCAGCTTGGGTGAGATTGTGTTGAGGGCATTTCCTCAAAAGCTTCTTGAAATGCTCCCAAGCCTCATAAAGATTTTCATCTGTGGATTGTGCGAAAGTCATGATGTCATTCTTCAATTTCCTCAAGAGAGACCTCGGGAAGAACCTCGTTGTGAATTTTTCTGCAAGGTCTTCCCAAGTAGTGAGACTCCCTTGAGGTTGTGAGTTCAGCCAATCCTCTGCTGCGTCCTTCAAAGAGAAGGGAAATAGGCTCAACCGGATTGCTTCTGCAGAAACATTCACCACCCCATAAGTGTTTCAATTCCGGATGAACTTCTCCATATGAGCATGAGGATCTTCCGAGGAACGTCCACCATATTGGCTTTGGCTCACCATGTTGATGAATGCTGGTCTTAATTCAAAGTTCCCCACTCCTTCGGGAATGACAATACTTCCGGGATAGTCAAAGCTCATGGACCCCGAAGTTAGTTCCCGAAGAGTTCGGTTGGCATTCTCAACTTCATGTTCACTCAAGCGAAGGGTGATACCCTCTTGGATCCTTGCCTCAATGTGGGCTTGCATCTCCTCCTCTGTCATGCGGCCACCCATGGTGGTGCCTCTCTTGAAAGCAACCTGCGTATGACACTCACAGAGAAAGATTAGTAGCACCAATTCTAGACAAGTTAAAACTTAAAACTTAAACCAAAAATCGCAAAACAATTCCCCGGCAACGGCGCCAAAAACTTGTTGGTCAATTCGCAAGTGTACGAATACCTCCGGGTTTTAAATTATCGAACCACAGGGAATTAGATTGCAAATTCAGTTTAAGGTTCAAGTTCAAAGTTGAAAAGCAAGTAAAATTCAGTTTTATAAGCTGGTTGTTTCTTGAGTTTGTAAAAGACAAGTAATCACGTAATAAGGAGATTTAAAAAAACAGAGATGAAATTGCCTTGGGTTCTTGTTCAACTAATTCAGTTTTAGCAAACCTTTCTATTCAATCAATCCAGAGTCTCTCCTTGATGTTCTAGCCTAGATAGTCATCTATCGATGCCTCGTAAAGAAAACCCTTCCTAACCAATAGATAGGTTCAATTCCTTGATAACCTAAACAATTGCTAGGAGCACTAAGCATACAAATCAGGCCAACAAACCCCAACCCTTCCTCTATCCCTAGCAGCAAGTATAGAAGGAGTAATCTCACCACAAGTCCCAATTCTATAACAAACTATCGTTATGTTTATAGAAAAGTAAAAAGCTAGCATGCATTCAAGCTTGAAAGGTAAAGCATAGAAGTGAGATTCAAGGGTTTACTCAGAACATCATGAATAGAAATGTATTAAAAGCTAAAACATCCAAAGTCTTACAAAGAACCCAAAACAAGAGGGGTTTTAGCCAAGCATGGCTATGAAATCCATGCTAGAAAATAAAGATAAAACCTGGAACATAAGACCTAGGGAAAGCTCCCAAAGCTTCAGAACTCAAGCTCTCTCTTCTAACTTATGTAAAGAATTGATAAAAATGACAAAAGGTACAAAAGAAATGACAAAAAGCCTATTTATAGGCAAACAGGTCGAGTCTGGGCGCTCAGGCTGTTTAGCTAAAACAGACTGTTTGGCTTCACTCATCTTCCTCCTCCTTTGGATCCTCTTCATCACTGCTTCCCACGTGTGGCACTGGCACTGTCGTTGGCAATCGTTTTGCAAATTTTACTAATAATTGAAGGTATGAAAAACGGTAGAAAGGGGGGGTTTGAATAACGTTTTCAGTATAAAACTTCCACCTTAAAGATTTTGACAAATCTTTCGAGAACTTAAGTGCTAAAGATAAGAGATAGAAAAGCACACAAGGATTTTATCCTGGTTCACTTGATAAATCACTCAAGCTACTCCAGTCCACCCGTTAAGGTGATTTCTTCCTTCTTAGAATGAAGGCAATCCACTAATCAGGTAAGAGTTACAATTGCACTTGAAACCTACAAGTGACTAACAATTACACTGACTTAGCTCACACTAAGATTCTCTAGGATCCGATCAACCTTGATCTCCTAAAGGAACTAAACAAACTGTTTATCAAAGAATTGTTTACAAGAGATTTGCTTCTAAAACGCTAATAGTAAACTCAATGAATTTCAGATGAAAGAAAACTTAGAAGATTTTTGAATATGTCTTGCGTATGTGAATGCTTCTTCTCGCCGTTTCTTTCAGTCTTCAGCCTCTTTATATACTCCAAGGATTAGGGTTGAGCGATGCATGGGAAATGCTACCGTTGGAGGGCAGTTCTGGAAAATCCAGCTTCTGCTGTGGCTGAGAACGTTAGGTAGGTCGTCAGGAAGGTACAGTAACTTTTGTACTTGGATAGCGACGCGACCTTTAAACCTAGGAGACTTCTGATCAGGGGAATGCTTCATATTGGAACTTGTGAAGCCGGTTGATCAGAGTCAGAGGGAAAGCACAGATCCTCTGACCATTGTATCTTCTGATTCTGAACTCAGAGGGAAGAACATGGCCTTCAGAGTTTCTTGCTTCTGGACTTCAGAGTTTCCACTATTCAGCTTCTGGATCTTCAGAGTCTTCTACACCATCAGAACATCTGAACCTTCAGTGTTTCTTGGTTATCAGAACTTCTGGATCTTCAGAGCTTCTAGTGACTGAGTCCACATCAGAGTTTGTATAACTTCAGAACTTCTGAAGCTTTTCCACTGTTCATACTGAACATGGTGAATGCGAAAGCGTTGCTTGGGTCACTCTTTATACACAGTGCTTCTGATTTGTGTGAGATTGAGTTGAGGTCAGAGCCTGTAAATAGCACACTCAGAAAAACACGTTAGAGTACCACAATTGTTCATATCAAAAGGTTAACTTGTAATCATCAAAACATAGAGTTGTACTACTAGATCAAAACTTGATCTTACAATCTCCCCCTTTTTGATGATGACAAAACTAAGATTTTTTATGAACAATTCTTAAACATTAAACTGAATTCACTCAGAGTTTAGAGATATAGAATAAGACTTATCCTGATGTGAATAGTTTATCTTGCTCATTCTGAATTCAAGTCACTGCTTGATTCTGAGCTTAGCTCCCCCTGAATCTAATACTTGATGAAAACGTTAGTAAAGTCTAGATTCTGAGCTAAATAATATAAGAGTTCAGAGTGAAAAACTTATGACATAGATGAAAATCGAGTAATCAGAGCGCATAAGTAATCAGAGTCATGGACAAGGTATCAGAGTCTTGGATATCAGAGTCAACTTATAATCACTTCAGAAGAAGTGAAATGTATTCCTTGTATTTGCCCAGTGACACATCTATGGTCATGAAGGTGGAACTCTTAAAATCTCCAAAAGAAAAATAAATCACACTAACACATCTTACACATCAAAAACTGGGTTTACTCCCCCTTTTTGTCATAAGCAAAAAGCTTGGGGTGTGAAAAACTTAGCTTGAAGTACAAGGTACTCCCCCTTAGAGAAGGTCTAAGTTTAAAGAAAATGAAAACGATGCAAGAATCAGAGTTAGGCGAAATAAATAGAAGAGTTAATGCAAGAGAAGAACGTTTACCACCGGTCAGGTGAGTAAAGAGAAGGGTCAGTTACCAAGAACTTAACCTCGAGAAACCGTAGGAGCATTAACTTTCAGAGAGAAAGTGAAGCCTATATAAAGCGTTGGAGAGAAAGGTAAGCTTCACACCTCGAACAATTTTCAGTAAAGAAAAAATGGCATCATACATCGTAGCACTAGAAGAGCTGAGGAAGAAGGCCTTTGAGGAGGACTTGTTCCTTAACATCAGGCATCCAGAGGGTACAGCGACCATCTCGGAGCGAACACGGACACTGCTGGAAGAGGACCTGCGTCCAGAGTTGGAGAGAGACCTGAAGGAATTTCTTGCCTTCGTGGAGGAGGTGCAAGAACTCAGCCGGCTTGAACTCAAGCTGCTGGAAGAAAAAGAAGGTTTGGAAGAGAAGCTCAGGACTTCAGAAGAGATTCTGGAGAGGGATGAGCTAAAGGACAGGCTCAGCAACATCCAGCATGTACTGGAGCGTCTGGAGAAGGATAGGTCAGAGCAGCGCCAGGAGTGCAGAAGAATGAGGAGGGATCCTCCATTCTAGACTTAGGGAAAGAATGTATGATGTAAACATAAAGAAATGATGAATAAAAAGATTTTTGCAAACATATGTGACACAAATATATATATATATATATATGCATAGTTAATCACAAACGAACAAAGTAGAATAAATAAATAAAAGGAAACAGAGTTTAAATAAAACAACGTTAAAGAAAAAGAAAGAAAAAAGAAGAGATCCTAAAACTAAGGTTTGTCAGTTCGTCGCAGAAGTTCCATCATCATGTGCTTCATCTCAATCAGCATGGATTCATGAATGTCAAGACGCTGTTCCATGATGTCGAGTCTGGATGAGCTTGACTGAGTAGAACTGGAAGGAACATTCTGAGCAGCTTGAGAATCTGGAATGGAAGCAGAAGCAGCAGGAGTAAACACAACTGGTGCAAGTGCTTGGCATCTAAGAGCTTCAGCCTCAGCTTCAAGTCGCTCTGCCTCTAGTCTGGCTTGTTCAGCTTGAGCTGCTGCTTGACGTGCAGCTTCTTCTGCTTGAGCCTTCTTTCTCTTGGCTTCTTCAATAGCTTCAAGAAGCTTGTGTCTCTGTTCTTGTTCATGAAGAGCCACCCTTCGAGCAAACCTTTGCTTGGCAGCCTCAATCCTCTGACTTCCTTCTGTATGCAGGAGCTGCATCATAATTGGAACTTGAGCCACCAGCCAAGTGCCCAGATTGTTCCACTCATCAGCCACACGTTCAGCATTCTCACTGAGGTCAGTCTGACCGTGCACATTGCGGAGCCTCAAAGAAGCTTCATGATAGAAAATATTGATGCACTCAGAGAGAGATGTGGGTTGAAGGTGAGTATAAGGAATTATGGAGAGGTTGGGTTCAGGAGAGGCTGGGTGATTGCTGCTATGAGCTTCAGAGGCACCTTGTGGAGAACCAATGTTAATCAGTTGAGCATTGGGTTCAGAGGTTCCAAGGTTAGGGTCTGAAGTTTCAACCAGAGGATGGGGTGATCTAACCGAGGATTGGTTAGACACTGATTGTTCGGGTTCAGGTTCTGGTTGAATAGGCTCTTGTTGGTCAGGGACAGGGTGAGCTTGTTGAGCCAAAGGGTCTGCCTCTTGTAAAGGATTGGCCAAGATAGGTTCATCTGGGTCAACTAGACGTTCAGGTCTAGGGCCAGGATATCTCCTAGGGCTTGGACAAGTGAGGTAATATTCCTCTAAGGTAGACACCTTTTCTTTTCTGACCTCCATGAATTTTCTAATGGATTCAGAGTTATTGGAGGGAGAAGAATCAGCAACATTTGTGGGGAAGGATACAGGTGTATAGGCTGTGGAAGAATCTGTATCCGTGGTTCTGGCAGCAGGACGTGCTGATGCTCTGGGAACAGAGTGATCAGACGTTCTGGGTTGTGGTTCTGTTTGGTTGGGCTCTGGTTGTTCATGGATGATGGGTTCAGAAGATAATGGGTCGTACGGGATGGTAAGGAGAGAGGTTGGTTCTTCTGACCTAGAGGGTTGGTTCTGAAGCAAATTCCAGAGAGGTGCTTCAGTAGGGGAAGGTTGAAAGAAGGAAGATCTTGGGGAATGTGGTGGAGAGGTGGTTTGTGCAGCTGGTTGGGATTCAGGAATAGGAGTGAGGGGATTTGAGGAGTGTTTGAGCATGGCAGATATAGGGAGTGCATCAAATAAATTCAAATCATCATCAGAAGCAAGTGCAGGCTTACTTGAATGTGCTGATGATCTAGTCACTCTGGCAGGAGGTTCAGTCCGTCTGACCACTTCAGCAGCTGGTTCCACCCGAGTAGGCTTCACCACGATTCTGACCTGCTTCTTCTTCTTCTTAGGAGGACCATCCTCATTATCACTATCATCACCATCATCAGGCTTTCTCTTCTTCTTTGTGACCAGAGGGACATCGGATTCCTCAGAAGATTCGTCCATTATCATCTTCCTCTGAGCTTTCTTCTTGGGAGGAGAAGGAAACTCTGGAGCTGGCGGCAGTCTGCTGACGAAATCATCAAGATCAATTTCGAATCCTTGAGCCCTTAGGTCTTCAACATAGCACCTGATGGCGTCAGGATTGTCTGCATGTGTGCACAGAGGGTAGTCAGTCAGAGGCATCCTTCTGCTTCTGATCTCAGAAGATGTGTCTTCATGAGCAGGAGCAATCTTCTTCTGGACCAAACCCATCTTCTTCAGAGAATTTGCAGTGAAGACATCACTGACAATGGTGCTCAGATCCTCTACACATCCAGCATTGACCAGATCTTGCACCAGGTTGCTTTCAATGAGAATGTCTGAGAGCAGCCTCCCAAAGGGGATATATTTGATTGCTGACTTGATGGAGGCAGTGGTGCGAGACTTCCGGATGCATTCCTTCAAGTAGGAGAACAGGAAGTAGGGAAGGCAGATCTTCTTCTGGTCTTGGATGAAGAACAACATCACCTTCTGGTTGAAGTTGATGTAGTCTGGAGAACTGCCCTTCGGTCTCTGGTTTATGCAGTGGAGCAGGATCTTGTGCCAGATCCTGAGTTTGGGGTGAAGGTCCATCACCTTGTAACTCGTCTTGCCCGGTTTGTAAGTGGTGTACAGGGCCTGGTTGATTGTATCCTTGGTGCTGGGTTTCAGCTTCGATTCCGTGAGTTGGAAACGATACCCATGAGCAGTGTCTGCACCCAGCAAATTCACGAAAGACTTCTCGGTGATGATGATCTTTCTTCCGAGAATGTAAGATACCACCTGAGTATCATCGCAGTCGGCGTGCTTCCAGAATTCCTTGACCAATCTATCATACACCGGTCCTCGAAGTCTGTTGAAGTAATTTCCCCAACCTTGAGCTTGGACTTCAGGACGAAGATCATACCCATTTGTAGCCAGGTTGTCGAGGTTGAATCTCCATTCTGCCAGGACTTGGAGTTCCTCAGGAGGATATACACAGTGAACGGCACAGCCCCGTTCTGCAATTGGAACACTCTGGTCTTGAGCTTGACCTTGATCTGGTGTCGGATTCTCAGGGCCCCTTTGACCCGTTGCTAGACCAACTACCATGTGAGGGAACTGAGGTGCATCTGCTGTAGATCTTCTGGTTTGTCTCACCATTTTTGAAGCGGTTGAAGGTTTGAGGTAGAAGATGAAGGTTGGAAGATGAAGAGAGATCGAGAGAGAAATCGAGAAAAGCGGTTTTTGAAAAAGCAGAGAGAGCGAGAGTAAAAACCGGAAGTGAAAGAGATCGTGTGTGTATAGTGGGTTTTATCAAATAACCGTTGTTGATTCAAAAAGCACTTTAAGATCAACGGTTGAAAATTAAAGATAGATAGTAACAGTAAAATACACAAATCACACACAGGAGAGAAGCATATCTACACGCAATCATAACAGACTGTCACACGGGCACAAGGAACTATGCATCAGAAATACTGACACACGTGTTGTTGTCTCAGCTTCAGAGTCAGTACCAGTGGGTACACACATTCTGATTGAGTTACCTTCTGGACTAGACATCTTCTGATCAAGAAGTATCATAGTCAGAGGTTCTGATCCATCTTCACTCTGGACAAAAGTCCATGTTTAGATTTTTCAGAATAAAATTAAATCTATCCTCTGCTAAGGGCTTTGTAAAGATATCTGCCCATTGATGGTCAGTATCAACAAACTTCAGAAGAAGTACGCCCTTCTGTACATAATCTCTAATAAAGTGATACTTTACCTCAATGTGCTTTGCCCTTGAATGCAGGATAGGATTCTTACTCAATGAGATTGCAGCAGTGTTATCACAATAGATTGGGATATTGCTCTCAAGGATCTGATAATCCTCCAGCTGATGTTTCATCCAGAGCATCTGAGTGCTGCATATTGCTGCTGAGATATATTCTGCCTCTGCAGTTGATAGTGCAATGGTTGATTGCCTCTTGCTTGCCCATGAGACTAGATTGCTTCCCAGAAATTGACAATTTCCAGAAGTACTTTTTCTCTCTGTTCTATCTCCAGCATAATCAGCATCACAGTAACCTGAAAGCTTATACTCTGATGTTTTCTTATACATCAAGCCAAGGTTAGTGGTGCCTTTCAGATACCTTAGGATCCTCTTAACAGCAGTTAAGTGGGTTTCCCTTGGATCTGATTGGAAACGAGCACATAAGTGAACACTAAATAATATGTCTGGCCTAGATGCAGTTAAGTATAGAAGTGAACCTATCATGCCACGATAGAGCTTCTGACATACTTTACCACTTTTATCTTCTTTCTCCAGGATGCATGTAGGATGCATTGGAGTCTTGGCCACTGTAGATTCCAGCATATTGAACTTCTTCAGAAGTTCTTTAGTGTACTTGCTCTGATGGATATATGTTCCTTCTGGTGTTTGATCAACTTGTATTCCCAGAAAGTACTTTAATTCTCCCATCATACTCATCTCAAATTCAGCCTGCATCATCTCAGAAAATTCTTTGCATAGAGATTGATTAGCAGAACCAAATATAATATCATCAACATAAATTTGCACAATTAAGATATCATCTTTATAAGTCTTGCAAAAAAGAGTTGTATCTACTTTACCCCTTACAAACTCATTCTCCAGAAGGAATGAGCTAAGTCTCTCATACCATGCTCTGGGAGCTTGCTTCAGACCGTAGAGTGATTTCTTCAATTTGAACACATGGTCTGGTTTCTTCTCATCTTCAAAACCTGGGGGTTGATGAACATAGACTTCCTCTGAGATATAACCATTTAGGAAGGCACTCTTTACGTCCATCTGATGTAAAACTATGTTGTGATTTACTGAGAAAGAAATCAACAGTCTGATTGCCACCAGTCTTGCTACTGGAGCAAATGTTTCAGTGTAGTCTATTCCTTCCTGCTGGCTGTAGCTGTAAGACCCAAGATTTTAAGCTTAGAATAAGTGGAAGAGATTTCCATTTACGATTAGGGTTGATGTATTGTGAAGGGAAACCTGAACTAGAGTTTACCAAATGAAATAAATTTATGAAGGAGAAAGTTCAGGAAAAGCCAAAGGATTACATCATGATCGATAAAAGTTATAGTACGATCGTTATACGCTTAACCTAGGTCAGAAACCCTAGTATATAGCTAATTTTCACTTTTAGGCACGACGGAAGTTAATTCCAAAAATCTTCAGAGAAATGTTAGAACTTCTCTTTTTCCATATATCACAATCGTTTCGAGGCGAAACTCTAGGATCTACGAACGTCCGATTCCAATCATCGGAAGTTTGCCGAAACCGAATCCCTGGTATTTCAAAACCCTAGAATTTCTCGACAATGAAGACTTTATCTATTCAGAGCTTCAAATGGATATTCTACACGCGTACACCTATTTCTCTTGATGATTTCAATCTTTCTTCCGAAGGAAGTTTTCTATTCCGACATTCGATGCAAAAAGCAACTTATCGGGTAAAATAGTTTTACACCGACTTTGCATTAGTTGCCAAAACCTATCTTAGAATTCATGGAGAATGATGCCGGAAAAATCAGATTCGCGAAACTTTCATTTTCCCGCGAATTACCATTTTCTATATATAGCAAGCAAGTGAGAAGAAATCACAAAACTCCACCATTTTCTACCCAAGGAGGCCGCGAGTTTGCTAAGGAGAGGAGGAGAAGAGATTTTGTTCAATCCTTGCTTGATCGTTGATTAATCAGTTGCTGCTTCAAGGTTTCGAGGTATAGTCGCTAATCCTTACCTCTGATCGCTTTTTCCATAGCTTTTCTGTAGAGTTTTCTGAGTGGATAGTTTATGGGTTTTTGCAAAACTATCCTGAATCTTTCATTTCTGATTCTAAACCTCTTCTATATGTGCCCAAGATCACTTCTGCCGGATTAGATTTTCCGTTATGTCGCCGGAATTCCGCCGGAATCAATTTTAGCCTAAAATACCCATTTTGGAGTTTTTGGAGTAAAGCTTCAACCTTTAGGCTGAAAACTATCGCCTTAGCTTAGTGCTAGTAGGATTAGTTGTCATAAACGTCGTTGGTGACGTCCCTGCAAAATTTTATTTTTGGGATTTCAGTTTTGAAAATCTTAAGTTAAAAATCATGACCAAAATACCCCTGCGACAGTTTTTGATCCGATAATTTTTCCGAGTTCAGAATACCCTTAGTTATGGCTTATGAAAGCATAGGAACCAAGTTTGATCGAAGAAAAATCGAGCCCCATAATTAGCCAAAGTGGCCGAGCCCTATTAAGGGGGAGGAAGAAATTTCCTTTTTCCGAAAACTTGTCTTTCGCGCTAGATTATCGTACCTTAGAGTATGGATTACTTCGTGTAACCTTAGTAAGTATCGATAGCTTAGTTCTCGATAGATTCTGATAGTATTTCTGTGACTTTGCTTTAAAGGGACTTTTGAGGAATTTCCTGAGGAGCAACGCTTTGCTTGTGAGGAAGAGTTAGAAGATAATCCTGGAGAATCTGCAGGTGAGGGCTTCTCACTGAATCTCTAGTTAATGCTTAGGGTCGATGTTTCGACATTGTTTACTGTTTATGCACTGGATTGTGTGTGATTGAAAATGTTTTCTGAGGCTTCGGCTGACAATGTAGATGATTCATCTACTGAATGTTTTTGAAGATTGACTTACATGCTATGTGCTATGTGGGTAATCTAGGATGTGTGGTGCATGCTTTATATGCTAAGTGCTAAGTGTTAGTGTTGAGATTTCTTGATATATGACATGTTGTTGATTGTGATGATTTAAATATGCTTCACACTGGAAATCCGAGATTCTGAATGGTGAGAATAGCGGGCAGGTCATGCCGATTTTATTTTGAGAGTTTTGAGAAAGTTTGATAGGACGAACGAGGTTCGGGCCTTGATTTTGTTTAGTGGATCGAGACATCCTCTGGAAGCGACTTGGGATTGGGAGATCCTGCAAATGTATAAGACTTGCGATAAGACAAAATGGAATCTATTTTATAAAGAAAACTCATAAGACCTTAAATAACCTCTAAATCTTTAAGTAATGATAACAACCTCGAAGGAAGGCATTGGAAGTGAAATCTTAATTCTGGAAAACGAGGAGTGTCGTCGGATCCAAGTGTTGAGTATGTCGTTGTTGTGCTGTTGGAGCAGCGTTTGATGTCGTGCTGTTGGAGCAGCGTTTGTTGTTGTGCTGTTGGAGCAGCTATTGTGGTTGTGCTGTTGGAGCAGCTATGTTGTTGGGCGTATCTTCGACTTTGCGGCGCGAATCCGTATATTCAATCCGATGGATTGGATCGATTCGGCGGCAGTCACTCAGGCTCGCGTGAATCCGTATGTTCAATCCGAGGGATTGGATCGATTCAGCGATAACCTTTCGACTCGCGTGAATCCGTATGTTCAATCCGAGGGATTGGATAGATTCAGCGATAACTTTTCGACACGCGCGAATCCGTATATTCAATCCGATGGATTGGATCGATTCGGCGGCAGTCACTCAGGCTCGCGTGAATCCGTATGTTCAATCCGAGGGATTGGATCGATTCAGCGATAACCTTTCGACTCGCGTGAATCCGTATGTTCAATCCGAGGGATTGGATCGATTCAGCGATAACTTTTCGACACGCGCGAATCCGTATATTCAATCCGATGGATTGGATCGATTCGGCGGCCGTCACTCAGGCTCGCGTGAATCCGTATGTTCAATCCGAGGGATTGGATCGATTCAGCGATAACCTTTCGACTCGCGTGAATCCGTATGTTCAATCCGAGGGATTGGATCGATTCAGCGATAACTTTTCGACACGCGCGAATCCGTATATTCAATCCGATGGATTGGATCGATTCGGCGGCAGTCACTCAGGCTCGCGTGAATCCGTATGCTCAATCCGAGGGATTGGATCGATTCAGCGATAACCTTTCGTCTCGCGTGAATCCGTATGTTCAATCCGAGGGATTGGATCGATTCAGCGACAACTTTTCGACACGCGCGAATCCGTATATTCAATCCGATGGATTGGATCGATTCGGCGGTAGTCACTCAGGCACGCGTGAATCCGTATGTTCAATCCGAGGGATTGGATCGATTCAGCGATAACCTTTCGACTCGCGCGGATCCGTATGTTCAATCCGATGGCTTGGATCGATTCGGCGATAGTCATTGGACACGCGCAATGTCCGTATGTTCGACTCTTTTGAGTGAACCGACTTGGCGTTGTCATTTGTTGCGTGTGCGAGTCCGTATGTTCAACCCAGGGGGTTGGATCGACTTGACATGCCTAATTGTTGGGCTATCCTGGGGATAAGTCCGGGAAACCGGGAGTTTCCGAGTATGTGATACTCTTTGCTCGTTGAGCAGTTGTGACCATCGGATTGAGATGAGTCGGATGATCCGGAGATCATCACGAGTTACTATGTGGATGTGAAGAAGTGTCTTTTGTCGCAGAATCGACTTTACCTTAGGGTAAGCTTTTAGAGACTTTAATTTACCTAGAACACGTGGCGACGTGTCGAGAGAGAGTCGGAGACGTTGTTTGACTAATCATCCTGCATTCATGCATACTGATTTAGTTGTCGAGTGTGATTGTTATTTGTTAATCCTATGTGGAACATGTTAATTGTTATTATTGCTGTTAAGTTCATTATGGAATATGCAACCCTAGGATGTTATCCCTAGCTATAAGCCTAAGTGGCTATTCTTTTATCTATATCTATTGGTGCTATTATTTATGTAATTCTTTGGAGTTGACCCTCGCGTCTTCTGTGTGTGCTTTGGCGGACAAACGCCCTTTGTCAGATGTCTTTGGCGGACTGGTTCACGACGGTTCACCCTTCGGGGGAAACTAGAGTTGGGATGCTGGAACAGGAGCGCATCGCGATAGCGAGCGGAGGACGGATGGTGTACATAGACTAGGTCGTTCTGGATTTCGAATTCGGACGACGATCATGCCAGCATGTAGGATTGAGTGTTAGTGTGAGCTCCTCGAGATGGGATTAGTGTAGGAGTAGAGTCTTAGCTCTGAACATTATTTGTTTCATTCGGGACAGGGTAGTTTCCCACCTATAGCTTTTTGTGTGGTTTCTTTACGGGAATCACAGAGAGTTGGTTGGACTTAGGAGGTCTTGTTTCAGGCCGATGGGCCAGCTTATTCTCAGTTTTGAGGGATAGTGTTGCGGACACTTACCTTTAGATTTGGTTTGTACATTTTGCCTACGGGCGCTACTTTTCTTATTACCCGTCACTGGAGGTTTACTCGTGACGTGGCTAGCTACTTACAGCGGAGGCTGTTATATATATCGTATATTAGTTCTGTTTATCGTTACTGTTGGGTTTTATTTAATTCAGTCTTGTCTTAGTTATTATCAAAAAAAAATATTTCACGTTTTTCCGCATTAAGTTTACTTTTGGTTACTAAAGTGACGCCACCGAAATCGGGGTGTTACATTGTGGTATCAGAGCACGGTCGAGTCTTTCGGGAGTTGTTGGGGAATAGGTCTTCTGTGCTAGGTTGTGTGACTCTGCAAAGAGTGAAAAATTGATTGTCTGCAAGCGATTTTTTCGCTTAAAAATTGATTGAAGTTATTGCTTAATCATATTGTATAGTTATGGAAATGCTATCTTATGATGAGTACTAACTGTTTGTCTAACTAAACAGAGAACATGGTGAACATGAATCAACTCGCTGGGGCAATGACTGCTGTGGCCCAGGCAATGACAAATCAAACAGTGGAGAACGCTCAGTGGCGTGCTGACAAGGCTGAACGTGAGCGACATAAGCGTGAGAGGGAGTTAGCCCTAGACCAGAACAGGGGACTGAATGATTTTAGAAGGTAGGATCCACCCAAGTTCACGGGCGGGACTGACCCAGACAATGCGGATCTATGGATCCAAGAGATTGAGAAGATTTTCGAAGTACTGCAGACTGCTGAAGGGGCTAAGGTGGGCCTGGCAACTTATCTGCTGCTGGGCGATGCTGAGTACTGGTGGAAGGGTACCAGAGGAATTATGGAAGCTAACGACGAGGAAGTGAATTGGAACTCCTTTCGAACTGCATTCTTGGAAAAGTATTTTCCAACTAGTGCTCGGGACGAGCGGGAGGCACAGTTTCTGACACTCCGACAAGGGAGCATGTCTGTACCTGAATTTGCTTCTAAATTGGAGTCTTTGGCCAAACACTTCCAATTTTTCACCGACCATGTCGATGAGCGCTACATGTGTAAGCGTTTCGTCAATGGACTGAGGCCAGATATCGAGGACTCTGTGAGGCCATTGGGAATTATGCGTTTCCAAGCTTTGGTTGAGAAGGCAACAGAAGTTGAACTTATGAAGAACAAGAGGATGAATAGAACAGGCACTGGGGGACCAATGAGGTCGAACTTTCAAAATAATCATGGATAGAGAGATTCCGACAGAAGAAGCCGTATCAACGTCCTGTGGCGGAAGGTTTACCTCGGGGCAGTATAAGCCCATAAATGCTACCGGAGGAACAGGAAACAAGACTTCGGGTCAAGGAGTGACGTGTTACAGGTGCAAGAAGGTGGGGCACTACACTAACAAGTGTCCAGACGGAAGACCTCTATGTTTCAACTGCAACCGTCCGGGGCATCAAGCCAAGGATTGCAATGTAACCAAGGTTAAGCCATCTGTGCATACGGTGAAGGGAAGACGTTCTACTGCACGGGGAAGAGTCCATGTCTTGTGCGGCGAGGGAGCTGATGGATTAGTCAGAGGAGAGCGCAAGAACGATGGTAACTTTCTAACTATTCTTTCTCATTTTAGTATAATATACCCTTCGTCACCCCCGTAGCGTGTGCAACACGTCTGAACTTGCTTTTACCGCTAAGCGTTGACCTTATAGTTATTACGCCTATGAATACCTTATTTGACCGTAGCTCGTATTTTAGCTATAGAAGTACACGAGGTTTAAGATAACACGTTAAGCCTAGAAAGTAGTCTTGTACCGATGCGTTTAAAAGGAAGCTAGAAGCTGAAGAATGAATCTCATAGAGATTTCTTATGGATAGTATACGTATGATGTCGAGGGTGTGTAGTTCCGTAGCGACATCATTGAAGAATTAATATCAAGATTTTTGTGACTATTGGATGATAGGAACTCATTGACTGTTCCAGTGGGTTTTTTCTAAATTTCACCTTCGATGTATTAGGCTTGATCAACTTAATATTGAGGGGTGATATTCGGAATCAGAGCTGGCTATGGACTTTGATAGAAGGATGTGTAAGATGAATTTGAATTGATCGAGGATTAGTCGGATTTGGGAGGAAAGTTCGTGTTAAGTAATTGATTTCTTTGGGAAGGAGTTATCGTTGTAAGAGATGAATATTCTTTTAGGAAATGTTGGAGAGCTACAGAGCATCAGAGATCCAAACTTGGAAAAGGTTTAGGTTTTAAGTCTATTAATTCTTGTCATAAGTGTATAGGACTTGAAGTTTGTCATAATTTGATTGGGAGATTAAGAAGTTTATCGACAAGATGGTAATCAAGTTACAAGAAGGAAAGTGTTAGTATTAAGATGAATACTTGAAGTTATCATAGTTGGACAAGCTACTCAGAGTCTAATAGTGAATGAAACTTGTTATGGATTTCGGTGATACAAGCTAGAGATTAGCGAGTGAATTTTGCTAAGTGGAATGAGAATATTAGGGTAAAGATTGACTTCAGAAGCTGGAGATCATATTCGAGTAAGAGTTTTAGTGGTGGTATCATTGAGGATTGTAGTTAAACCTCGGCAAGTGGAAAGATGATATGTCTGTTGAGACGCCGTTGGTCAACATTGGGACTAGAAGAGTGAAACAATCGAAGAGAAAGCAGAGTGTTTTAGTGAAAATTATTTGGAATAAAGACACGGACGGTGTTATGTGAGAGTTAGAGGAAAAGATCAAGGAATAAATCCAGAACTATTACTGACCCTTAAGTTTCGAGGACGAAACTTTCTTTTTGGAGGGTAGTAATGTAAGACCCAAGATTTTAAGCTTAGAATAAGTGGAAGAGATTTCCATTTACGATTAGGGTTGATGTATTATGAAGGGAAACCTGAACTAGAGTTTACCAAATGAAATAAATTTATGAAGGAGAAAGTTCAGGAAAAGTCAAAGGATACATCATGATCGATAAAAGTTATAGTACGATCGTTATACGCTTAACCTAGTCAGAAACCCTAGTATATAGCTAATTTTCACTTTTAGCACGACGGAAGTTAATTCCAAAAATCTTCAGAGAAATGTTAGAACTTCTCTTTTTCCATATATCACAATCGTTTCGAGGCGAAACTCTAGATCTACGAACGTCCGATTCCAATCATCGGAAGTTTGCCGAAACCGAATCCCTGGTATTTCAAAACCCTAGAATTCTCGACAATGAAGACTTTATCTATTCAGAGCTTCAAATGGATATTCTACACGCGTACACCTATTTCTCTTGATGATTTCAATCTTTCTTCCGAAGGAAGTTTTCTATTCCGACATTCGATGCAAAAAGCAACTTATCGGGTAAAATAGTTTTACACCGACTTTGCACCGACTTTGCATTAGTTGCCAAAAATACAAGGAGACATCTTCTTAGCTTAGGAATTCCTTTGCCAAAACCTATCTTAGAATTCATGGAGAATGATGCCGGAAAAATCAGATTCGCGAAACTTTCATTTTCCCGCGAATTACCATTTCTATATATAGCAAGCAAGTGAGAAGAAATCACAAAACTTCACCATTTTCTACCCAAGGAGGCCGCGAGTTTGCTAAGGAGAGAGGAGAAGAGATTTTGTTCAATCCTTGCTTGATCGTTGATTAATCAGTTGCTGCTTCAAGGTTTCGAGGTATAGTCGCTAATCCTTACCTCTGATCGCTTTTTCCATAGCTTTCTGTAGAGTTTTCTGAGTGGATAGTTTAGGGTTTTTGCAAAACTATCCTGAATCTTTCATTTCTGATTCTAAACCTCTTCTATATGGCCCAAGATCACTTCTGCCGGATTAGATTTTCCGTTATGTCGCCGGAATTCCGCCGGAATCAATTTTAGCCTAAAATACCCATTCTGGAGTTTTGGAGTAAAGCTTCAACCTTTAGGCTGAAAACTATCGCCTTAGCTTAGTGCTAGTAGGATTAGTTGTCATAAACGTCGTTGGTGACGTCCCTGCAAAATTTTATTTTGGGATTTCAGTTTTGAAAATCCTAAGTTAAAAATCATGACCAAAATACCCCTGCGACAGTTTTTGATCCGATAATTTTTCCGAGTTCAGAATACCCTTAGTTACGGCTTATGAAAGCATAGGAACCAAGTTTGATCGAAGAAAAATCGAGCCCCATAATTAGCCAAAGTGCCGAGCCCTATTAAGGGGAGGAAGAAATTTCCTTTTTCCGAAAACTTGTCTTTCGCGCTAGATTATCGTACCTTAGAGTATGGATTACTTCGTGTAACCTTAGTAAGTATCGATAGCTTAGTTCCGATAGATTCTGATAGTATTTCTGTGACTTGCTTAAAGACTTTGAGATTTCCTGAGGAGCAACGCTTGCTGTGAGGAAGAGTTAGAAGATAACCTGAGATCTGCAGTGAGGGCTTCTCACTGAATCTCTAGTTAATGCTTAGGTCGATGTTTCGACATGTTACTGTTTATGCACTGGATTGTGTGTGATTGAAAATGTTTTCTGAGCTTCGCTACAATGTAGATGACATCTACTGAAGTTTTTGAAGATTGACTTACATGCTATGTGCTATGTGGGTAATCTAGGATGTGTGGTACATGCTTTATATGCTAAGTGCTAAGTGTTATGTTGAGATTTCTTGATATATGACATGTTGTTGATTGTGATGATTTAAATATGCTTCACACTGGAAATCCGAGATTCTGAATGGTGAGAATAGCGGGCAGGTCATGCCGATTTTATTTTGAGAGTTTTGAGAAAGTTTGATAGGACGAACGAGGTTCGGGCCTTGATTTTGTTTTAGTGGATCGAGACATCCTCTGGAAGCGACTTGGGATTGGGAGATCCTGCAAATGTATAAGACTTGCGATAAGACAAAATGGAATCTATTTTATAAAGAAAACTCATAAGACCTTAAATAACCTCTAAATCTTTAAGTAATGATAACAACCTCGAAGGAAGGCATTGGAAGTGAAAATCTTAATTCTGGAAAACGAGGAGT